>NC_059112.1:104738031-105038031 GCF_020740685.1 Jaculus jaculus
AGGATGGTGCATGGATCTGTAGTTTATTTGTAGTGGCTAGAGACCCTGTGCCCATTTTCTCTGTCTCTCTCCCTCTCAGTAAATAAGTACATAAATAAAATATTTTAAAACAAACAAAAATTCTTATTTATTTATTTTTATTATTTTTTTGTTTGTTTTGAGGTAGGGTCAGGGTCTTGCTCTAGCCCAGGCTGAACTGCAATTCACTATGTAGTTTCAGGGTGGCCTGGATATCCTCCTATCTCTGCCTCCCAAGTGCTGGGATTAAAGGCGTGTGTCACCACACCCAGCCAAGGAAGGAAGGAAAGGATGACAGGTGTGAGCTCCAGGCCGGCCTGGGACGACAGAGTGAGTTTCAGCTTGGGCCGCGCCTTCTTTTGCTCTTCTGGTTTTTTTGTTTGTTTGGTTTTGTTTTTTGAGGTAGGGTCTCACTCTAACCCAGGCTGACCTGGAATCCACTATGGAGTCTCAGGGTGGCCTCGGACTCACAATGATCCAATATACCTCTGCCTCCCAAGTGCTATTTTTTTTAAAAAATATTTGTTTATTTATTTCAGGGAGAGAGAGAGAGGGAAAGAGGCAAATAGAGAGAATGGGCGCGCCAGGGTCTCCAGCCACTGCAAACAAACCCCAGACGCATGCGCTCCCTTGTGCATCTGGCTAACGTGGGTACTGGGGAATTGAATCTGGGTCCTTAGGCTTCTCAGGCAAGTGCCTTTCTTCCTGGTTTTGTTTTTCCAAGGTAGCCTTTTGTTCTAGCCCAGGGTGACCTGGAATCACAGGGTAGCCAGGTGTGGTGGCGCACGCTTGTAATCCCAGCACTCAGGAGGCAGAGGTAGGAGAATCACTGTGAGTTCAAGGTCACCCTCAGACTACATAGTGAATTCCAGGTCAGCCTGGACTAGAATGAAACCCTACCTTGAAAAATAAAATAAAATAAAGCCGGGTGTGGTTGCGCACGCCTTTAATCCCAGCACTCGGGAGGCAGAGGTAGGAGGATCCTGTGAGTTCAAGGCCACCCTGAGACTACATAGTTAATTCCAGGTCAGCCTGGGCTAGAGTGAGACCCTACCTCAAAAAACAAAAATAAATAAATAAATAAATAAAATAAAAGTTAAAAAAAAAAAGTAATCACAGGGTGGTTTTGAATTTAAAGTGATCCTTCTACTCTCTCTGCCTCCTGAGTGCTGGGATTAAAGGTGTTCATCATCACCCCCAGACCTTTTGTTTGTTTGCTTGTTTCTTTCTATTTTTTTTTTTTTTTTTTTTGACATAGAGTCTCACTCTAGCCAGGCTGACTTGGAATTCACTATGTAGTCACAGGGTGATCTTGAACTCATGGAGATCCTATCTCTGCCTCCCAAGTGCTTGGTTTCAAAGAGTGCACCTCCATCCCTGGCTTCTTTTTGTTTTTGAGGCAGAGTTTCACTCTAGCCCAAACTGACCTGGAACTCACCCTGCAGCCCACATTGGCCTCAAACTCACAGTGATTCTCCTATCTGGTCCTGCTGAGTGCTGGGATGGGCATGAGCCCCATGTCCAGTTTATTTCTTCATGTAACTTAATTTATCTATTTGAGAGAAAGAGAGAGAATGGGCATGCCAGGGCCTCCAGCCACAGCAAATGAACGCCAGACGCGTGCGCCCCCTTGTGCATCTGGCTGGCTTATGTAGGTCCTGGGGAATCGAACCTGGGTTCTTTGGCTTTGAAGGCAAGTGGATTTATGACGGAAGGGAAAGTGGGGGAGGGGAGGGAATTAGCATGGTCTAATGACTAATTATGAAATTGTCATTTTTTTTAAAAAAAGAATTCTGTCCAGCAACTTAAATGATTTTTATAAACATTTTATTTTCTATACATTTGTTAGCAAGAGAGAGAGAGAATGGGCACATCAGGGCCTCTAGCCACTGCAAATGAACTCCAGACGCATGCACCACCATGTGCATCTGCCTTACATGGGACCTGGAGAATCCAAACTGGGTCTATTGGCTTTGCAGGCAAGCACCTTATCTGCTAAGCCACCTCTCCAGTCCTTAGATGATTTATTTAGGTGAATAAGAGGGGGAGGGAGAGGGAGGAAGGGGGAAACAGAGGAAGACAGGATTCCCTTACATCCTACAAGTTCTTAGGCACACCCAAAAGGCAGTTAGCCTATGATTTTCCAAAGTCACAATACTGTGCCTCACCTGATTCTGTGGGCTGAACTACTTCAGGTGACGGGACAGGCGTCTACCAAGACAGAAACTGAGACACTTTGTAGTCAAAAAAAAAAAAAAAAAAAAAAAGGGCTGGAGAGATGGCTTAGTGGTTAAGCACTTGCCTGTGAAGCCTAAGGACCCTGGTTCGAGGCTCGATTCCCCAGGACCCACGTTAGCCAGATACACAAGAGAGCGCATGGGTCTGGAGTTGGTTTGCAGAGGCTGGAGGCCCTGGCGTGCCCATTCTCTTTTATATCTGCCTCTTTCTCTCCGTCTGTCGCTCTCAGATAAATAAATAAATAAAAATTAACAAAAAAGAGGCAAACCAGGCGTGGTAACGCGTGCCTTTAATCCCAGCACTCGGGAGGTAGAGGCAGGAGGATCGCCATGAGTTCGAGGCCACCCTGAGACTACATAGTGAATTTCAGGTCAGCCTGGGCCAGAGCGAGACCCCCACCTCGGAAAAAAAAAGAAAAAAGTCAAAATGTCCTGACCTTACAAGCACGTGCACTGCCGCCGAAGAAAAGCCTGTAGGTGGTGTCCATTTGGAGGGCAGATTTCTTAAGGGCAGACATCACATTTGGCCAAGTGACACAGGGCGTTAAAACACACTCTCAGGACTGACTAGGCCGGTTACTTGACTGTTTGCGTATTCATGCCACCATAGGGAAGGGCCAGGAGAACTTCCCTCTGGTAGGTGTAGCTGGAACAAAGAACAGGTGTCTCCCGGCCCTCCCAGAGGCCAAGGCCACCTTCTGCAGGGCTCTGCAGACTGCGGGCTCACCTCCCAGGCGAGCGCCCGCGTGACGTCCTTGCGCCCCCTGCTGCCTGTGTGCAGTAGTGCAGCCAGCCTGGTCTAATGAATTGAGGTCTCAGGAGAGCCCCCCCACTCTCCTTCCAGCCGGGCATCGCAGATGAGACCCCCACTCTTAACTCGCCATCCCCGGGCACACTCGAGCCCCTTTCCCCCACCCCAGCCTGCTGTCCAGGCGCTTCTTTGATGGACCCGGCTCCCCACTCCCGCTCCATGCTGGAGTCCCGCAACTTGAAACATGCAGGTGCCAGGTGGCAAAGTCAGATGCTTCAGGGCACACCCCCCCACACACACACCGTGTGCCAACCCAACTAAAGCCGACCTGTCTCCGGAGAGAGGGGCCCTCGCACGGGAAGGAGGCTCGCTGTGGCTCCGGGCAGCACGGACACCCTCCACCAGGAGCATCACCCCTAGGATGGCTTCCCGGAGTGGCTCGTCATCGCAGGGTGCTCTGAAACTTGACCTTGCTTTCCTTGCTGACGAGTTCCATGAAGGCCTCGGGGTGGTGGAGCACGCCTTTAATCCTCGGGAGGCAGGGGTAGGAGAGTCACCGTGAGTTCGAGGCCACCCTGAGACTACATCGTGAATTCCAGGTCAGCCTGGTCTAGAGTGAGACCCTACCTCGAAAAACCAAAGAGAGAGAGAGGGAGAGAGAAATGGGGAGGCTGGAGAAATGACTCAGCAGTTAAGGTGCTTGCTTGCAAAGCCTAAGGACCGGAGTTTGATTCCCCATTATCCACACAAAACCAGACGCACTAAGTGGCGAATGTCTCTGGAGTTCGTTTGCAGTGGCAGGAAGCCCTGATGCGCTCATACTCTCTCTGTGTCTGCCTCTTTATCTTTCGCTCTCAAATAAACGCTTTTTTTTTTTCTAATTTTTAAATTTTAATTTATTTGAGAGACAGAGGAAGAAGCAGAGAGAGAGAGAGATTGAGAGAGGATGTGCATGCCAGGGCCTCCAGCTACTGTGAACATCCAGACACATGCACCACACTGTGCATCTGGTTTATGTGGATCCTGGAGAATGGAACCTTGGTCCCTTGGCTTTGCAGCCAAGCACCTTAACTGCTAAGCCATCTCTCCTGCCCTCAAACAAATAAAATTAAAAAAAAAAAAAACTTCATTTATTTGAGAGAAAGAGAGAGAGAGACCATATATACACAAAAAAGAAAAGAAAGAAACCTAGTAAGTCCACCCTCCTTCAGCAAAAACATTTCTCAAACTGGGCGTGGTGGCACACACCTTTCATCTCTGTATGTGGGAGGCAGAGGGAGGAAGCTCAAGGAGAGGCTGAGCTCAGCCTGGGCTACAGAGTGAGTTCCAGTCTGGGCTAGCGTGAGATGCTACCTCAAAACAAAATAAAAATTCCTGGACATGCCCACCTCCGTTCTCTCCTCCCTCCTCCCTTGTGAAAGTCTTCCAACCTCCTCCTGTGTACCCTTGGAAGTCAGGTGACCCACAGAGGGACTGGGAAGAGTCAGGCCCAAGTCCCAAGACAGACTTTGGGGACAAGCTTCATCTTCTGAGAGAACCAGAGGTAGAGTGAAATTAGAATTGCAATTGCAGACACAGGGGCTGGAGAGATGGCTTAGCGGTTAAACACTTGCCTGTGAAGCCTAAGGACCCTGGTTCGAGGCTCGGTTCCCCAGGTCCCACGTTAGCCAGATGCACAAGGGGGCGCACGCGTCTGGAGTTCGTTTGCAGAGGCCGGAAGCCCTGGCGCGCCCATTCTCTCTCTCCCTCTATCTGTCTTTCTCTCTGTGTCTGTCGCTCTCACATAAAGAAAGAAAGAATGAAAGAATTGCAGACACAGGGCAGGGGATGGCAGACGCTGTTAGTCCCAGCACTCGGGAGGCAGAGGTAGGAGGATCGCTGTGAGTTCAAGGCCACCCTGTGACTACATAGTGAATTCCAGGTCAGTCTGGGCCAGAGTGAGACCCTACCTAGAAAAACCAACCAAATAAACAAATAAGTACATGTCCATCGGTAGATGAACAGATGCACAAATCAAATCAGGGTGTATGTGGGCAATGGCATAATGGCCACACTACCATGCAAGATGAACACCCAAAATTGGGTGACAAACAGCCAGAAATGGAAAACTCGCATATTGTTCGGTTTCATTTATGGGAACCAGTCAGGGAAGGTGAAGCCATTGCGTGGTTGATGGTTGTCCCAGGCTGGTGGCTGGGGAGATGGGGAGAAACTTGAATGGATTCAAAGTCTCTTTCAAGAGCGGTGGGACGGAGCCCGGCATGGTGGCGCACGCCTTCGATCCCAGCACTCCCGAGGCAGAGGTAGGAGGATCGCCTGGAGTTCGAGGCCACCCCAAGACTACATTGTGAATTCCAGGCCAGCCTGATAGTGATGGGACATTTCAGATACAGATGACGATGGCACAGTACTGTGCGGGCAGTAAATACCCTGGATGTTGGCCTCAGGAGTAAGCTGGGGTGGGGTGGGAACTGGGCGGCAGAGTGCTCATTGAGCATGCACAAAGCGGTCCCATCCTGGCCCTGCAGGAAAGGGTGCGCCGTGGCACACATCATAACCCTCCCGGCGCCTGAGAGGTGGAGGCAGGAGGATCAGCAGCACTAGGCTGCCTTTGTACATTGTGAGTCTGAGGCCAGCCTGGGCTACATGAGAAAGAAAGAAAGGAGCAAGGGAATGGGGAGGAGAGAGAAAGATGGATCGTGAGACTTTAGTTTTCCATAGCCGCCACCACTGCCTGCTAGCCATCTCTAATGCTGAGGCTAGACTAGAAACGCTTTACCAGGGTGCTTGAAGAACTGAGTGTGTGTGCGTATGTGTGTGTGTGTGTGTGTGTGTGTGTGTGTGTGTGTGTGTCATGGCATGTGTGGAAGTCACCTCGGGTATCACTTCTCACCATGTGCCTTGTGCTGAGGCGGTCTCTCCTTGGTCACTGCTGTATTTGCAGGGACGTCTGGCCTGTGAGCGTCTGAGCCACTCTCCAGCTTCCGCTTCTCATCTCGCTCGAGACGCACCATGATTTCTTGAACTACTACAGCGTTTTACGGGAGATCCCCAGTCAGATACTCACGCTTATGCCGCAAGAACTTATCCAACTGAGCCATCTCCCCAGCCTGAGCTACTGATTTTTTAAAAAATATTTTTATTTATTTATTTGAGAGAGAGAAGGTAGATAGAAAGAGAATGGGCACGCCAGGGCCTCTAGCCATTGCAAACGAACTCCAGACGCATGTGCCACCTTGGCTTACATGGGTCCTGGGGAATCAAACCGGGGTCCTTAGGTTTCACAAACGCTTTATCCTCTCAGCCACTTTCCCATCCCCTGAGCTACTGATTTTTATGGCTGTAATGTTATCAGCAAAGTAATATCTCTCAATGTTTAGTCTATCAAAATGAAAATGAAAGCCAGGCATGGTGACACTGTCTCTCTCTTTTTTGTTTTTTTGAGGTAGGGTCTCACTCTAGCCCAGGCTGACCAGGACTTTTCTATGTAGTCTCAGGGTGGCCTCGAACTCATTGCAATCCTCCTACCTCTGCCTCCCAAGTGCTGGGATTAAAGGTGTGTGCCACCACCACATTTGGCTTGTGACACACTCTCTTAATGCCAGCACTTGAGAGGCTAAAGTAGGAGGATTGTCATGAGTTGAGGCCAGCCTGGAGCTACAGAGTGAGTTTCAGGTCAGCCTGGGCTAGAGTAAGAACCTGCCTAAAAAACAAAACAAAACAAAACAAAAAAACCCAAAAACAAAGACAGGGAGGAGCTGGAGAGATGGCTTAGCAGTTAAAGCACTTGCCTGTAAAGCCTAAGGACCTGAGTTTGATTCCCTAGTACCCATGTAAGACAGATGCACAAGGAGGCATATGTGTCTGGAGTTCCTTTGCAGTGGCTGAATGCCCCGGTGTGTCCATTCTCTCTCTCTCTCTCTCTCTCTCTCTCTCTCTCTTGGCCTCTTTCTCTCTCTTAAATAAATACATAAAATATGTATATTTTTTTAAAGGGGGGGATAAAAATAGAAGGAAAGGCCTCTTTGGCATTTGGAAAGTGACTTCAGTGCTATATTATGCAAAGAAAGATTACTCAAGCCTCCCTGGTCTATAGTTCCATGAGCTGAACTTTATGAACTCCGGATGCTCAAAGAAACCTGTCACAGGTTAACGAGATGAGGCGGGGCCAAGGAAAATGCTGGAGAACAAGAGCTTCTGGAGCTCAGCCTGCGTCACTGACATGACCTCGCAGTCAGGCAAGGCGCTGCAGAAGGGAGACAGGTACACTGCATGCCCAGAATTACATGAGGTCAAAGAGTAAGTCTCAGCCGGGCATGGTGGCGCACGCCTTTGGTCCCAGCACTTGGGAGGCAGAGGTAGGAGGATCGCCATGAATTCGAGGCCACCCTGAGACTATAGAGTGAATTCCAGGTCAGCCTGGTCTAGAGGGAGACCCTGCCTTGAAAAATACAAAGCAATCAAGAAAAAAAAAAAAGCAACTACTTGAGTCAATGCATTTTTATTTATTTCTTTGTGAGAAAGAGGCAGAGAGAGAGAGAGAATGGGGGCACCAGGGCCTCCAGCCACTGCAAACAAACTCCAGATGAATGAGCTCCTTTGTGCATCTGGCTTACGTGGGTCTTGGGAATCCCTCAAGGTCCTTTGGCTTTGCAGGCAAGTGCCTTAACCACTAAGCCATCTCTCCAGCCTCTCAATGCATTTTTTAAATGTAATTTATATATTTTGAGAGTGAGAGGAAGAGGCAGTTAGAAAGAGAGAATGGGAGCACCCGGACCTCCAGCCACTGAAAACGAACTCCAGATGCACACGCCCCACCCCCCTTGTGCATCTGGCTTACTTGGGTCCTGGGGAATCGAACTGGGGTCCTTAGGCTTCGCACGCAAATGCCTTAACCACTAAGCCATTTCCCCAACCCTCAATGCATTTTTATTTCCTGTCCCAAGTAAGAAGTAATTATGTCTGGAATAGGGTATAGCTAGCTCAGAGGTAGAATGTTTGCCTAGCACTCAAGAAGTCCTGGGTTTGAATCCCAGCATCACCACAAAGAGGAGGAAGAGGGAGTCAAACGTGGTGGCACATGCCTTTATTCCCAGCTCTTGGGAGACAGAGGTGGGAGGATTTCCTTGAGTTAAAGACCACCCTGAGACTACATAGTGAATTCTAGGTCAGCCTGGGCTAGAGTGAGACCCTACCTCAAAAAAACAAAAACAACAAAACAACAAAGGTAACATTTATATTGGAAATAATAAAACTACCTGAGACCTCAGGAAACAGTGGTGGCGGGGTTGGGGTGAGAGAGGCCAGTAAGATGGCCAGGAATCAACGGTGCTGCCTGAAAGATGGTGCACAGGGCTCCGTCTCCAAGCTGTTCTATGTTGGCCTATGTTTGCAGTTTTTCTTCAGAAACATTTAAAAAGTATGTATGTGGGATGGGGGGAATATATAGAACTAGTTGCTAGGATATGTATAAATGTTCTCTGGAAGGACAAAGGAACAATGTAAAGCAACAGCAATAACAATATTGGCATCTGGAGTTGAGGAATTGGGGAGACACAGGCAGGGGAGGAAAATATATATATATATATATATATATATATATATATATATATATATATATTTTTTTTTTTTTTTTTTCTGAGACAGAGTCTCAGGTAGTTCAGACCGGCCCCAACTCCCTCCTTTGACTACACAGCTGAAGGTGGTCTTGAACTCCTGATGCTTCTGCCTCTACCTCCTGAGTGCTGAGATCACAGGCATGCATCACCAAACTCAGTTTATGCAGCTCTGAGGATGGAGCTCACTAATCTCCTTTGTTTGTTGTTCAGGATAAAGTGGCTTGGCAGGCAGGTGTAGTGGTGCATGCCTTTTAGTGATAATTTTTTTTTTTTAATTTTATTTTTATTTATTTGAGAGCGACAGACACAGAGAGAAAGACAGATAGAGGGAGAGAGAGAGAATGGGCGCGCCAGGGCTTCCAGCCTCTGCAAACGAACTCCAGACGCGTGCGCCCCCTTGTGCATCTGGCTAACGTGGGACCTGGGGAACCGAGCCTCGAACCGGGGTCCTTAGGCTTCACAGGCAAGCGCTTAACCGCTAAGCCATCTCTCCAGCCCGGTGCATGCCTTTAATACCAGCACTTGGAGGCAGAAGCAGGAGGATCACAGGGAGTTTAAGGCCTTCCTGAGACTACATAGTGAATTCCAGGTCAGTCTGGGCTAGAGCGAGAGCCTACCACAAGAAAAAAAAAAAAAAAAAGAAAGAAAGAAAGAAAGAAAGAAAAAGGAAAGGCTAAGGTCTCTTTGGTCTAGGCTGGAATTTGTGGCCATTCTCCTGCCTCAGCCTCCCGAGTGCTGGGATTTCAGGCATGAGCCTTCATGCCCAAATCTGTAATATCCTTTATTTTAATGATAGTAAAATGATTTACTTAAAAAGAAGATAACGGCTGGAGAGCTGTCTTAGTGGTTAAGGCACTCACCTGTGAAACCTAAATACCCAGGTTTGATTCCCCAGACCCCACATAAACCAGATGCACATGGTGGTGAATGTGTCTGGAGTTTGTTTGCAGTGACTAGAGGCCCTGGCATGTCCATTCTCTCTTTCTCTTTCCCTCTCTCTCTCTCTCTCTTTAATAAATAAATAAAATAAAAACAAAAAAAATTTTTTAAGAAGATAAGCCTGGGCTGGAGAGATGCCTTAGCAGATAAGATGTAAGTTTGCAAGGCCAAAGGACCAAGGTTTGATTCCTCAGTACCCATGTAGGCCAGACGCACAAGGTGGCACATGGGTCTGGAGTTTGTTTGCAGTGGCTAGAGGCTCTGGCATGTTCATTCTCTCTCTATATATATATCTGCCTCTCTCTCTCTCTCTCTCTCTCTCTCTAATAAATAAATTAAATAATATTTAAAAAAGAAGATAAACTGGGTGTGGTGGCACACGCCTTTAATCCCAGCACTCTGGAAGGCAGAGGTAGGAGGATCACTGTGAGCTCAAGTCCACTGAGACTACATAGTGAACTCCAGCACTAGATTGAGACCCTACCTCAGCACACACACAAGATCAAATATTGCTGAGTGCTATGGTGCATGTCTTTAATCCCATCGCTTGGCAAACAGACGAAGAAGGATTGATGTGAGTTTGAGGCCAGCCTGAGACTAGTGAATTCCAGGTCAGCCTGGGCTACAGCAAGAAAAGAAGGGAGGTGGAGAACGAGAAAAGAAAAAGAAAGATGAACTATGCTAGTAAAGTCAAATTGATTAGGCAAGGGAGGGAAGGGCCTGAACTAGAGTGAGACATTACATCAATGGAAGAGGTACCATTCCTCCTTATAAATAAATAAAAATATTTACAAACAGAGAGAAAGAGAGAGGGGGGATGGGCATGCCAGGGCCTCTTGGTGCTGCAGATGACCTCCACATAGATACTTCACTTTGCAGAGCAGTATTTGCCTCTCTCTGCTTCCTGACCGTGAACTGAGCGTGAGCAGCCGCGTCCAGCTCCTGCCGCCACGCCTTCCCCGCCATGGTGGACGGTGACCTGGAAGTGCTCAGCCAGCTCTCTCCTTGTGATCCAGCTCAGTACCCCAGCCCAGGGAACGGTGGCTGCCCACAGTTAAGGTGGGTCTGCCCACATCAAGTAACCTAATCAAGGTCATCCTTCACAGGATTACCCGGAGGCTAACCTAATCTAAATCATCCTTCACAAGTGGTTCTAGGGGGGGTGGGTGTTTAGGGGTGCTAGGATTGAAACCTAGGACTTCCCATATGCCAGCCAAGTACCCTACTGCTGAGCCGTATTCCCAGCCTGTCACTTTTCTCCACAGTCCCTTCTTCATCAGACGCACAGCTTATAAGATACATCAGACTCCGGTTTTTTTTTTTTATTTTTTTAAATTTATTTATTTATTTGAGAGCGACAGACACAGAGAGAAAGACAGATAGCGGGAGAGAGAGAGAGAATGGGTGCACCAGGGCTTCCAACCTCTGCAAACGAACTCCAGACGCGTGCGCCCCCTTGTGCATCTGGCTAACGTGGGACCTGGGGAATCGAGCCTCGAACCGGGGTCCTTAGGCTTCACAGGCAAGCGCTTAACCGCTAAGCCATCTCTCCAGCCCCACAGCCCCATCAGACTCCTTTTGATCTCATCATTGCCTTTGGTTGCAGGGATGTCCCTGTTGAAATGTAAAGCCGCTACAAACTTCTCCAGCTTCAGCTCAAATGTAATTTCCTCGCAGCTGATGTTTGGGAGCCACAACTGTCCCATTGGGCCACTTTCTTCCGGAGCCTGGGTCTAACATCCGGCTTGCTTTCTGCTGAACACGGCTTTTTTTTTTTTAATCTGATGGCAAAAAGCCTACCTTCTCTTGTTTCCCTTTTCATTCTGTATTCCAGGAAGCCAGATTCAAATGTGGCCCTCCCTGGCTCCTGGAGTGGCCAGTTTACCTTCTTTTTAAGTAGCTTGAAGTGACACCCCCACCTTTTTTTTTTTTTTCTTTATTTTAGCGTCTTTGGCTTGCTTTGGGTCATCATGTTTCAGGAAGGAACCTCTGGGGACTCCAGAGTCATTTATGATGCATATTGTTGAAATTTAGGCTGAGCCATATGAACTTTCACAGATCAAACACAGCTGAGGAGCCAGGCGTGGTGGCGCACGCCTCTAATCCCAACACTGGGGAGGCAGAGGTAGGAGAATCTCCATGAGTTCAAGGCCACCCTGAGACTACATAATGAATTCCAGACCGACCTGGGCTACAGTGAGACCCTACCTTGAAAACCCAAAAGTAAATAAATAAAATATAAATAAATAAATAAAATAAAATAAAATAAAAGTTTAAAAAGTAGCAGAAACATTAGGTGTGGTGGCGCGTGCCTCTAATCCTAGAAGCTCGCAAGAGGTTACCCTGCAATGCTGAATCATCCTGTTTGATATCCCAGTACCCACGTAGAGCCAGATGCACAAAGTGGCGCATGTGTGTTTGCCTGGCACCAGAGGAGGCCGCCAGACTAAATAAGATTCCTTTAATGCTGGCATAGCCAGGGAAGGAGGGAGGTGCCTCACTACTTATATTACCCGGGCTGGCCTTGAACTCCTGCTCTTAGACCCCAGTGATCACCCTGCTTCAGCCTCCCATAAGTGGGACTAAGGCACAGCAACATGCCTAGCTGGGACAGAGGTACTCAGAGGCGCCCTTCTTTAGAGGAAGGTGTCTGCATGACCTCACAGCGCCTGACACCACCTGCACAAGACCATCATAAGAGGAGGAAAAGATCATGACATCAAAATAAAGGAGAGACTGACTGAGATGCGGAGGGGATATGATGGAGAATGGAGTTTCAAAGGGGAAAGTGGGGGAGGGAGGGTATTACCATGGGATATTTTTATAATCGTGGAAGTTTCTAATAAGAATTTGAAAAAATATAGAAAAAGGTGTCTGTCAGGAGCCTTCCGTCTTTCTCTTTTTTTTTTTTTTTTTTCTCTCTAGCCCAGGATGACCTGGAATTCACTATGTCCTCTCAGGATGGCCTCGAACTCCCGGCGATCTTCCCACCTCTGCCTCCCAAGTTCTGGGATTGAAGGCGTGCACCACCATGCCCGGCTAACCCTCCCTCCCTCCTCCTCTCTGTCTTGGCCTGGTAAGATCTGAACACCGGAGCGGTGCCAGGCCGGCTGGGCCCGCGCACTTTTCTCCAGATGGCCACTAGAGGGCGCGTGGACCGCGAGCTCTGCGCCAGCCAGGAGGGCCTGGGCCGGACCCTGCCCGGTGGCTGGACCCTCAGCGTGGGCAGCCCTCTCTGCTCCCCTGGGGAGCCTGCAGCTGACTCCCCGCGTCTGAGCACCTGGTGGCCTCTGAGCTCAAGGTGCAGGGTGCATGCCTAAGGTAGCAGCAGCTGCATGAGACCCAGGTGAGCGCCCTCGTTTCTGTGACTCCCTGGCCTTGACCCCGTAGGGCAGCTTGAGACCCTCCGGTCCCTCTCCAGACAGTCTGGCTGTGGCCAAAAGCGCAGGTAGGCAGATAAGCTGGCATAGCCCTCTAATGGATCAGGCGCACTTCCTGTGTAAGGCTGGTTTCCAGTTACAGTAAACAGTGGCAGGAGGGAGAAGGAGAGAACTGCAGTGTCTGGAGCCTACTTGGGTGGCGCGCGCCTTTAATCCCAGCACTTGGGAGGCAGAGGTAGAGAGATCGCTGTGAGTTCGACTCCACCCTGAGACTCCATAGTGAATTCCAGGTCAGCCTAAGATAGAGTGAAACCCTACCTGGAAAAAACAACCAAACAAACAAAACAACAATAAAAAAAGATGTAATGAGCTTGGAGAAGAGGTGTCACTGGACTTGCAAGAGACCTGGGGACCAGTCAGGCAGAGCTGTCTTGGAATCCAGCACCTACCCATCAGCCGTCCTAATTCCTCTCCTCCCCTACCTCAGTTTATTCATGTTAAAAATGGAGGAGGCCCTCGATGTCCATCAGCTGATGAATGGATAATAAAGATGTGGCACAATAATACAATAAAGTTCTATTCAGTGATTTAAAAAAGTAAAATCATGGGCTGGAGAGATGGCTTAGCGGTTAAGCGCTTGCCTGTGAAGCCTAAGGACCCCGGTTCAAGGCTCGGTTCCCCAGGTCCCACGTTAGCCAGATGCACAAGGGGGCGCACGCGTCTGGAGTTCGTTTGCAGAGGCTGGAAGCCCTGGTGTGCCCATTCTCTCTCTCTCCCTCCCTCTCTCTGTCTTTCTCTCTGTGTCTATCGCTCTCAAATAAATAAATAAAAATTAAAAAAAAAAAAGTAAAATCATGAAATTTGCAGGGAAATGGATGAATCTGGAAAGGATTATACTGAGGTAATCCAGGCCCACAAAACCAAATGCCACATGTTCTTTCTCATATGTGTATCCTAGCTACAAATGTTTAGATTTGTATGTAAATTGGAGTAAAAGACAGTGCCAGAGCCAGGCATGGTGGCACACGCCATTAATCCTAGCACTCGGGAGGCAGAGGTAGGAGGGTCGCCATGAGTTCAAGGCCACCCTGAGACTACATAGCGAATTCCAGGCCAGCCTAGTAACAGAGGCTAGTAAGCTAAAAGAGTCTATAAGGATATAAGGATGGAGGAGAGAGGAGGACATAACAGGATGGTATTGTATATATCTAAGTAGATGAACAGATTACTGGTGTTGTAGTGACCTAAGTGAGTAAAGGAAGTGTGGGAAGAAAGTTAATCAAAATTAAGATGTTATGAATAAACTGTATGGAAACCTACTTTGGATAAAAACACACCCAGAAGTCATAGATTATTCCAAGAAAAACTTCAGTGCTAGGGATGGGATACCTTTCAGTGAGTTGTTGGTCAGGGAGGTCCCTGATACCCCCAAAACATTACAGAGCATTGCCAAGGCTCTTGGTTTCCCACCAGGAATAGATGGCAAGAGCCTATTGCTGAAGACTCCACATGCTTGGACTGCAGGTCACTGTGAAATCAATCTGGAGCTGAGCTGAAAACCTCCCTTTGGACCAGCTGACAGAAAGCAGTCCTATGGACGAGAGAGAGGTCATCAATGGTGATAAACAGCAGTGGACTTTGCAAGCTTTAAGACTGGCCAGCCAAGCCAAATGTGCCAACTGGTGCAATAGAGAGTGGCATGTCTGTTATGGGGGAAACCAACCACTCTCTAAATGAACTAATGGCTCACTCTGCAGGAGGGAAGCCATGTCTGGTATTGAAAAGCTAGTCAAAAGCCTAGGGTAGCCAGGTGTGGTGGCGCACGCCTTTAATCCCAGCACTTGGGAGGCAGAGTTAAAGGATTGCTGTGAGTTCAAGGCCACCTTGAGAATACAGAGTGAATTCCAGGTCAGCCTGGACTAGAGTGAGACCCTGCTACCTTGAGGAAAAGAAAAAAGAAAAAAACCAAAAAGCCTATGGTCATGAGCCCTAGGAGAGTAACACCTGCTGTTGCAATCTGGCTAAATTCATATATTATGCTTACCAAACTGCCCGTAGATACTTTTCTTTCTTTCTCTTTCTCTTCCTCTTTCTTTTTCTTTCTTTCTTTCTTTTTTTTTTTTTTGAGGTAGGGTCTCACTGTAGCTCAGGCTAACCTGGAATTCACTCTGTAGTCTCAGGGTGGCCTCGAACTCTTGGTGATCCTCCTCTGCCTCCCAAGTGCTGGGATTAAAGGCATGTGCCTCCACGCCTGGCTCTATAAACACTGTTCTTAATGTTCATACCCATATATGAATGCTACTCTCACTTTTTGTCAGAGAAGCTTCTCTTTTCAGATGGTGATGACCTCTGGGATGACTGAAAAGTCACCTTTGTGCTGAGAAGTGACAGTGGGGTGTTCAGCACTGAGACATCCCTATCACACAGTCAAAACTCAGAGTCCACCATGGAAGAGAGGGCAGAAAGAAGGTAAGAGCCAAAGGAAGGGTAGGACTGCTTACAGTGTAGACTTCCAGACCCCAAATGGCCTGGATATCCATGACCTCACAGTGCCTGACACTACCTGCACAAGACCATCATAAGAGGAGGAAAAGATCATGACATCAAAATAAAAGTAAACTAATATGAAGAGAGAAGGAAGTTTGATGAAGGGTTGGTTTGTGAGGGAGAAAATTAGGGGTGGGGGCTAGAGAGATGGTTTAGCGGTTAAGGCACTTGCCTGCAAAGCCTAAGGACCCAGGTTCATCTCCCCAAAACCCACATAAGCCAGATGCACATGGTGGTGCATGTGTCTGGAATTTGTTCACAATAGCTAGAAGCCCTGGTGTGCCCATTCATTCTCTCTCTCTCTCTCTGTCTCTCTCTTTCTCTGCCTATTTAACTCACTCAAATAAATAAATAATTTTTATTTTTATTTTTTTTTTTAAATTTTTATTTATTTATTTGAGAGTGACAGACACAGAGAGAAAGACAGATAGAGGGAGAGAGAGAGAATGGGCGCGCCAGGGCTTCCAGCCTCTGCAAACGAACTCCAGACGCGTGCGCCCCCTTGTGCATCTGGCTAACGTGGGACCTGGGGAACCGGACCTCGAACCGGGGTCCTTAGGCTTCACAGGCAAGCGCTTAACCGCTAAGCCATCTCTCCAGCCCAAATAAATAATTTTTAAATGGACACAACAATGTACAAATTTTATGAATTGGCAGTAGCACAATGGGCCAAGTATTAATGAAACTCCCTTGATAAATTCAGTTTGAAATAATTGGGAGGCTTGTAACTCCCAAATAAGCCAATGATTATACAATGTGGAAGACTAAGTTCATTGGTAAAGGGCTTGCTTAGCATACACCAGTAGTCCTTCAGTAACAATGAAACAATATTCAGAACAATAACATAATTTCAATTTTTAAAAATATGTGGAAGTGTCGGGGGAGGGAGGGAATTACCATGGGATATTTTTTATAATCATGGAAAATGTTAATAAAAATTTTAAAAAAATTTTAAAAAAGTTAAGGGAAGAGAGAAAATAAATAAATAAATATGGGGGGGGGGCTGGAGAGATGGCTTAGTAGTTAAGGCACTTGCCTGCAAAGTCAAAGGACCTCTGTTCAATTTCCCAAAATCCATGTAAGCCAGATACACAAGGGTGTGCTAGGGCCTCCAGCCACTGCAAGCCAACTCCAGATGCATGTGCCACTTTGTGCATCTGATTTTATGTGAGTGTTGGGGAATTGAACTCAGGTCCTTAGGCAAGCACCTTAACTGCTGAGCCATCTCTCCAGCCCACTCATATCATTTCAAAAGTCCTTAGGACTGAGGAATGGGAGGGTGCCGAAAACTTATTTGACGGTTCCTGATATATATGTCTTTGGAAAATTAAAATGTTTACTAACCAGGGTTGGTGGCACATGTCTGCAATCCCAACATTTGGGACACTGAAGCAAGAGGGTCTTGAGTTTGAGGCTACCTTGAGCTGGATAGTAAGCCAGGCATGGTGACACACGCCTTTAATCCCAGCACTTGGGAGGCAGAAGTAGGAGGATCACTGTGAGTTCAAGGCCACCCTGAGAATGAATAGTGAATTCCAGGTTAGCCTGGGCTAAAGTGAGACCCTACCTCAAAACACAAAAAAACAGAAACAAAAAAACTAGGGAGATAAGTGTGTTGCCAATGGGTTTACTGAGCTTCAGCCGAAGGAAAGTAAATGTGTGGAGAATGTATTTCATTTAAAGTCCTAACATAAGGAAGTGGGAGGCAGTGAAGAGAGAAAAGCAAGCTGGAAAGTTAGCCACAACGAAAAAGAAACCAGGAAATAAAGGCAAACAGAAAACAACGGTTTCTTCTCCCTCTCCTTCTCCTTCTCTTTTTTTTTTTTTTTTTTTTTGTCTCCTTGTAAAACCCAGAGTCTCAAATTTGAAAAGACTGGGCCTCACACTGAAGATCCTGGTGCCTCAGCCTCTTGAGTGCTGGGATTACAGGTGTGCAGTGCCTCCTCATCTGTTACTTAGGGTACACACTAACTGCTTAGTGGAATGAATGCAGGGGGCTAGGAAGACGCCTCAACTGATAAAGGCACGTGCCTGCCAAGTGTGCCTGCCAGGGTTCAATTCCCCAGCCACCCATGTAAGCTGGACGCAAAAGTGACACAAGTGTCTGGTGCATGTGTGCAGCAGCAAGAGGCCCTAGCACACACATACACACACATGTAAAAAGTTAAGAAATAAAGTGAGCCGGGTGTGGCAGCACACATTTTTAATCTCAGCACTCAGGAGGCAGAGGTAAGAGAATCACCGTGAGTTCGAGGCCACCCTGAGACTACAGAGTGAATTCCAGGTCCTGGGCTAGAGTGAGACCGTACCTTGAAAAACAAGAAACAGAATAAAGTGAGGCTGGAGAGATGGGTTAGCGGCTAAGGCACTTGCCTGCAAAGCCTAAGGACCCAGGTTGGATTCCCCAGGACCCACGTAAGCCAGATGCCCAACGTGGCGCATGCAGCTGGAGTGCAGTGGCTGGAGGCCCTGGCACGCCCATTCTGTGTGCCTCTCTCTGCCTCACTCTCGCTTTCCCACTCTCTCTCTCTCTCATAAAAAAAAAAAAAAAAGTAAAGCCAGGCGTGGTGGCGCACGCCTTTAATCCCAGCACTCGGGAGGCAGAGGTAGGAGGATCGCCGTGAGTTTGAGGCCACCCTGAGACTACAGAGTGAATTCCAGGTCAGCCTGGACCAGAGTGAGACCCTACCTCAAAAAAACAAAACAACAATCACAAAAAAAAAAAAGTAAGCCAGGTGTGGTGGCCCATGCCTTTAATCCCAGCACTTGGGAGGCAGAGGTAGGAGAATCACTCTGAGTTAGAAGCCACCCTGAGATTCCATAGTGAATTCCAGGTCAACATGGACCAGAGTGAGACCCTACTTCGAAAAACTAAAAAATAAAAAAAAAAAAAGAAAAGTAAACTGGACATGGTGGCACACGCCTTTAGTCCCAGTACTTGAGAGGCAGAGGTAGGAGGATCACCATGACTTCGAGGCCACCCTAAAATTACATAGTGAATTCCAGGTAATCCTAGGCTAGAGTGAGACCCTACCTTGAAAAACCAGACATGGTGGTGCACACCTTTAATCCCAGCACTCAGGAAGCAGAGGTAGGAGGATCAAGGTGAGTTCAAGGCCACCCTGAGACTACACAGTGAATTCCAGGTGAGCCAGGAACAGAGGGAGACCCTACCTCAAAAACAAAACAAAACCCTGGGGAATTGAGAGATGGCTTAGCCATTGAGATGTTTGCCTATGAAGCTTGAGGATCCAGGTTCAATTCCCCAGTACCCACGTTAGCCAGATGCACAAGGTGGCACATGCATCTGGAGTTTGTTTGCAGTGGCTGGAGGCCCTGGCATGCCCATTCTCTCTCTCTCTCTCTTTAATAAATAAGGTTTTATTATTATTATTATTACTTTTACTTTTTTGGTTTTCAAGGTAGGGTTTCACTCTAGCCCAGGCTGACCTGGAATTCACTCTGTAGTCTCAGGGTGGCCTCAAACTCACAGCAATCCCCCTACCTCTGCCTCCTGAGTGCTGGGATTAAAGGCATATGACACCATGTCAGGCTTGGCCTCATTTTATTTTTTAAGTTTTTTTAAAAAATCATATTTATTAGGCCAGGCATGCTGGCTCACGCCTTTAATTCCAGCACTCGGGAGGCAGAGGTAGGAGGATCCCCGTGAGTTCAAGGCCACCCTGAGACTACATGGAGAGTTCCAGGTTAGCCTGAGGTAGAGGAAGACCCTACCTCAGAAAAAAAGGAAAAGAAAAAGAGAATGAGCTCAGTGGAATCGCTGAGACCTGCTCCCAGCACGGAGCCTGCCTGGCGGCGGCCGCTGTTCCTACGTTTGCTGCTGATGTGTGTCCTTATGGTGGGCAGGAGTTGACCGCAGAAGCGGCGGTGGGGCACGGATACCCGCGGTAATCCTCAGTCTGCTGTGATCAGCAGCGTTAGCTCAGAGGAAAACAGACTCAGCTCTGCCACTTACTGGCTTGGTGACTCATTTCTGTCATAGAAATTCCTCCAGTCAGTTTTCTCAAACCTGGGGCGAGGGAAGCGCGTATGCACGTCGGCTGGGTGTTTGGGCTACAGGGACAGAACTGGACTGTGACCAGAGGGAAGCTGGTGTCCTCTCAAATCGGGCTGGAGGTGCACACTGGTAATCCCAGCACTGTGCAGGCCGGGGCCGTGAATTTAAAGTCCGTCTGGGATACGTAGTGAATTCCAGGCAAGCCGGGCTGTCAGATCCTGTTTCAGACAGAGAGGGAAAGAGAGAGAATATGAAAGGAGGGGAAGACAGGGGGGAGAGGAGAGAGGAAAGAAGAAAGGAAGGAAAGAAGGCAGAGAGAAATGAGGGAAGGAGGCAGGGAGAAAAGAAGGAAGGAAGGGGAAAGAAAGGAGAAAGGAAAGAGAAAGAAAAGAAAAAATTGTTTCCTCTCACATGTAAAAAGCTGGTTGGGGGCTGGAGAGATGGCTTAGCAGTTAAGCGCTTGCCTGTGAAGCCTAAGGACCCCAGTTCGAGGCTCGGTTCCCCAGGTCCCACGTTAGCCAGATGCACAAGGGGGCGCACGTGTCCGGAGTTCGTTTGCAGAGGCTGGAAGCCCTGGCGCGCCCATTCTCTCTCTCTCCCTCTACCTATCTTTCTCTCTGTGTCTGTCGCTCTCAAATAAATAAATAAATAAAATTAAAAATATATATATTAAAAAAAATAAAAATAAAAAAATAAAAGCTGGTTGGGGTGGCTCTTCACTATAATCCCAGCGCTTAGGAAGCTGAGGTAGGTGGATCGCCATGAATTCAAAGTCAGCCTGGGCAAAAGAGTGAGTTTCAGTCTGTCTAGGCTAGAGTAAATCCCTACTTAGGAAAAAAGAAAGAAAGAAAGCTGGGTGTGGTGGTACACGCCTTTAACCTCAGCACTTGGGAGGCAGAGGTAGGAGGATCGCCATGAGTTCAAGGCTACCCTGAGACTACATAGTGAATTAGAGGTCAGCCTGGGCTAGAGTGAGACCCTACCTTGAAACACGAAAAAAAAAAAAAAAAAAAGGCATGGTGGTATACACATTTAATTCCAGAACTGGAGAAGCAGAGGTAGGAGGATGTTGGTTCAAGGTTAGCCTAAGACTATATAGTGAATTCCAGGCCAGCTTTGAGCTTTGGCTAGAGTGAGACTCTACCTCAAAAAGCAAAAAAAAAAAAAAAAAAAAAGGAGGGTCGGGAGGGGGGTAAAGGGAGAGTGCTGAAAAGGGATTATGATCATTTTATACTGTGTATATTTATGGAAGTTGCCAATAAATAGTTTTTTTAATGTTTTTATGGGGCTGGGGAGATGGCTTAGCACTTAAGGAGCATATCTGTGAAGCCTAAGGATCCAGGTTCGATTCTACAGGACCCACATAAGCCAGATACACATGGAGGTGCCTGTGTCTGGAGTTCATTTGCAGTGGCTAGAAGCCCTGACGTGCCCACTCTTTCTGTCTCTAATAAATAAATAAAAATAAAGTTTTAAAAAATGTATGGAGCCGGGCGTGGTGGTGCACGCCTTTAATCCCAGCACTCGGGAGGCAGAGGTAGGAGGATCGCCCTGAGACTACAGAGTTTATTCCAGGTCAGCCCGGACCAGAGTGAGACCCTACCTCGAAAAACCAAAAAAAAAAAAAAAAAAAAAAAAAAAAAAAAAAATGTATGGACTGGAGAGATGGCTCAGCAGTTTTTCAAGGTAGGCTCTCACTCTAGCTCAGGCTGACCTGGAATTTACTAAGTAGTCTCAGGGTGGCCTTGAACTCACAGTGATCAAGGCGTGTGCCTAAAAAATATATTTTTACTTACTTATTTGCAAGGAGAGAGAGAGAGAGAAAGAATGGGCATGTCAGGGCCTCCAGCCACTGCATGTGTGTGCCGCTTTGTGCATCTGACCTTACGTGCTTATGTGGGCACTGAAAAATTGAACCCAGGTCACAGGGCTTTGCAGGCAAGCACCTTAACCGCCAAATCATCTCTCTATCTCAATGAATAGTTTATAAAAGGGGCAAGGGGCTGGGGACATGGCTCAGCCATTAAAGGCACCTGCTTGCTAAACTTGGAGGCCCAAGTTCAACTCCCTAGCACCTACCTAAAGCCAAATACATAATGACACATACGTCTGAAATACACAGGTAGTAGCAAGGGACCCTGGTGCACCTGAGCATGTGCATACACACACACACACACACATAAATAAATAATTTTAAAACTTTTTTTGTCTTGTTTTGCTTTCTTGAGGTAGGGTCTTTCTCTAGCCCAGTATGGCCTGGAATTCACTATGAAGTCTCAGGGTGGTCTTGAACTCCTGGTGATCCTCCTAGCTCCGCCTCCCGAGTACTGGGATTAAAGATATGCCCCACCACACCCGGCTAAAAAAAATTCTTGAATGCAGAATGGATGCAGAGCAGGCAACTCCCTGTGTCTGCCAGGCGGCAAGATCAAACTAGGGACGGTCCCCAAGCACTTTCCTTGGTGCCTCACACCTATTAGGAAGCGGCCTCTTGCTGTTGGTAGGAGCTGAACCGAGTGCAGGAACTGCTAAATTGGCTTCCAGCTGGGGGAAACAAGGAGTCCCCATGGGATTGCCTTTTCCTTCTTGGCACAGTTAATAGGGAAAGCATCCAGATAGTCTTAACCACTTGCCAGCCGCCAGGTACTTAGTAGACAGATGCCAGACAAAGGCGCTCGGCTGCCAGAGCCAAACTTAGCTGAGAGGACATCGCAGAAGAAAAGCCGGCGGTGAACGCGGATGACGTGGGGTGACGCTCCTTGGAGGGACCTTTCTGGGACGTTCAGCAAGCTTGAGCATTGAGAGCCTCGCGGGGTGTACTCAGCTTCACGTTGCTGGCAGAATGTACTTAACCAAAAACAGTCTATGGGGGCTGGAGAGATGGCTCAGTGGCTGAGGCGCTTGCCTACAAAGCCTAAGGACCCAGGTTCGATTCCCCAAGGACCCATATAAAGCCAGATGCCCAAAGTAGCATATGCATCTGGTGTTCGCTATTTTGGTTGGGCCAGGACAAGGAGTATTCGGGAGAAGCTTACATTGCTCATGCCCACTGCCAGGCTTGAAGCCGCTCAGCCCAGCCCTGTCATTCCTGAGGCCACTGGAACCCAGTGAGGGGACAGTGACATTTACACAAGTTTTCTTAGTTTCTCTGGAGGGCCTGGGGCTTTAGGTGTGGTTTTTCGAGGTAGGGTCTCGCTCTAGTCCAGGCTGACCTGGAATTCACTATGTAGTCTCAGGGTGGCCTTGAACTCACAGTGATCCTCCTACCTCTGCCTCCCGAGTGCTGGGATTAAAGGCATGCGCCGCCACACCCAGCTTGGTTCTTGGCTTTTTGAAACAGGGTCTTACTGTGTACTCTGGATTGGCTTGAAGTTCTGTTTTTGTTGTCTGCCTGTGTGGTGTGCATGTATATAACGTGCTTGGAGGAGAAGCATGTGATAGCATGCCCAGAATTTTCAATGTTGGTGATCAAAGCCAGGACTTCTCGCACGCTAAGCAAACACTGCTATGTTCTCAGTTCCTTTCCTTTCCTTTCTTTCTTTCTTTTTCTTTTTTTTTTTGGGGGGGTGTTCTAAGTAGGGTCTCACTCTAGCCCAGGTTGACCTGGAATTAATTCACTATGGAGTCTCAGGGTGGCCTCGAATTCACAGCGATCCTCCTACCTCTGCCTCCCAAGTGCTGGGATTAAAGGCGTGCACCACCACGCCCGGCATCCATTCCTTTCTTTGACTCTTCCTTCTTTCCTTTCTTCCACCCTCCTCCATCCATTTTCCTTTTAAAAATATTTTATTTATTTTTTAATTATTTATTTGGGAGAGAGAGAGGGACAGAATGGACATGCCAGGGCCTCCAGCCGCTGCAAATGAACTCCACACACATGTGCCCCCTTGGTGCATCTGGTTTATGTGGGTCCTGGAGTGTCAAACAGAGGTCGTTTGGCTTTGCAGGCAAATGCCTTGAACGCTAAGCCATCTCTCCAGCCCCATCCTCCCTTTCTTCTTCCCTCTGTAAATGACTGCCCATCCGACTTTATGTGGTGGTTGGAGAATTGAACCCAGCCTGGCTGGCTTTGCAAACAAATACTTTTTTTTTTTTTTTTTTTGGTTTTCTGAGGTAGGGTCTCACTCTAGCCCAGGCTGTCCTGGAATTCATTATGTAGTCTCAGACTGGCCTCAAACTCATGGCAATCCTCCTACCTCTCCCTCCCGAATACTGGGGTTAAAGGTGTGCACCACCACGCCCAGCTTAAATTTAATCTTTTTTTTTTTTTTTCCCCGGTCTTTCAATGCAAACAAACACTTTTAATCACTAAGTGATCACCACAATCCCCAATCATTTTGCTGAGGGCATGATTTTGCTATTTAGCCCAGTTAGCCTGGAAATCGAGGTCCTCCTGACTCAGTTTCTCAAATGCTGAGATAATAGGTGTAACCCCCATAGCAGCTCAGCAACCCATCTCTTCTGCTTAACTGAGCTGCATCCGTGCTCAAGGAGATGAAAGCCTTTTGTACAGCCATGGCTCTCCTGGACCAGCGGGGGTGGGGGTGCTTGCCAAGCACCCGGGGAGAGAGGGGAGACTGGGGTTCCATGGCTGTGGGTGCTGGGTGCCTCTGGAGGAAACGACGGGAAGTGATGTTTGGCTCCTGCATTTCACGGAGGAGAACAGAAGTGCCACTTCCTCCCCCAGCTGCAGCTATTCTAGGAAAGCGGTGCTGGCAGCCGGAGCCGCTTCCACAGGGAGCTGGCTCTGAGGCTGTATTAAAAGAACTCCTGTGATGAGCCCCGAAAGCAACCATCACTCCACGTGAGCCCACGCGCTGCGTGTCACGGTCAACCCCGAGGGCTTCTCCTGTCTCCAAGGAACCCTGGAGAAGGAAAAGGGTGATTATTTATATCAGTCCATTATTATGTCATGATACGGACCCACTGGTATATGGTGCAAAAAAAAAAAAAAAAAAAGGCATAACCATTGGGCATCATGCCCAATCACACCTGTAATCTTAGCCCTCGGGAGGCTGAGGCAGGAAGATCTGTGCAAGTAATGAAGTTCAGTTGGTAAAATGGATTCCTAACATGCAGAGATCCCTGGGTTCGGTTCTCAACAATGAATAAGGAGGGCGTGGTGACGCCACCTGCAATCCTAGAACTTTGGAGGTAGAAGTAGGTAGGTGGCGCACGCCTTTAATCCCAGCACTCAGGAGGCAGAGGTGGGAGGATTGCCATAAATTCTAGGACAGCCTGAGACTACACAGTGAATTCCAGGTCAGCCTGGGCTAGAGTGAGACCCTACCTCAGAAAACCAAAAAAAATAAATAAATAAATAGAAGGGTTCAAGGTTAGACAGGTGTGTTGGCACACACCTTTAATCCTAGCACTAGGGAGGCAGAGGTAGGAGGATCGCTGAGTGTTCAAAGCTACGCTGAGACTACATAGTGAATTCTAGTCAGCCTGGGCTAGAGTGAGACCCTACCTTGAAAAACAAAACAAAACAAGAAAAGTGTATGAAGTGGGTTGGAGAGATGGCCCAGCAGTTAAGGTACTTGACTGCAAGGCCTAATAACCAGGGCTTGGTTCCCTAGTACCCATATAAAGCCTGATGCACAAAGTGGCACAAGCATCTGAAGTTCATTTGCAGTGGCTAGAGAGGCCCTGATGTGTCCATTCTCTCTCTGTGTCCTGTCTCTCTTTGCTTGCAAATAAATATATTAAAAAAAAAATCGGGGGCTGGAGAGATGGCTTAGTGGTTAAGCACTTGCCTGTGAAGCCTAAGGACCCCGGTTCGAGGCTCGGTTCCCCAGGTCCCACGTTAGCCAGATGCACAAGGGGGCGCACGCGTCTGGAATTCGTTTGCAGAGGCTGGAAGCCCTGGCGCGCCCATTCTCTCTCTCTCCCTCTACCTGTCTTTCTCTCTGTGTCTGTCGCTCTCAAATAAATAAATAAATAATTTAAAAAAAATCGGCGCATGGTGGCACACCCCTTCAACCCCAGCACTTGGGAGGCAGAGGCAGGAGGATCACTGGGAGTTCAAGCCACCTTGAGACTATGTAGTGAATTCCAGGTCAGCCTGGGCTAGAGTGAGATCCAACCTCAAAAAGCAAAAAAACAAAAAAAAAGTTCAAGGCTTGAGGCTGGAGAATTCAATGGTTAGTCATTTGCTTGCAAAGCCTGAGGACCTACATTTAACTTCTCAGTACCCACGTAAACCCAGATGCACAAAGCAACACCTGCACCTAGTTAGTGTTCATTTGTACTGACAGGAGGCCCTGATGTGCCCACTCATTCTTTCTCTCTCTCCCCACTCCCACCATTTTACTCTCCCCACTCTGCTTGCAAATAAATAAAACTATTTTTTAAAAAAAGTCCAGGCAGGAGATACGGCTAAGCAGTAAAGGTGCTTGCCTGTGAACCCTAAGAACTCATGTTCAAATCTCCAGGCCCCACATAGCCAGACACACAGTGACACAAGCGTGCAATGTTGCACATGCACCACAAGGGGGCGCACATGCATGGTGTTCGTTTACAGCAGGCTAAAGGTCCTGGCACGTCCATTCTCTCTCTCAGGAAAAAAAAAAAAAGAAAAGAAAAGAAAGATAAGCTGGGCGTGGGGGCCCATGCCTTTAATCCAGCACTTGGGAGGCAGAGACAGAAGGATCGCCATGAGTTCGAGGCCACCCTGAGACTACATAGTGAATTCCAGGTCAGTCTGGGCCAGAGTAAGACCCTATCTCAGGGGGTGGGGAATAAAAATAAAAACATATATATGTATTTATTTCCTCTTCACTCAGCAGCCCAAGTTCTGATCTCCTTGACCCAGGGAGCCCAGGAAACAGCATATTGCCCTCCATGGCTCTTTTTCTTTCCTTTATTTATCTTTCCACAGCTGGGGATGGAGCCCAGGGGTCTGTGCATGCTAAGCACAAGCTATACTGCTGACCGCTGAACCTCACCACAGCTTCCTTCCCCATCTTTGTCGTCCCCATGACTCAGCCTCTCCTTCTCCCCTCACTCTTTGTCTAGCTTCAAGGCTCAGCTTATTCATTTATTTGCAAGGAGAGAAAGAGAGACAATAGGAACATGGGTACGTCAGGGCCCAAAGTCTCCAGCCACTGCAAATGAACTCCAGATGCATGCACCACTTTGTGCATCTGGCTTTATGTGGGCACTGGGAAATTGAACCCGGGATCGTTAGGCTTTGCAGGCAAGCACCTTAACTGCTGAGCCATCTCTCCAGCCCCCTAAGGGCTCAGCTTAAATGTCTTAACCAAAAAGAAATGTGGGAGAAAGTGGAGAGATGGCTTAGACAACTTACCTGCAAAGCTTAAGGACCCAGGTTTGACACCCCAGTACCCACATAAGCTAGATGTACAAGGTGGCACATACATCTGGAGTTCCTTTGCAGTGGCTAGAGGCCCTAGAATGCCCATTCTCTCTTCCTGACTCTCTCTCTCTCCAATAGATAAATAAAATATTTTAAAAATACAAACAAATCAGGCGTGGTAGTGCACGCCTTTACTCCCAGGACTTGGGAGGCAGAGATAGGAGGATCACCATGAGTTGGAGGCCACCCTAAGACTCCATAGTGAATTCCAGGTCAGCCTGGGCTAGAGTAAGTGCCTACCTCGAAAACCAAAAAAAAAAAAAAAAAAAAAAAAACCAAAAAACAAACAAACAACAACAAAAAAAACAGGAGGCTGGAGAGATGCTTTAGCAATTAAGACACTTGCCAGCAAAGCCGAAGGACCCAGGTTAAATTCTCCAGGACCCACATAAAGACAGATGCACAAGGTGACACATGAATTTGGAGTTTGTTTTCAGTGGCTGGAGACCCTGGTGTGCCCATTCTCTTTCTTCTCCTCTCAAATAAATAAAATACATACATACGTGTGTGTGTGTGTGTGTGTGTGTGTGTGTGTATTTAATGAAGGGCTGGAGAGATAGCTTAGCAGTTAAGGTTCTTGCCTGCAAAGCCCCAGGACCAAGGTTCTATTTCCTAGTACCCACATAAAGCCAAATACACAAGGTGGCACATTCATCTGGAGTTCATTTGCAGTGGCTGGCAGCCTTGATGTGCCCATTCTCTCCCTCTCGCTCTCTATTTCCCTCTCACTCTCTTATGAATAAATAAATATTTAAAATACTTTTTAAAAATAAAATAAAGAAGACAGGGCTGGGTAGTTGGCTCAGCAGTTAGGGGTGCTTGCTTCCAAACCCTGCCAGCCCTGGTTCAATTCTCCACTACCTATGTAAATCCAGATGCACAAAGTGGCACATCATACATCTGGAGTGCCTTTGCTGTAGCAAGAGGCCATGGTGTGCCCTTTCTTGTTCTTTCTACTTGCAAATAAACAATAAAGAAAAGAAAAGAAAAAGAAAAAAAAATCTGAGTCAGGTGTGGTGGCACATACCTTTAATCCCAACACTCAGGAGGCAGAGGTAGGAGGATTGCTGTGAATTCAAGGTCACCTTGAGACTACATAGTGAATTGCAGGTCAGCCTGGGCTAGAGCAAGACCCTATCTGGAAAAATACAAACAAAACACACACACACACACACATCCCTTTTACATCAGTAGAAGAGCAAAGATCACCCTCTGTAGAAACTCATGAACTACGTGCAGAACGACTTCATAGAACATAAGCAAAGCTAGCCGGGTGTGTGGCGCACACTTTTAATGCCAGCACTGAGGAGGCGGAGGTAGGAGGATTGCCATGAGTTCGAGGCTACCCTGAGACTACAGAGTGAATTCCAGGTCAGCTTGAACTAAAGCGAGATCCTACCTCAAAAAACAAAAACAAACAAAAGAACATAGGCAATGCTAGTTGAAATTATGTTGACCAGGGAGTGGAGATCTGCTAGGGACCAGGAAGAAACAGGTGCCTGGGCTGGAGAGATGGTTTAGCTGTTAAGGCACTTGCCTGCAAACCCAAAGGATCTAGGTTCGATTCCTTAGGACCCATGTAAGCTAGATGCACAGGATGGTACATGTGTCTGGACTTCATTTGCCTAATCTCGCTCTTTGTCTCTTTATCTCTCTCTCTCAAATAAATAAACAAAAGGTATTTATTTATTAGACACAGAGAAAGGGAGGGAGAGAGAGAGATAGAGAAAGTGAAAATAGGTGCACCAGGGCATCCAGCCACTGCAAACGAACTCCAGACACATGTGCCACCACGTGCTTCTGGCTTACAAGGAACCCAGAGAATTGAACCTGGGTCCTTAGGCCTTGCAGGCAAGGGCCTTAACTGCTAAGCCATCTCTCCAGTTTTGTTTTTTTTTTTTGTTTGTTTTGTTTTTATTTTTTTATTTTTTTCTCAATTCTTATTAACATTTTCCATGATTATAAAAAATATCGCATGGTAATACCCTCCCTCACCACCCCCCAACTGTCTCTCCAGTTTTTTAAGCCATTTCTCCCAAGCTTTTTTGTTTGTTTGTTTGTTTGTTTGTTTGTTTTTAAAGAAGGTCTTCACCCTATTGCTGAAGACTCCACATACTTGGGCTGCAAGGTCACTGAGAAATCCTGCTAGAACTGAGCTGATAACATCCTCCATGTAGACCAGCTGACAGAAAGCTGGAAGGAGCATTCTGCATGCAGTTCAATGGGAGAGAGAGAAATCACCAGTGAAGATACTCAACAGGGGACACTGTAAACCTTATATTTGGCCACCCAGGCCAAATGAGCCGATGGGTGCAATAGTGGCATGTCTGTCATGGTGGAAACCAACTGCCCTCTCATTGAACTGGAGGCCCTCTCCAAAGGAGGGAATGCATCCCTGATACTGAAAACTTAAAACAGGGGTAGTCATGAGCCCTAGGGGTGTAACATCTGCTGCTGTCTGGCTAAATGTATATACTATGCTTATCAAACTGCCCAGTAAGCACTTCTCTTAATGTTCATACACTTACATTAAATTTACTCTCACTTTTGGTAGAGAATCTTCTCTTTTCAGATGGCAGTGACCTTGGGATGACTCAGAAGGCTTCATGGTGCTTGAAAGAACTGACAGGAAAGCTGGGCATGGTGGCACATGCCTTTAATCCCAGCGCTCGGGAGGCAGAGGTAGAAGGATTGCCATGAGTTCGAGGCCACCCTGAGACTACATAGTGAGCTCCAGGTCAGCCTGGGCTAGAGTGAGACCCTACCTCAAAAAAAAAAAGAAGTGACAGGAGTGCTTAGCTCTGCAATATCTCTATCACACCCCCCCCCCAATGCTCAGGGTCCATTGTGGAAGATGTGGCAGAAAGAATGTAAGAGCCAAAGGAAGGGTAGGACTCCTTACTCCTTACAATGTGCTCACCCTAGACACAAAATGGCCTGGATATCCATGACGTCACAGTGCCTGACACTACCTACACAAGACCATCATAAGAGGAGGAAAAGATGATGACATAAAAATAAAAGAGAAGCCAGGCGTGGTGGCGCATGCCTTTAATCGCAGCACTCGGGAGGCAGAGGTAGGAGGATCGCCATGAGTTCGAGGCCACCCTGAGACGACAGAGTGAATTCCAGGTCAGCCTGGACCAGAGTGAGACACTACCTCAAAAAACCAAAAAAATAAAAATAAAAGAGAGACTGATTGGGAGGAGGAGGGGATATGATAGAGAGTGGAGTTTCAAAGGGGAAAGTGGGAGGAGGGTGGGCATTACCATAGGATATTGTTTACAAGCATGGAAGTTGTTAACAAAAAAAAAAAAAAAATTTTAAAAAAGAAGAAGGTCTTCAAACTTAAGCTGCCATGTAAGACTGTAGGTAGTTTTTGGAAAGTTTGGGTCCAGGATTCCAGCTGTTTGAGTTTACCCCTGGCTGAAGTCAGGTCAATCAATGTCAGTCCAGTTCTGGCCCATCACACACCCCCAGCAGTCTTTTCTTTCAGTGCTAAAGTGATATACTCAGAAGAGCCAGCTCCCCCCAATTTATACATTTACCATTTATTACTTAATCATCAATATATTGCAGCCCACATTTGGAAAGTAAGTTTTAGTTTAGTTTAGTTTTTTTGTTTTTTTTTTTAAACCATACTCTTTCCAGGTGTGGTGGTACAACCTTTAATCCTATTATTTGGGAGGCAGAGGTAGGAGGATCATTGTGAGTTCGAAGTCACCCTGAGACTACCTAGTGAATTCCAGATTATCCTGGGCTAGAGTAAGACCCTACCTCGAAAAAAAATCAAAAAAGAAAAAAAAAAAAAAAAAGCCATGCTCTTAGCCATGACTTTATTTTATTTTATTTTAGTATTTTATTTTTATTTAATGGAGAGAAAGAGAGAAAGAGAAAGGTGGGATAAAGAGAGAGAGGAGAGAGAGAATGGCCTCTAGCCATTGCAAATAAGCTCCAGATGCATGTACCACCTTGTGCATCTGGCTTATGTGGGTCCTGGGGAATTGAATCTGGGTCCTTTGGCTCCTCAGGCAAGTGCCTTAACTGCTAAGGCATCCCTCCACCTGAGAACAAGTCTTTTGTCATTTCTTTGTTTTGGTTTTTCTTTTTTTCTTTTTGGTTTTTTGAGGTAGGGATTCACTCTTGCTCAGGCTTTCCTGGAATTCACTATGTAGTCTCAGGGTGGCCTCGAACTCTCGGTGATCCTCCTACCTCTGCCTCCAGAGTGCTGGGATTAAAGGCGTGTGCCCGGCTTGTTTTGGTTTTTCTGATACAACAACTCTTGTAGCTTCAGGTCTGGCCTTGGACTCTTCCAATTCTCCTACCTGGGATTAAAGGCATGTGCCACCGCACCTGTCAAAATGAACTCTTTTTATTTTTTATTGTTTTGTTTTTTTGAAGTAGGGTCTTGCTCTCTAGCCCAGGGTGGCCTAGAAATCTCTCTCTCTCTCTCTCTCTCTTTTTTTTTTTTTTCGAGGTAGGGTCTCACTCAAGCCCAGGCTGACCTGGAATTCACTCTGTAGTCTCAGGGTGGCCTCAAACTCACAGTGATCCTCCTAACTGCCTCCCGAGTGCTGGGATCAAAGGCATGTGCCACCTTGCCTGGCTTCATTTTTCTTTTCTTTTCTTTTCTTTTCTTTTCTTTTCTTTTCTTTTCTTTTCTTTTCTTTTTTCTTTTTTGAGGCAAGCCAGAAAGAATTGGTGTGCCAGGGCCTCCAGCCACTGCAATTGAACTCCAGAGGCGTGTGCCACCTTGTACACATGTGCAACCTTGTGCGTTTCTGTCAATTTGTGAGTCTGGTTAAAGTCGAACCTGGAGAGTCGAACATGGGTCCTTAGGCTTCGTAGGCAAGCGCCTTAATTGCTAAAGCATCTCTCCAACCCTGACCTGGAATTCTTTATGTATTCTCAGGGTGGGCTTGAACTCATGGCTCTCCACCTAGCTCTGAGTGCTGGGATTAAAGGTGTGTGCCACCACTCCCGGCTCCTTTGTTTTAGAAGCAGGATCTCATTCTAGCCCAAGCTAACCTAGATCTGACTTTAATGCCCAGGCTGGCCTTCAGCTCTTGGCAATTATCCTACCTCAGCCTACCAAGGGCTTGGATTAAAGGCATAAACCATGCCACCACGCCCAGCTACATTCAGTTTTTTTAAGCTGGCTAGGTGGGGGCAGTGGGCGGGCAGGTAGGTGCTAGGCTATTAAAGGCTGGAGGTGAGCATTCTGGTGTGACTCCTTTCTCTTCTTTGCCAGCATCCTTTAAGTGAACAAAGAAGGCCCAGGGAAGCCCCGGAGAACTTGAAGTCATGACAATTTCTAAGTCACCCTCAAGTCCACCTCCAAAGAAAAGGCTTTGTAGCTGGAAGACTTCTCAGAGGCGGCAAACACATCAGCCTCTCCCCAGGTGCCTCAGAGAGCTTCCGCCGGATGTCCCCAGCACCAGTTTCAGATCCTTATGTCTGCTATCCAACTACTCCTGGAGGGAAAGCACAAAACCAGGTATTTGTTTTTTTTGTGGAGGTATCTTTCTATGTTGTTCAGATCACTCTGATCAGTCCTGGTCTCAAGTAACTTGCTTCTCAGTAGCTGAGTTACAGATGGACATCATCTTTGTGGGATGAATATATATATAATCATATATATATATATCATATAAATCATATATATATATATATATATATGATTTTTTAATGTTTTTAAATATTTTATTTACAAAGAGAGAGAGAGAATGGATGTGCTAGGGCCTTTAACCCCAGCAAACAAACTCCAGACACATGGGCCACCTTGTGCCTCTGGGTTTACGTGGGTACTGGGGAATCAAACTCCAGTCCTCAGGCTTTGCAGGCAAAGTGCCTTAATTGCTGAGCCATTTCTCCAGCCCTATATATGTCTTTGCATACTTTTTTTTGTTTTGTTTTTCAATGTAGTCTCTTGTCCAGGCTGACCTGGAATTCACTATGCTGTCTCAAGGTGGCTTCAAACTCGCAACAATCCTTCTACCTCTGCCTCCCTAGTTCTGGGATTAAAGGTGTGCGCCCCCATGCCCACCTCCAAACATATGATTTTGAAAAGTGAATTTCTCCACTTGATTGTGGGTTTCTAATGGTTGTAGATGTCCTTGGCTGTCCCTATGGCTTGTTTCTTCCTGTTCCATGCCTGTCCCTGGGTTGCATGCACTGTTGGTCGGCAGTGATCTCAATGGTGAGCTTGGGGTCTGAGCATCTAGTAGGCAGAGGACAGAGGCAGCGTGAGGCGCCAAGTGGCGGGAACAGCCCATGGTCCCCGAGAACTGAGCCTCCAAGACGGACTCATGTTAAAGTCAAGCGTCCTAATTAACTTTGTGGTCTTGCTTGTTTGTTTGTTTGTTTTGAGACAGGGTAGAACTCTAGTCCAGGCTGACCTCAAACTCATAGCTGTCTTTCTTCAGTCACCTGAGTGCTGGGATTGAAGGTGTGGGGCCATCCTGCCCAGTTTGCGATCTTTTGTCCTTGTGAAAGTGTCTTGCTATATACCTCTGGTTGGTCTGGAACTCACTAGGTAGCCCAGCCTGGTCTCAAACTCCTGGCAACTTCCTGTCTTTGCCAGGACACCAGCATACTTTGTAGTCTTTGTAAGCCAAGTATTTTCCAGGTAAGAATAGATACATTTATTGAGTACTTCCAGACAAAAAACAGGCCGGATAGATGGCTTTGTGGTTAAGGTGCTTGCCTGTGAAGCCTAAGGTCCAAGGCTCATTTAAGTACCACATGCTAACTGATCGTGCCCCTGGAGCTCCAGGACCCAGGTTCAATTCCTCAGGACCCATGTGAGCCAGGTAGATGCACAAGGTGGCGCATTTGGAGGCCCTGGTGTGCCCATTCTCTCTCTATCTGCTTCTTTCTTTCTCTCAAGTAATAAATAAAATATTAAATAACAAACCAGAAATCTGGACATGTAGCTGGGCTTGGTGATATGCTACTATAATCCCAGCACTTTAGAAGTGAAATCAAGAGGGTCAGGGACTCAAGGCCAGCTTGGGCTACATGAGATCCGATCTTAAAAATAAAAACATGGGGCTGGAGAGATGGCTTAGCGGTTAAGCGCTTGCCTGTGAAGCCTAAGGACCCCGGTTCGAGGTTCGATTCTCCAGGATTCACGTAAGCCAGATGCACAAGGGGGTGCACACGCCTGGAGTTCGTTTGCAGTGGCTGGAGGCCCTGGCGCTCTCTCTCTCTCTCTCTCTCTCTCTCTGGCACCTGGGGAGAGGCTGATGTGTTTGCCGCCTCTGAGAAGTCTTCCAGCTACAAAGCCTGTTTTTTGGAGGTGGACTTGAGAGTGACTTAGGAATTGTCATGGCTTCAAGTTCTCCGGGGCTTCCCTGAGCCTCCTTTGTTCACTCAAAGGATGCTGGCAAAGAGGAGAAAGGAGTCACACCAGAACACTCTCTCTTTCATGGTTGCCCGAAAGCCTCAGGAGCTGTTAACTGACTTTTCCCACTGACATTCTAGCAAAACCTCCCCGCTTGGCTTCCCCCTCCCTCATTTGTGCCTAGAATTCCTTGTGCAGGAGATGGCCTCTCTGGTTCTGTGGTGATCTGTAATCCTTTCAGCCCTGGGAGGGTTGGATAGAGAGTTGGAGAGAAAGATGGGCTACACCTGGGGACAGCTACTTCCTGAAGCTTTAGATAATTTCTCACTGAGAAATTTAGAAATCAGGGGCTGGGCCAGGCGTGGGACTACATGGTGAATCCCAGGTTGGCCTGGGCTAAAGTGAAATCCTACCTTGAAAAAAGAAAAAAAAAAAAAAATTAGGGGTAGGGGCTGGGAAGATGGTTCAGTGGTTAAAGGTGGCTAAAGGTGTTTGCTTTCAAAGCTTAACAGTCCAGGTTCAATCCCTCAGTTCCCATGTAAAGCCAGGTGCGCAAAGTGGCACATGTGTCTGGAGTTGGTTTATAGCAATGAGAGACCCTAGCGTGCCCATCCTCACTCACATTCTCTTTCCTAATATTTTTTCCCAGGTAGGGTCTCACTGTAGTCCAGGCTGACCTGGAATTCACTAGGTAGTCTCAGGCTGGCCTCCAACTCTCAGGGATCCTCCTACCTCTGCCTCTCAGGTGGCCCAAGAGCTGAGATTAGAAGCAAGCACCACCACGCCTGACTCTCTTTTATTTTGATGTCATTGTCTTTTCCTTCTATTAATGTCTTGTGTAGGTAGTGTCAGACACTGGGAGATCATGAATATCCAGGACATGGAAGATTGCATTTTAAGAGTCCTACCCTTCCTTTGGCTCTTACATTCTTTTCTTTCTTTCTTTCTTTCTTTCTTTTTTCTTTTAATTAGAGAAAGAGGTAAAGAGGTAGAGAGAGAATGGCTGTGCCAGGGCCTTCAGTCATTGTAAACAAACTCTAGATGCATGCACCACCTTGTGCATCTGGCTTACGTGGGTCCTGGGAATCCTACCTGGGTCCTTTGGCTTCGCAGGCAAACACCTTAACCACTAAGCCATCTCTCCAGCCCTGGCTCTTACTTTTTTTTTTTTTTTAATTTTTTATTTATTTATTTGAGAGCGAGCGACAGACACAGAGAGAAAGACAGATAGAGGAAGAGAGAGAGAATGGGTGCGCCAGGGCTTCCAGCCTCTGCAAATGAACTCCAGACGCGTGCGCCCCCTTGTGCATCTGGCTAACGTGGGACCTGGGGAACCGAGCCTCGAACTGGGGTCCTTAGGCTTCACAGGCAAGCGCTTAACCACTAAGCCATCTCTCCAGCCCGGCACTTACTTTCTTTTTGCCACCTCTTCCACAATGGTCATGAGCCTTGGAAGGTGTGAGAGAGATGTCTCAGTGTTGAATACTCACTGTTGCTTTTCAGCACTATGGTGACTTTCTTTTTCTCCTGAGGTAAGTTCTTGCTCTAGCCTTAGGCTGACCTGGAATGATTCTCAGGCTGGCCTTGAACTCACAGCAATCCTCCTACTTCAGCCTCCCAACTGCTGTGATTAAAGGTATGATCCACCATGCCCAGTTTATGGTGACTTTTGAGTCATCCTAGTGATTACCACCACCTGAAAAGAGAAGCTTCTATAACCAAAAGTGAGGCTATCATTAACATTTGGACATAAATATTAAAAAGTGTTTACGGGGCAGTTTGGTGGGTACCATATATGCACTTAGCCAGAGGACAGCAGGTATTGCTCACCCAGGGCCCCTCCCTTCTGGGGTTTTCCTAGCTTTCTGGCCTCTGGTACTCTTACTTCAACTCACATACAAATCTTTTTTTTTTCAAATTTGTATTAACAACTTCTATGATGATAAAAAATATAGCCCATGGTAATACCCTCCTTCCCCATGCCTTCCCCCCCCCTCTTTTTTTTTTTGGTTTTTTGAAGTAGGGTCTCTCTCTAGCCCAGGTTGAGCTGGAATTCACTATTCTCAGGGTGGCCTCGAACACACAGTGATCCTCCTACCTCTGCCGCCCAGGTGCTGGGATTAAGGGCGTGTGCCACCATACCTGGCTCAGATACAAATCTAAACATCTAGGATCCACATGAGAGAGAACATTCAGTGATTGGCTTTGTGAGTCTGGGTTACCGCACTTAGTATAATCCTTTCCACATCCGTCCATTTCCCTGCAATTTTTTTTGTTGTTTTTGTTTTTGTTTTTCGAGGTAGGGTCTCACTTTAGCTCAGGTTGACCTGGAATTCTCTATGTAGTCTCAGGGTGGCCTTGAACTCATGGTGATCCTCCTACCTCTGCCTCCCAAGTGCTGGGATTAAAGGTGTGTGCCACCACGCCCGGCAAACTTTTTTTTTTTTTTTTTCCACTACTGAATAGAACTCCATGGTATACACGAACCACATCTTCATTATCCATTCATTAGTTGAGAGACTGATCTAGAATGGTTCCACTCCCTATCTTTTGTGAATAGAGCAGTGATAAACATGGATGAGCAAGTATCTTTGAGGTCCTGAGTAGAGTCCAAAGGATATACGCCAAGGAGGGTACAGACACAGAAAGACAGATAGAGGGGGAGAGGGAGAATGGGCGCGCCAGGGCTTCCAACCTCTGCAAACGAACTCCAGACGCGTGCGCCCCCTTGTGCATCTGGCTAACGTGGGACCTGGGGAACCGAGCCTCAAACCGGGGTCCTTAGGCATCACAGGCAAGCGCTTAACCGCTACGCCATCTCTCCAGCCCTTTTTTTTTTTTTTTTTTTTGAGGTAGGTTCTCACTTTAGCCCAGGCTGACCTGGAAATCACTCTGTAGTCACAGTGATCCTACCGTTTTCCTCTGGGTGCTGGGATAACAGGCTTCCACCACCACGTTGGGCTAAGAGGTTTTGTTTGTTTATTTTTTCTACTATGAAAACGTTTATTTTAAATCACATCCTGGTTCAAAAGTTGTTCAGAAAATAATGATCTATTAGGAGATACAAATTGAATTTGTGAAAGAATGCAATTAAATCTGCAAAATTTTCTTGGGTAGATTATTTGAAAGCAAACCTCAGACATTTCACTTAATTGGTAGAGAACAAATGGATCAGATAATGGCGGGTAACTATCAGCAATTATTGCAGTATTTATTTTCAGTGCTACTGATCATACCTAGAGCCTTGCTTTACACACTGAACTGTGTCCTTACGGCTCTTGATTTTATATGTACATATAGAATCTACATTTTGGTTTTTCGAAGTAGGGTCTCGCTTTAGTTCAGGCTGACCTGGAATTCACTCTGTAGTCAGGCGATCCTCCTGCCTCCTGAGTGCTGGGATTAAAGGCGCACGCCACCACACCTGGCCCTCCTGGTCATATTTCCCATAGCTCGGTTTAGGGTTTAAAGTCAGGGTGAGCCGGGCACACCTTTAATCCCAGCACTAGGGAGGCAGAGGTAGGAGGATCGCCATGAGTTCGAGGCCACCCTGAGACTACATAGTGAATTCCAGGTCAGTCTGAGCCAGAGTGAGACCCTACCTCGAAAAACCAAAAAAAAATAAAGTCAGGGTGATGATGCATGAACTCTAGCATTCCCACAGCACCCATTCCCTTCAGTCATTAGAATTATGGTAATGTGTCTTCTTTTTTTTTAAATTTTTTTGTTTATTATTTTTATTTATTTATTTGACAGTTACAGAGAAAGAAGCAGATAGATAGAGAGCGAATGGGCACGTCAGGGCCTCCAGCCACTGCAGATGAACTCCAGATGCGTGTGCCCCCTTATGCATCTGGCTAACGTGGGTCCTGGGGAGTTGAGCCTCAAACCAGGGTCCTTAGGCTTCCCAGGCAAGTGCTTAACCACTAAGCCATCTCTCCAGCCCAGTAATGCATCTTCTTACCCACAGCTGGAATTTCCCAAGTGATCAGATTGGTGGTGCGGTTTTTTTTGTTGTTTGAGACAAGGTGTCATATAGCCCACGCTGGCCTGTGCTCAATATGTACCTGAGGACAGCCCTGATTTTCTGTTTCCGCCTCCCAAGTGCTGAGATTACAGGTGTGTGTTTATAAGGGGCTGAAGTGGGTACACAGGGTTTCCTTCCTACTAGACAGCTACTCTGAATGGGACTGCATCCCCCGGCCAAGGGTTAGCAGATTGTATCATTTCAGCTATACTGTCTTCCCCATTCTCCTGACAAGAGCCTTGAGTTCAAGGAGGTTACTCAAGCTCCCCAAGTTTAAGTTTACAGAAGCTTGTGTGAAAACCCTCTTCCAGGGGCTTGACCTTGTCTCTACGGTCATTTCGCTTCTGGCCCATGGACCCCAGTCCTCATCCTAATTTGGGTGTGACTGTAGATTGTTCAGGAATTTAGTTAGTTTGGATGGCTAAATTAACAAAAGGCATGTTAATCCCATTTCTTCTGACACTTCTATCCATAACCTCACCAAGACAGTTTACAGGTAGGTAAATATTTTGGTTCCTGCGCAGAAAACCCAACCTTCTGTTTATGTCAAGTCATGGCCCCAGCCCTGGAGCAGCAAAATGTGTTTTCCTGGCAGTGTAATGATAGGGTGGCCCCTCCCTGCACTTAGCTGGCTCTAATGACAGTCAGCTTCCCTGGCTGTTCCTGTCTCCCCGGTTTTCTGCCTCTACCTTAGGCCCTCAGATGCCAAACTTAGAGTAAAAGTTAGCTTTTAAAAAATTGGCAGTGGTCAAGAACGGCGCCTTGGTCATCTTCCCTTCTGGACCTCTCCACGACCTTGGGGGCATTTTAACGTTCAAGTTCCAGAGAAGTTGGCATTACAGAGCGATCCACTGGCAGAGTCTTACATATACCCACTGCACTTGCAGAATGGTGTAAAACTGGTTCTATACTGAAATATGCCAGGAGAGCCAGGCGTGGTGGCGCACGCCTTTAATCCCAGCACTCGGGAGGCTGAGGTAGGAGGATCACTGTGAGTTCGAGACCACCCTGACACTACATAGTGAATTCTAGGTCAGCTTGGGCCAGAGTGAGACCCTACCCTCCAGAATACCTGAGTCTGGGCCTTTAAAGAAAAATTTATTTGTTTAAGAGAGACTGTATTTGAGAGAGACTGACAGAGAAAAAGGGGCAGAGAGAGAGAGAGAATGAATATGGCACACCAGGGTGTCATGCCCCTCCAACTGAACTCCAGATGCATGTGCTCCCCCCCCTTTTTTTTTGAGGTAGGGTTTCACTCTAGCTTAGACTGACCTGGAATTCACTACGTAGTCTCAGGATGGCCTTGAACTCATGGAGATCCTCCTGCCTCTGCCTCCAGAGTGCTGGGATTAAAGGTGGCCACCACCATACCTGGCTATTTATTTATTTGAGAGGGAGAGGAAGAGAGAAAGAATAGGTGCACCCAAGCCTCTAGCCAGTGCAAAGGAACTCCAGATACATGGATACATGTGCCACCTTGGGCATCTGGCCTTACATGGGTACTAGGGAATCAAACCCTGGTCCTTAGGTTTTGCAGGCAAGCTCCTTAACCACTGAGACAACTCTCCAGCCCTGGGCTGTTTTCCTGTAGGCTTCCCATTGCACTGACATTGCTTTTCTAGAACCAGGGTGGCCTGGAAATGAACTCTACCTCAACCATCTGCCACTTGAAGGGTATGAACGGGCCAGACAGGAAGAGGCAAGGAAGTATTGTGGCATGAGAGGCCTCCCACGCCGGCAGGCACCTGTGTTCCCACCATTGTAGCCCGGGCAGCCCTAAGCGGCAGCAAGTAGTCAGTGTACATGAGGAAGTCCTGCTTCAGAGCTTTACTGAGCATCTACTGTGCCAGCGACCGAGCCTTCCAGGTCCTCATGTGTGTGGGTGGGGGCGGAGGGGGTTGGTTTCTTTTTGTTTTTTATTTCTTTTTATTTGTTTGAGAGTCAGAGGGCCTCCTGCTACTGCAAACGAACTTAAGACACATGCACCACATTGCGTATGTGGCTTTACGTGGGTACTGTGGAATCAAATTGAGCCATCAGACTTTGCAAGCATTCTCTTATTATTACTCTCTTGATTACTGAGGTCTTGTCCTGGGCCAGCCTGATCTGGAATTCACTCTGTGGTCTCAGGGTGGCCCTGAGCTCACGACCATCCTCCTACTTCTGCCTTCTGAGTACTGTGAGTAAAGGTATGTGTCACCAAGCCTGGCTTCTCAATTCTATTTTACCAATCATGCAAACAAGTAATAGTAATTATTGCAAACATTGTAAGTACTATGAAAAAGCAAAACAGGGAGGATCTGGAGTGAGCAGGTATGGGGGAGGGGCAGAAGAAGGTATATGTACCATATAGTGGTACTGTTTTGCTTGAACTCACTATGATCTCCCCCCACACCTGACTCAAAACATGGCAGTGTATGCCTTAAATTCCATCAGAGGCAGAGGTAGGAGGATCTCTGTGAGTTTGAGGCCCTCTTGGAGCTACATTGTGTGTTCCAAGTCAGTCTGGGCTAGAGTCAATCCCCTGCCCCCCAAAAAGATGGGGCTGGAAAGTACTGAGGAATTGAACATGGGTCCTTAGGCTTTACAGGCAAGCACCTTAACCACTAAGCCATCTCTCCAGCACAAATATTTTTTTATATATTTGAGAGCGGGGGAACTAGAGAATTGACTCTGGGTCCTTCAGCTTAACTGCTAAACTGTTTCGACAGCCCTTGCCTCAGTAGTTTTATTGAGAAATAATTCATGCACCATAAAACGTACCCATGTAAAGTGTAGGATAAAATGGCCTCTGGGGGCTGGAGACATGGCATAGCCAGTCAAGGTGTTTGCCTGATAAACCTGAGATCCCAGGTTCAATTCCTCAGTACCCACATAAACCAGATACATATGGTGGCACATGTGTCTGGAGTTTCTTTGCAGTGGTTTGAAGCCCTGACATGCCCATTCTCTCCCTCTTTAACTCTCTCTCTCAAATAAATAAAAATAAAATAATAATAAATAAATGACTTTGGGTTATAGAAACAGAGTTTTGGTAGCTCAATTCAGAATCTGATTTTAAAACATATTCTTTCTTTTTTAAAAATATATTTTTTTAATTTACTAGGGACAGAGAGAGGGAGAGAAAGAGAGTGAATGGGCATGCTGGGGCCTCTAGCCACTGCAAACAAACTCCAGATGCATACGCCACCATGTGCATCTGGCTTATGTGGGACCTGGAGAATCAAACCTGGGTCCTTAGGCTTCACAGGCATGCGCCTTAACTGCTGAGCCATCTCTCCAGCCCTAGAATATTTTCATTACCCCCAGTTACTCCCTTAACCCCCACACCCGTCCCTGTACTACACCAAGCAATTTTCTCTAAACGGCTCTACCCATTTTAGACCTTCATGGAATTGCAATCACATAGTATGTTTTCTTAAGTCTTCCTTGAGCATAAGGATTCCAAGTTTCATAAGGACTATGTATTATGTTTCATTCCTTTTTACTGCTGCATAATATTTCACTGTATTTGTATACACATAAATTCTCCAGTCAGAAAATCGTAAATCTGAAATTCTCTAAAATCTGACAATTTGAGCACTAACCTGATGTTAGATGAGAAAAATGTGAGGTTGCAAAGTATGGGTGCACTAAAAATATTGTACTCCATTGCCTTCAAGCCATATGAATAAAGTATGTCTATAACATGTATGTATGTGTGCGTGTGTATATATATAAATATTTATATATATACATATACACATATATATATGGGTGTGTGTGTATATATATATATCTATATATCTATCTATATATATATATGGGTGGGGGAGATGGCCTAGTGGTAAGGTGCTTGCCTGTAAAGGAAAAGGACCCAGGTTCGAGTCCCCCAGGATCTATGTAAGCCAGACGCACAAGGTAGTGCATGCATCTGGAGTTTGTTTGCAACGGCTGGAGGCCCTGGCACACCCATTCTCTCTCTCTACCTCTTTCTCTTTCTTAAATAAATAAATATTAAAAGCAAAAATATAGATGAATTCTGTTTTGAGTGTCGCCTCATCTCCAAGTTATGTCATTCTACATACACTGATATATCAAAAATCTGATGTGCAGCACTGCTGGTCCCGAGCCTTTGGATGAGGGTTGTTCAACAGTCATATCTAATTTATCCGCTCTATAATTCAACCTCTTAATTCCTGGGTTGGGTTTAAACTCAACAATAAAAGCAAGGTAGGCTGTGTCCTAGCAAGGATAACAATTTCTTTTCAAGGATAGAATTGTCCTTTCTTGCAAGTCAAAAAGTGCTAGACTTGGCTTTTGTTTGCATATGAATGGTATCATTAGCATTCGTGTGGATAGCACTACCACTGACCACTGTTGGGGGAATCCAGAATCTGGGCCAATTACTGCATCTTTCTGATTATCTGATCTAGCAGAAGGAAGTTCATGAATGGGAAACCGAATATATCAAATATTTGGGGCCTGGGGGACCCAGTCACATCACAAATTCAGTCAACAACCTTTTTTTTTTTTTTTTAAAGACATAGACTCATTGTAGCCCAGAATAGCCTGGAGTTGCTATATAGTTGAAAATGGCCTTGAACTCAGGATCCTCCTGCCTCTGCTTCCTGTGTGCTGAGATTACAGGTGTGTGCCAATGCCAACATACTTAGCTTCATTCCAACAACTTAATTTTTGTTGTCTTTTTTCGAGGTAGGGTTTCACTCTAGTCCAGGCTGACCTGGAATTCACTATGTAGTCTGAGGGTGGCCTCAAATTCATAGTGATCCTCTTACCTCTGCCTCCTGAGTGCTGGGATTAATGGTGTGCACCCCATTTAGGGTTCTGTTGTTTTTTGAGGTAAGGTTTTGCTGTAGCCCAGGCTGATCTGGAATTCACTTTCTTTCATAATCTCAGGCTGGTCTTAAACTCTAGCAATCCTCCTACCTCTGCCTCCTGGGTGCTGGGACAAAAAGTTTTAGCCACCATCCATGGCCTTGAATTTTTTTTTTTTTAATTTGCATGTGAGTATGAAGTGAGAGACCAGGTGCTTGTAAACCACTTTTTTTGTTGGACTTCTGTTTGGTGGTTTGAGAACTGAACCCTGGTCAGCTATTTTTGTAAGCAAGTGCCTTTAAACACTGAACCATCTCTCCAGCCCCACCACCAACTTCTATGGAGTGCTTGTGTCCCACACATTGGGGACAAAAATATGGAATAAAGCATTTATATGGGTGCTGGGCAGCCCATGACCTGCAGAGAAATGCAAGGCAGATGGACAGGAATCACAGTCCCCTGCCTGGCCTATTCAGGCCAACTTTTATCTTCTCCCTGTGGGTTTGTAGAGACTTCCTGTATCTTGCATTGAAATAGGGTCTCATTCTGTATCCCAGGTTGGTCTGGAACTAATGGTGATCCTCTTTTATTTATTTATTTGAGAGCGACAGACACAGAGAGAAAGACAGATAGAGGGAGAGAGAGAGAGAATGGGCGCGCCAGGGCTTCCAGCCTCTGCAAACGAACTCCAGACGCGTGCGCCCCCTTGTGCATCTGGCTAACGTGGACCTGGGGAACCGAGCCTCGAACCGGGGTCCTTAGGCTTCACAGGCAAGCGCTTAACTGCTAAGCCATCTCTCCAGCCCAATGGTGATCCTCTTGCTTCTTGAGTGGTGGCATTACATATAGGTGCAGGGCCAGGCTTCTTCCTCTTCCTCTTGCCTTATCCACAATACCTTGGTTGCCATGGTACACAGTGGTTAAAGCCTATGAGGAAACTGAGGTAAGAATGTCACCATAACCCAGCCTGAATTGAGACCTTGCTCTCCTCTCTGCAGAGTGAGGAACAGGATGAGCGACTGGATCTGTGACTGTGTCCTGGAGTTGGAAGTTCCAGGGTGGATAACCTTTCCAAATTCTTTTTCGTCATCATTGTTATTATGGCTGTCATTGTTTTTTGTTTGTTTGAGGCAGGGTTGTACTCTAGCCCTGAAACTTGCCAGGAGAGCTACCATGCCCTGCTAAAATTATTTTTAATTTATCTTATTTTTGTTTTTTCGAGGTAGGGTTTCATTCTAGCCCAGGCTGACCTGGAACTCACTATGTAGTCTCAGGGTAGCTTCAAAGTCACAGCGATCTTCCTACCTCTGCCTCCCGAGTGCTGGAATTAAAGGCATGTGCCACCATGCCCGGCTAAAATTATTTTTAAAGTACTTTTTTATTTTTTTCCATATAAGGGAGTGAGGAAGAGAGAGAGTGGGCCTCTTGCTTTTGCAAACAAACTCTAGAAGTGTGTATCTGGCTTTATGTGGTTCACTGGGGAATCGAACCTGTGCCAGCAGGCTTTGAAAGATAGCGCCTTTAACCACTAAACCATCACTGCAGCCCCTAAATTTATTTATTTATTTTCGAGGTAGGGTCTCACTCTAGCTCAGGCTGAGCTGGAATTCACTATGTAGTCTCAGGGTGGCCTCGAACTTACAGCGATCCTCCTACCTGTTACCTCCCCAAGTGCTGAGATTAAAGGCGTGCGCCACCACGCCCGGCTTTAAAAATCCTTATTACTATTATTATTTTTTTATTATTTGCTGATACACGATGTCTTTTTAGAGTTAGATCATCTTCAAGCCAGCTGGGGCTGCTAGCAAACAATGAAACGCAAGTCCACCGAGGGGAAGAGATCGTGGGGTGGGTTTCCCCCCCCCCCCCCCGACTAAACTTTGCGGGTTTGGATTGGGGTCGAGAACTCACTTTTCCTGGGTGACGCACGGGGTGCAGAAAGCGGGGGACCGATTAAGGACGGTAAGCGAGAACCGCGGCTGCTGCTCCGCGTCGGCCCCTCTTCGCGCCCGGACCCCAGCTCGGGGCGCAGCGGCCCGCGGCCGCCGGCTGGGCTGGGCTGGGCTGGGGGGGGCGCGGCGCGGCGGGGGCCGGGGGCGGGCGGCCGGAGGCGGGCGGGCGGCGCGCGCGCGGGCGGGCGGGCGGGTCGCGGCGGCGGCGGCGGCGGCGGCGGGCGGGTCGCGGCTCCGCCCCGCCTCCCGCCCCGCCTCCCGCCCGCCCGGCCGCCCGCCCTCGTCCCTCGCTCGCTCGCTCGCTCCCGGCCCCCATGCGGATGTGACATTTCACGCCGCCGCCATTTTGAGAGCGAGCCGAGCCGAGCCGGAGCCGAAGCCGAGCCGCCGGGCGCCGCGTCCGCCGCCGGAGCCCCCCGACGACCAGGACCACGCCGCCGCCGCCGCCGAGGAGGAGGAGGCGGAGGAGGAGGCGGAGGCCGCAGCGCTCCGAACGCGGCCGCCTCGCCGCCGGGCCGCAGCGGCGGCAGCGGCAGCAGCAGCGGCAGCAGCAGCAGCAGCAACAGCAGCAGCAGCAGCGCCGCCGCCGCTCTCGCAGGCCTCGGCCTCGGCCTCCGCAGGCCCTCCGCGGCCGGCCAGGCCTCCGGCTCGCCGCGCCCGGACCGAGGCGGGGCTGACTCCGCGGCCCCCGCCCGGCCGCCCTCCGCCCCCGGCCGGCCCGCGGTCCTCCCGCACCTCCGGCCCCGGCGGCGGCGGCGGCGGCGGCGGCGGGAGGCGGGTCCCGCGGCGGCCTCGGCGGCAGCGGCGGCCGCAACAGCCACAACCACAGCAGCAGCAGCCGCCGCCGCCGCCGCCGCGAACCAGGAGGCCATCCGGCCCGGCCCGACGGCCGCCCGCCCGCCTCGGCGCCGAGATTGGGCGAATCGCGAGCAAGTACGTGCGCGTCTCCTTACCGCCGCCGCCCGCCGCGGGCCGCCCCGGGGCCGCCGCCGCCGACGACGCGCGGGAGGAGGAGGAGGAGGCCGCCCCGCCGCCGCCGCCGCCGCCGCCGCCCCGGTTCGTAGCCGCCGCCGCCGCCGCCGCCCGCCCGCCGGGCCCGCAGCCCGGGCTCCCGGCCGCAGGCGAGGTCCAGGCCGCGGCCGACATGAATCACCAGCAGCAGCAGCAGCAGCAGCAGCAGCAGCAGAAGGCGGGCGAGCAGCAGCTGAGCGAGCCCGAGGATATGGAGATGGAAGGTGAGGCCCCGCGGCACGGCGTGTTCATTGTGGCCCGGGGGGCGGCCGCGGGAGCCACGCGAGGGGCTCGCCATCTTTAAGCAGGCCGCGGGGGTCCCCCTCCTCGGTCCCGACCTCGCGCCGGCCGAGGCGGGCTGCCCCCTCCCCCCCCGGGGCCCCTCCGTGGCATTGTGCACAAAGCGTCCGACTTGGGGCGACCAGGACCGAGCTGCGGTGACTGCGGGCAACCCCCGTCGGGAGGCGGGCTCCCGGGACCGGTCCCCCACTCTGGGAGTGTGAGGTCTCCCGAGTTTGGCCTGCTTGGGCCGGTGAGCTCGCGGGGCTGCTCCGGGCTCACTCCCACCTGCTCCTCCGCACGCGCCCTCGCATCGCTTCTCCACGGGGCTGCTCGGCGACGCGCCTGATTGTGAAAACACCTGCTCTTGGCAGCCTTTGGCCTGGGCCCGAGTTCATCCTGCCCAGGCCCTCTTTGGTTGATAAGTTACCTTTGCTTGGCTGTAAGTGGTTCGGTCCATATCCGGCCAGGTGTGTGTGTGTGTGTGTGTTTGAAACTGAACGCCCCTCCACACATGGCTGCCTACATCACAGGCAAACCAAACTCTGAAATTGTTTTCTGCCCATGTGGCAGGAGTTTTACTAAGTACTTCATTCTGTTACTGGCTTTGACGTAAAGGCTCAGGCAAAGAATAGGGTCTTTTTTTTTCCCCCTTTAGAGGTAGGGTCTCACTCTAGCTCACCTGGAATTTTACTGTGTAGTCTCAGGGTCGCCTTCAACTCAGTGATTCTGCTACCTATGCCTCCCAGTGCTGGTGTTAAAGGTGTGGGCCACCACGCCCGGCATAAGGATGGAATCTTTTGACATAGGGAGTTTCAAGCCAGTTGGTCATGTAACTTTATATTTCTCTTGACTCAGAGTAATTCAAAGGGCCAAATCAAAATAGTCTGTTTTCATACCTACTTCATGGAGTCAGACTGGCAAGAGTCACAGTGAGGTCCATCTGAATGGACTGGGAAGTAAATGGTTTGTGGCTCTAGTTTTGTTTTCAGCAAGAAACCTCCCTGTCCAGATGTTTCATAAATGAATGAGTTCCTAAGGAAGTTGGGGTAATTCCTGTACTTGCTCTGTGGGGTGCTGCATTCTGGTGGGCAGGAACTCTGCTCCTGTGATTGGCAGTGCTCTCCTGTGTAAATAACTTTATTCTGGTCATTGACGGCCCCTGAAAAACGGCTGGCCCCAAAGATGCTGGCAGTGGGCTCTTACCAGTGGAGCTTATCAGTGGCAGTAATGGGGCACAGGAGGGCTGAGTCCCTGCCAAGGACTAGACTATCTTTTTTCACTAGGTCCACTAAGGCAGTAACTTCACCGACTATCTGGCATGTGTGATTAAACCAAATAGCTGGTAGACTGCATCCCTGAGAGGATGCTCTCTGTGTGTGTGTGTTTGTGTGTGTGTTATATGGTGTACGTTGTAACATGTGAAACATCACAGAAAGGATTGCATTTGGGTCAAAACAAAGCTCCAGCAGCATGAACATGTCATTTTCTCGAGTACATTCCATTTGGCATTAGGGTAAAAGTGTCCTATCATTGGGGAACATATTTTTCCAGAATACCAGGGAAAATGTCCCTGCCCATAAGTTTCAGAAACTTTGTTGAAAGACTGTGGAGTGGAGAGTGCTAGAATTTCCGTAAGGTTTTATTTAGCCCCACCCCCCAACCTGGGTTCACGTGTGTGTGCTTCCAAGACTTTCTCATGAAGTTTTATTTTCATGTCCAAGTTTCCATTAGTAACAGATGGCGATTTCTTAAACTTTAGGAGCTCAGTTCTTCTGAGTGGGCCTCTGCCTGGCCTTATTCTCTGGGTGTCTTGTCTTACCTGGCTGTGATCACTTGAATAGGTAGCACCTCTAGTTCCTGGAGGTGTCTGTGCTTTTTACTCCTCAAGTGGGGTGTTAGAATTCCTGCTGTCAGTTGGGATCAGGAAGAGTGAAAGAATACATCTATCAAAGCTGAAGAGAAACCAGGCGTGGTGGTGTACACCTTTAATCCCAGTTGGGGATGTAGAGGTAGGCGGATCACCGTGAGTTCAAGGCCACCCTGACACTACATAGTGAATTCCAGGTCAGCTTGTACTCCCTACCTCGGAAAACGAATGGGGGTGGGGGAGAGAGAGGCCTGGAGAGATGGATTAGTAGTTAAGGTGCTTGCCTAGGAAGCCTCAGGACCCATGATTGATTCCCCAGTACCCAGGTAAGCCAGATGCACAAGGTGGCACATGGACTGGAGTTCTTTTGCAGTGGCTGGAGGCCCTGGTGTGCCCATTTTCTATCTGCCTCTCTCTCAAGTAAATATTTCTTTAAAAAGCTGAAGAGAATCCCGGCGTGGTGGTGCTTGTCTTTAAGCCTTTAATCGCAGCACTGGGGAGGCTGAGGTAGGACGATCCTGAGTGTGAGGCCACCCTGAGACTTCATAGTAAATGCCAGCCTGGGCTGGAGTGTGACCGTACCTCAAAAAACAACAAAAAGCTGGAGAGTGGAACTGAGCATCACTCTGGCAGGCTTCACTCGCCAGGCTGAGTAGACTCGGATGGGAACTGATAGCTTGCAGCTTGCACCAGTCTTGGCCTGGATTCCATGGAGCCAGCAGCTGGAGATTGTCAGAGATCTGACCAGCTTGAGGAAGAAAAGGCTTTGTGAGGTGCATACAGTGCCACCCCTATGGGGCTGAGTGGTTTCAAGGGAGGGGAGAGGCTGGGAGACCTGTCAATATAGGTCGTGGTTAGTTAGCTGACTCTTGTCTCACTGTTGGAGTTACATTTGCTTTTGACTGATGTCTGCACAGTCCTTGCATAGGAGTATTGGTTATTTTAAAAGTGCCCTATTCTGAGGGGTGAAGAAAGTTAGGAAGGGAGGAATTTAAGGAGGGAAAGATGAGGGACAGTTCACTGGCATTGTGATCATAGGCCTGCTACCTGTGAGGCCTAAAAGCGGATCACAGCGCCGTCATCCGTAATCATGTCTTGTTGGGAGGCAGATGGAGCTGTGGGGGCTGCAACTATACTAGGACTGCTGGGAATGAATTTACTTGGCAGTTTATTTACTGTCTGGCTTCAGTGGTCACTAGGAGCTGAAGGAGGAGCACCAGACTGGAGAAGTCATGATCTGGTCTCTGTATGACCTGTTAAATATACATTAAGCCTTCCCTAGGCCTTGCTTTGTGCTGCAGCGTGGCTAACTAAACATAAATGGGAAAGCTGTTCCTTGTCATGGTGCTTCTTTGCAGGTGAGAACTCTTTGTAATCTTGCATCACCTGGCTTTAGATCAGCACACAGACCCCTGCGGACAGAGATGAGAGCATCTGAGCCCCACAGCTTCTGAAAGTACTCGCTGGTCCTTGATTTATTGGGGTGTTGGGCTCCTTCAGCCCCTGGATAGGTGGCTGGAGCGTCAGTGAGTTTTAGCACATGCTACCTGGGTAGACTGCCTAGTCAAAACATCCTTTTGGTAGCACTACATGAAGACAGCAGATGAGGTGAGGCAAGTGATCTACTTTCATGTGGCTTGTGTGGAAGAATTCTTGGTGAAGCTACAAAGTGAGCATCAACTCAGGCCAGTAGAAGAGAAATTAGGCCAGGCCCAGAAACCTCTCCCTCGATGCAACCAGTCAGATCTGGATGTTTTTGTTGCTACCTGCTTCCTTCAGGGTTCTGGCTCCTGTCAGCCAACTGATTTTCTGATTATTTTCTTTGTAATCAAACGATCAATACAAGCAGATATGGGAAGAAAATATATACTTAACCTTACTTTACTGTGCTTTCTCTTAAGTCAGGTCTTCAGAAAGGGAGGAAGAGCCAGTTTACAGAGGGGCAGTACTGTGCCTTAGATTGGTCTGGGTTTCAGTTTAGATTTGTCATTTAGTTGCTGTGTGACCTCATGCTTGTTGCTTAAGCTCTTGGTGCCTCAGTTGCTACATGCCTAGGAAAAGGAGGTCATACATACCTGCCGAGGTTGTGCTGAGACAGATGTCACCAGGCATGTGATGGGCATGCAGAATGAGAGTACAGACATCTGCTGAGGGGTGTGGCCGGCTGGAAGGAATATACTTGGTCACAAGTAAGGTGAAAAAGGGACACCACAGGCAAGGCAGGATGGTTATTGAGGTATGCAGAATCATGTCCTGGTAGGTTAGGAAAGTAGTCTCAGTCTAACATGTGTCCTGGGTATCTGTGCCTTGCCCCAACCCATGCCCCACACAGGGTCTCAATAGCCCAGGCCACTCTAGTTAATGCTGGGGATTGAGCCTAGGGCTTCTTGCATGCGAAGTACTACCTACTGAGCTACATCTCCAGTTCCCACCTCCCCCCTTTTTAGGCCTTATGCAGCTGAAACCTATTTTGAACTTTTTTTTTAAATTTATTTATTTATTTTTGAGGTAGGATCTCACTCTGGCCCAGTCTCAGGATAGACTTGAGCTCACAGTGATACTCCTACTTCTGCCTCCTGAGTGCTGGGATTAAAGGTGTGCTGGACCACCACACCTGGCTTTGTTTATGTGGCAGAGAGGGGGAGAGAGGGGCAGATAGAAAGAGAGACTGGGTACTCCATGAATTCTAGCAACTGCAAATGAACTCCAGATCCATGCACCCCTTGGCTTATGTGGGTCCCAACATACTGTTAACAGTTCTACCAGCCACTACCTAAAATGAGGCCCTTACTGAGACTGTTGCCGCAACCTTCTTACTGGTCTGTTCTACAAAAACTGGTTGTTCATAGGACTGCTTGCCTTGCCATGCCCTTCCCTGTAGGAAGGACAGTCCAGGAAAGTGGCTCAATCCATTCAGAAATGGGCATGTTGACATTTAAACCTGTAATCCTAGCCTTTGGGAATCAGAGATAAGAGGATCACAATTTTTTCTTTTCTTTCCTTTTTTTTTTTTAAGGTAGGGTGTCTCTAGCCCAGGCTGACCTGGAATTCACTTTGTAGTCTCAGGGTGGCCTTGAACTCACCTCTGCCCCGAGTGCTGGGTTGGGTTTAAAGGCGTGAGCTACCATGTTCGGCAGATCACTTCAGTCCCGTGCGTTGCAAAAGATCCATGCAGACCTTTCGCTCTACCTGCTGCCCGTTTGCTCAGCATTGGGTTGTATGCTTCGTTCCTCTTCAGAATTGACTTGTGGGAGATTCTTAATCAGGAAATACTGTGCAGTGAACTCCGCTGAGTGCTGTGGAAGAGGGGCCAGCCGGCTGGCGGTTGGCCTTGTGGAAGAGGGTGCTAGAACCATAAACATACTCTTCTGATAACTGCTAATTCAGTTTTACTGCTGTTTAACATAAGTTACCTTGAGTAGCATAAGCTTTCTTTGTTTTTCCCAGAGGAGAATTTTGATAGACCTTCATAAATTACTGAAGGTTTCTTTAGAGAATTTTCTAAGTTGACTTTTGTTGTTATTAGTTTTTGGATGGGTGATGTGTAACCTGGATATTGCTGCTTGGTCTCCAGGGCAAAGGAAGAACATAGGAGAAAAGGGTGTGAAAAGGTAGTTTAAAAATTATTTATTTATTTATTTGAGAGAGAAAGAAAGAATCAGCAAGAGAGAGAGGCAGATAGAGAGAGACTGGGCACACCAGGGCCTCCAGTCATTGAAATGAACTCCAGACGCATGTGCCACCTTGTGCATCTGGCTTATGTGGGTCCTGAGGAGTCGAACCCAAGTCTTTTGGCTTTGCAGACAATTGCCTTAACTGCTAGGCCGTCTCCCCAGCCCATAACAAGGTGTTCTTGACATGCACCATAACAGTGTCAAGTGTGAAATAACCACCTGTTTCATAAGGTACTTAGTCTGAATCAATTTGGATTTAAGGAAGTTGGAAGAAACAGGATTTTAAGTGTCATGCGTAGGCTAGGCAGTCAGTTCTGCCATTTTCGTAGTAAGTTAACACATGCCTTGGCTAACCAAAAGGAGACTTGCTGAAATTCTTGAAGAGAAGCAGATCATTCTTCGCCTGTAGTCTGGGATCTAGGCTTCTTACTCAGATGTTGGAAACAGTCACAGGAAGGTAGGTACTGAGGGAAATGTACCCATTGGTCTCCAGCAAGGGAACCTGTGAACTGGTAATGGATGCTCTGGGTGGAGAGAAGCAAGTATCCTAACAGGAAGGGAAGAGGAAAAGCAGAGCTGCTTCACTCAAGAGCCAGCGTGGGAGTCATACCCTGTGGGGACTGGCTTCTCACTGTTTTGTGAATACAGTCTGGTGAGGGGCAGTGGCCATTGTGCTGAGTCACAGCTGTTGACAAACACTGGGGTGGCCTTTCTACAAGCTCGTTGTGTGATTGACAGGAGCTTCAAATCCATCAGTGTTGAAATCTGGGAGACAGCCAGTGTGGTGTCCCAGTCTTAAATTGGTGACTTTCACAGTTTTGGGTGACTGGGAAAAAAGTACAAGCTACCAAGGAGCTTCTGCCTTTAGAATAAATAAGAACCCTTGCCAGTGACAAGGTTCCTGGCCTGTACTGGGAAGGCAGTGTACTAGGTATTAATGCCCAGGCTACTCCAACAGGGAAGGTCCACCTCTGAATAGCTAGTTAAGCTGGCATCCTGTTGGGAGCGTGTTGTGTGAGTTTGGTAGGGTGGCTTGCTGCAGACTGATGACACCCCAGGGTGTAGCAGGTACCTGGATAGTGATCTGACGTCTTGGCTGACACCTCCCCCCCCACCATTCATGATCGTTTCTGAAAGGAGCTTCATCCTCTGTGTCTTGCTGCAGGAAGACTATAGGTAATGAAGATGGGCTTGAGAATGTCTTCAGGTAGTTGATGAGAGTTGCTGTGGTTTGAACTGCACCCTGCTGTCTATGGGGAAAGATGGTCAAAGGGCTGTCTGTCCTGGTGCATTGTCCTTCTTCCCTGGCCCAAAGCAATCCAGGTACAACCTGATAGAGCTTAACTTCTTTAGGCACTCTTCTCAACATTACCATTGCCCCTTTCCAACTAGAAAATTTTTTTATTAAGATCCCACCAGCTGGGGAATGTGCTGACATTAACCTCCCTTAATATCATCCCTAATCCCTGTTTTTGTTTGTATATTTTTATTTATTTGAGAGAAAGAGGCAGAGGCAAGCAAATAGAGAGAATGGGTGCTCCAGGGCCTCCAGCCATTGCAAATGAGCTCCAGACGCGTGCACCCCCTTGTGCATTTGGCTAACATGGGTCATGGTGAATCGAGCTTTGAACCGGGGTCCTTAGGTTTCACAGGCAAACACTTAACCACTAAGCCCCTTCCCCGTGTGGTTTTTTTTTTTTTTTTTTTTTGGTTTTCAAGGCAGGGTCTCACTCTAGCCCAGGGGTGACCTAGAATTCACTCTGTATTTTCAAAGTTGCCCCAAACTCACAGCAATCCTCCTACTTCTGCCTCACAGGTGCTGGGGTTAAAGGCGTACACCACCATGCCCGGATCTCCTCCCTTTTTTCCCCCCAAGATAGGGTTTTACTCTAGCTCAGGCTGACCTGTAATTTACTGTGTAGTCTCAGGGTGGCCTCAAACTCTGATCTCTGCCTCCCAAGTGCTGGGATTAAAGGTGTGTGCCACCACGTCCAGGTAACATCACCACTTTTGAAACACATTTTCCCTTTAAATTTTTTTTTTTTTTTTTAATTTGAGAGAGGCAGAGAAAGGGAGGGAGGGAATGGCCCCATCAGTTCCTCCAGCCACTGTAAACAAACTCCAGACCATGCCACCATGTGCATCTGGCTTATGTGGGTCTTGGGAAATCCATCCTGAGTTCTTTGGCTCTGCAGGCAAGCATTTTTACTGCTAATCCATCTATTCAGCCTCCCCCTTTTGCTTTATCTTTTTTTTGTTGTTGTTGTTGTTTGTTTTTTTTTTTCAATTTTCTGCTAAATAACCACTTTAAAAATTTGGCAAGGAGAAAGGGACGGTCAGGATCTTGCAGTGTGTCCTGGAGGCTTGTAGCTAGCTGTGCAGACTTGAACTTGCAGCAGTACTCCTGCCTCTGCTTCCCAAGCGTTAGGATTGCAGACCTGAATCACTATACCCAGCTTCCACTTGATGTATTTATATATTTTTGGTTTTTCAAGGTAGGGTCTCACTGTAGCCCTTGCCCAGGCTGACCTGGAATTCACTATGTCTCAGGCTGGCCTTGAACTCATGGTGATCCTCCTTCCGATTAAGAGCATTCCATCCCCTTTTCATAAAATTTCCTGTGTTGTGGTGGGTTTGTTGTAAGTCTCCTTCAGTGATAAAGTCTCAGGAGCCTCTGGGTTTCTGCTTTGGTATATTTTGAGTATCCTCAGTGTCTGTCTCCTTCACCCTGGCACTGATTGCCAGACTCGCCATGGAAGCCGCATTCTTGCTCATTCCACTAATTCCTCTGGTTTCACCTAGGCTTTGGTTAATGTGTGAGGGGTGGTTTATTTCCTTGGGTCTCACTACTTTCTGAAAAAGAAAGAAGATTCTCCAGTGGAGAAAGTAGTCAGCATAGTTAAATGGGATGAGCAGTGCTAATTTAAGGAGATTCTACTGGATGTAGCCTCTCTCTTGGTCAAACAGTAGTGGGAGCTTGTCATTGCAGACCCTAATCTTTTTTTAATTAATTTTATAAATATTTTATTTACCATTTATTTGAGAGAAAGGGAAAGAGATAGAGAATATGAATGGGCTAGTTTTACATGGTTCCTAGGGGGTAGATCATGGGCCTACTGGCTTTGCAAACGAAAACCTTCAACCACTGAGCCATTTCTCCAGCTCGAAAGAAAGTGCTTTGGTCATAAGTTTTCTTTTTCTGCCTTTTTGAGGTAGGATTGTATTCAAACTCAGGTGCCATCACACCTGACTAAAAGTTTTGATTAAAAAAAATATATTTGGGCTGGAGGGATGGCTTAGTGGGTTAAGGCACTTGCGTGCGAAGCCAAAGGACTCAAGTTCGATTCCCCATCACCCATATAAGCCACATGCACAAGGTGGCACATGTATCTACAGTTTGTTTGAAGTGGCTGGAGGCCCTAGTATGCCCATTCTCTGACTCTTTCTCAAAGGAATACAAAAATTAAATTATTTATTTGTAAGGAGGGAGGGAGAATGGGCATGCCAGGGCCTCTAGCTGCTGCAAATGAACGCCAGATGCATGTGCTATCTTGTGCACCTGGCATTACGTGGGTACTGGGGAATGAATCAAACTCAGGTCCTTAGGGTTTGCAGGCCAAACACTTTAGCAACTAGTCATCTCTGCATCCCAAGTTTAGCTTGTGTTAGCCTCAGATTGGTGAACCTCTGCCTCTTGGGAGCTGCAGTTAGAGATGTGCATCCTGCACAGGGATGGGGTCTTGAAAGTTTTAATCACCACATCTTGTTTTGTTTTTTAGTAGTTTTAAAACAGAGCCAGGCGTCTGAGGTAGTTGGATGCCCATTTCAAAGTGCACAAAGTTCTTTCAGGCCCCCTCGTGTACAACCTACAAAGGCTACTATGGTGAAGCTCTTGCCTCAGCCAGTAGTTTAGTTGTACTTTCTTGGAATCGGTCGCTCTGTTGGGGATGTGTGTAATTTTGCTCTTTCATGAGAGGAATACATACTTGCTATAAACATCCAAACAGCAGGGAGGCAATAAGGTAAGAACAAAGATTTCTCCTCTCAGGTTGTGAACTTGGTGCCTCGGGGGAGTCTGCCAAATCCATGAAGGGACCTCATGTTCCCTGCATGGCACTTCTGTGGCCATGTTATAAAGACCCATTGTTGTAGAGCTGCGGTAGACTGTCTGTACGCACACACATATTTTTTTTTCCACAGATGATCTTGTTTTGTGGAAGTGACTGTAGCAAAAGCAGCACGGACTCTCGCCAGCCCTGAGTATCTTGCACTCCTCAGTGCCCATCACTGGGTTCATTCTCTGGGGGTTCAGGTAGATGTGGTCAGTAGTAAAGTTTCTGGGGAATGGATTTTACATAATAAAACCAAATTGAAAGAATCACATAGTTTTTAAGCATACAGACTGTGCAGCTTTCCCTGGGCCTTCACTTTCAGTGTAACCAGTTTCAATCAGAATTGCTACACTGTCAAGGTTCAACCAAACAAATATCTTTCCACTCTTCAGGCTGTGCTGGCTCCAACACCTGGGCCCCTCTGCAGGTGCCTCCAAAGGCACCAGACCGAAGATCTGCTTTAGTTGGCCAGGCTGTTTTCTGGAATGGGCTTCCTGCCAGTGTCAGGGATACATGGAGCCACATAACCAGTGCAGCATCCAAAGACAAGAAACACTTTAGATGCATGGGTTTGATTAAGCCAGTGTTAGTGCTAATAAGATGGCCAAAGAAACTCCTAGAGCGACTGGAGCCTCTGGCACAGTGAAGAGGAGAGGCTCGTAAGTCAGTGCTGCCATCGATGTCTGTGCGGAACAGCAAGTAGCTTGGAAGGTTCCCTCTGCTGTGATGTTGAGGACACATGTAGCCATGGTGGACAGAGGGACTGAGGTGGCAGGAGCAGAGTCCAAGTACAGGCCTGTCCCACACCTGACCTTTTATTCTTCCATGAGGGATCCCAGTGCCTTCTCAGGGCCCAGGGTTGGGGTGAAGGCTTTCATTCCATTTGCTGGAAGGAGCTTTAAAATGAGATTCAGAAAAAAATGAAACAAAAATAAAATGAGATACAGGGGCTTGGGAGATGACTCATCAGTTAAGGCGCTTGCCTGCAAAGCCTAAGGACAGGGGTTTGATTCCCCAGCACCTACATGAAGCCATATGTACAAAGTAGTGAAGGCATCTGTAGTTTGTTTTCAGCACTTAGAGGTCCTGGTGCACCCATTCTTTCCCTCTCTGTGCTTGTAAATGAATAGTAAAATAAAAACAAATTTAAATGAGATTCTGATGATGGTTTGCTGTGCCTTGCTTTGTTTTCTCCAGTGTCTCTGCTGCCTCTGCAGCTCTTTCTGAGGTCTCGGTGAGGAAGCTCCATGTGAAGCCCAGGGCCTGCCTCTGTGCTTCCAGTGCCATCCATCACCACTCTCTAGAAGCACATTAAGACAAAAGGACTTGTCTTTTTCCATGTCACTGAATTCTGGGTCCCAACCACCCTTTATCTTGTTCAGATGACCTGAAAGCCTCAGTCAAGGCTTACTTACTGCTTAAGCCTTTTAGGGGCTGTGATTGTATATGTATAAGGAGATTTCAGGCCTGCAAACTTTTTTGTGGGGGGTTGCCCAGGTAGGGTTTCACTGCAGCTCACTTTGACCTGGAATTCACTATTTAGTTTCAGGGTGGCCTTGAAATCAAAGAACTCCTACTTCTGCCTCCCACGTGCTGGGATTAAAGGCGTGTACCACCATGCAGACTTTTGTGGATGAATGAACTGGAACATTATGATGTAATGGAGCTGAGTAGGAACTGGAAGATTTTCCTATATGTCGAATTAGTGCAGGAGTCTGATCATATGGTTAGCATTCCTAGTCTTTGGTATGATTATGATCTTGAGTATCAGTGTGCTTGATGGTTGCCTTTGTAAAGCACCTGGCTGATGCCTTATTACAGGTCAGAATGCCCAGCAGGTGATAAGCCGTTGGAGTGCTTTGGCACAGGCAGCAAGACAGAGTGGTCTAGTGCATCGTTTGGAGTGAAGGCAGCCCTGAAGGCTTGACACAGGCATCCATGTTTTGGGGTTGAGGAGGTGTCTCAGTCAGTTAAGGGCTCCCATACAAGCATGAGGACCTGAATTTGGGTCCTTAGCACCCACATAAAAACTTGATATGATGACACACATCACATGTCTTTAATCTCAACTCTGGCAAGATGGAGACAATGGATTCCTAAAGCCAGTTGACTGGCTGGCTAGCTAGTCTTATGTAGTCTAGCCAAATTGGTGAGCAGCAAGTTCATTAAGAGACTTACAAAAAATAAGGATCATCACCCACATAAAAAGCTGGAGCACCCTGTCCTACTAGTCTAGTGGAAAAGCTCAGGGACACAAAATGGAACATAAATAGAGGACACCCCATCTTCCTCTGGCCTGTACATGTCTGCACAAACACTTATACCACACATAGACATACCATACATACTACATGGAGGAGCACACCTGTAATCTTAGTACTTTGGAAGTAGAAGCAGGAGGGACAGGAATTCAAGGTCATCCTCAGCCTTGGTTATATGAGACACTGTAGTAATGGTGGCCGGGTGTGATGGTGCAAGCCTTTAATAGCAGCACTTGGGAGGCAGAGGTAGGAAGATTGCCAAGAGTTCAAGTCCACCCTGAGTGAATTTCATGTCAGCCTGAGATCCTACCTTGCAAAACAAAACAAAAACAAAGTGATGATGATGTAGAAAGTGACTGAGGAAAACACCTAACCTTGACCTCTGCACTCTACATGCATGCATACAGATGCATGCATACCCACAGACATACAAAAACTCATACATATCCCACACACATACAAACCTGGAATTAACTATGGAGTCTCAGGGTGGCCTCAAAATCACGGCGATCCTCCTACCTCTGCCTCCCGAGGGCTGGGATTAAAGGCGTGCACCACCATGCCCAGCTCAAAAAAGTTTTTGAGCTATTAAAAATTGCATGGCAGCCAGGCAGGATGGTGCACACCTTTAGTCCCAGCACTTGAGAGGCAGAGGGTAGAATGGCTGAGTTTGAGACTACATAATGAATTCCAGGTCAGCCTGGGCCAGAGTCAGATCCTACCTCAAAAAAAAAACAAAAAGGGGCGGGGGAGGAAAATTCATGCATTATATCAGTTCAAATATCTTCCATAGGTATAAAGAATTTCTGTGTTTCCTGTTCTCCCCACCCCACTCAGGATGTAGGGTCTTTCTGGCCCAGGCTGACCTGGAATTCACTACGTCATCTCAGGGTGGCCTCGAGCTCACGGTGATCCATGCTGGGATTAAAGGCTTGCACCACCACACCTGGCTAAATTAAGCTTTTTATTTTGGAGTAATTTAGATTTACAGAAAAGTTGCAGAGTTGTTATAAGGAGTTTTCAGCTATCTCCTACCAGGTATACCCTTCCTGCTGGTAAGTCTCCATTACCAGAGATCCAGTTACGGAATTGACCTTAGTATATTGTTATTACAAAACTCAAGGCTTCTTTTGGATTTTACTGGTTCTTCTATTACTATCTGCTTTTTGGTATTGTGGTCATTTTGTTTTTCTGAATTGATGAAGTTGTTGATTTTTTTTGCCAGGTGCTTTAAAAAAAAGAATGTTGAGGTGTTTAACTCTTGTAAGTTCTATGTAATCACTGGTGTGGATGATGGAACCTTCTCTTCCCCAGCTCCCCCGCCCCCCCCCCCCCCCCCCCCCCCCCCGCCCCCGGCCCAGACTCCAGAACTATGAGACATGGCTGGGAACTACAGGCTTGGGCAAGAAGGTGATTTAGGACTTAAAAAACCAGTCCCCACATAACTCGTTTATTCTCCTTGAATGTATTAGGGATTGTTAGGTAGTAGTGTTATGTATGCAGAATGATACTGTCCTTTTTTTCTTCTCCGACTCTTTTTTTCTCCTTTTCTTTTCCCCTTTTTGGTGGTACTGAGGATTGAACCTAGGGCCTCTTCAAACTTGCTAGACAAGGGCTTTACAACTCAGCTACATTGCAACCTCTTCTTGTTTCTATAACCTTCATATTAAGTAATGTTCTGAAGGGTTTAATGTGGGAAGAGAGGAGAAGTAAACAACACACTTTGAATTGGTGGCCAAGTGGGGATGAAAACATGCCGTCCCTAAGGTGCTATGTGACTGCCTGGGGTCTAAGATTGGTCTCTGGCTTCTCTGTCTAAAGTAGTCTTTAAGGGAGAGATGTGGTGACTCTGAGACAGTTGGATGTTGAAGCCAAGGCACCACCTCTTGGTTAGCAGGCTGTGATTAGTTAGTGGGCAAGCCTTATACCCTGTCCTGACTTTTTTAGGGGGATTTTCTTCGTCGTCGTCTTTTTTTTTTTTTGTTTTTGAGGTAGGGTTTCATTTTATCTAGCTCAGGCTGACCTGGAATTCACTATGTAGTCTTAGGGGGGGGGCCTTGAACTTATGGCGATCCTCCTACCTCTGCCTCCTGAGTGCTGGGATTCAAGGCATGTCCCACCATTCCTCGCATTCCGGGGGATTTTTGATCAATGTTTATAAAATGACAGAAAATGTCAAAGCCAACATGTGGCACTTGAGCCTTTTCTAGTGTCTTACCTCATAAAGGGGTAAGATTTAGGTATTCAGTTCGTGCTGTTTAATTTCCAGAGACTTTGGGAGTGTTCTTTGGTGAGATGTTAGTTCTGTTATGACATCACAAATGGAGGCCAGCGGGGGAGAGCAAGCACAAGCCTAGGCCGCCTCTGTGAGGGCGAGCACGTGCGGGCTTGATAGACAGGCAGCCTGTAATGCTTCCATTTTTATGTCTTTAAGAAGTTTGTTTGTTTGTTTATTTATTTATTTATTTGAGATAGAGAAAGAGTATGGGCATGCCATGGCCTCTAGCCACTGCAAACAAACTCCAGGTGCATGTGCCACCATGGTTATCTGGCTTATGTGGGACCAGGAAAGTCGAACCGGGTGCTTATTAGGTTCTGCAGGCATGCACCTTAAGCACCAAGTCCTCTCCCAACTACCTCCTCCTCCTTTTTTTTTTTTTGAGGTAGAGTCTCACTCTAGCCCAGGCTGACCTAGAACTCACTCTGAAGTTCACCAGGTTGGCCTTGAACTCACAGTGATCCTCCTACCTGTGCCTCCTGAGTGCTGGGATTAAAGGTGTGCGCCACTAAGCCCAGCCTGTAATGCTTTATTTATTTTTCAATATTTTTAGTTATTGAAAATTTCCATAATTATAGGCAATAAACCACGATAACTCCCCCTCATTTTCCCCTACACATCTCCATTCCATCATATCCCCCCTCCCCTCTCAATCACTTTTATTTATTTATTTTTTGTTTATTTATTTGAGAGCGACAGACAAAGACGGGGAGCGAGGTAGAGAATGGGTGCGCCAGGGCTTCCAGCCACTGCAAACGAACTCCAGATGCGTGCTAATGTGGATCCTGGGGTGTCGAGCCTTGAACCAGGGTCTTCACAGGCAAGCACTTAACCGCTAAGCCATCTCTCCAGCCCTCACTTTTATTTTGCTGCCATCATTTCCCACTATACTGGTCCTGTGTAGGTAGTGTCAGGCGCTCTGAGGTCATGGATATCCAGGCCATTTGGGGTCTGGAAGACTGCATTGTAAGCAGTCCTACCCTTCCTTTGGCTCATACATTCTTCCCCGCCACCTCTTCCACAAGCGACCCTGAGCCTTGGAGGCTGTGATGAAGATGTTTCAGTGCTGAGCGCTCTGTTGCTGCCACTTCTCAGCACTGTGGTGTCTTTTGAGTCATCGCAGAGGTCACCACCATCTGAAAAGAGAAGCTTCTGTAACCAAAAGTGAGAGTAGTGTTAATATATGAGTATGAACATTAAGAAAAGTGCTTACTGGCCAGTTTGGTGAGCATAGTATATGCATTTAGCCAGATACCAGCAGGCGTTACATCCCTAGACTCATGACCACTTTGGCTCCGTAGGCAGACGCTTTAACTTCTAAGCCATCTCTCATTAGTGCCATTTAATAAACATATGAAGTACAGGTGGGCATTGTGACTCATACCTTTAATTCTTGAGTTCAAGGCCACGCTGGACCACAGAGTGAGATCCTGCCCAAAACAAACCAAACCAAATCAAAACAATACCCCCTTCATTTCCCCTCTCTAGTACCCAGCATATTGAAGACTAATGGGCTATTTCTGAGTGAGATACAAATAGTAGAATGCTAATTGATTTATTTTATTTATAGACATTTCAAGGGATTTGTCTTTTTTAAGTTACTTTATTTGTTTATATATTACAGAGAGAGGGAGGTAGGGGGTGAAGAGAGAAAATGAGTGCATAAGGGGCCACTAGCCAGTGCAAATGAACTCCAGATACATGTGCCACCACCGTGTGCATCTGGCTTACGTGGATTCTGGGGAGTTGAACCTAGGTCCTTAGGCTTCATAGGCAAGTGCCTTAACCGCTAAGCCATCTCTCCAGCCCGAGGCTTGTCTTTGTAAAGTGCTCAGTGTGAACACAGTGCTAGCCAAGCACTCCAGCACTATGACACATCGTGTTCCCATCTTGTGGAACTAACTGGTTTATTGGGAAATTTTTAAAAATTGCCTATTCTGGGGCTGGAGAGATGGTTCAGCTGCTTGCTTAAATGTACACATATTCCTGGTCTCTGACACTCAACTGTATTGCCGTGTCATCTCAGCCTTTGGGTGGCTGAGGCAGGAGGATTACAAGTTCTAAGGCAGACTGTCGCCAAAAGATCCTTTTCCTCTCCAAACTCTGCTGTTCACAAGCAAAACAAACCGCAGAGCATAGAGGTCAAGGGATGTATTGAAAAGCATATGCTTTTAGAATTGCTTTCTAGTGCAAGTGTGTATACTGATGGTAATGAACAAGAGATGTTGACACTGAAAGTGATCTTAAACACCTGTCTAAGTCTGATCGGGAAGGTTTGTATCTATCTCTACGGTGTTGAGAGTTATGAGAGAGGCACAATTTAATACTAGGAGTTTGTGGCAAAGTTTCAAGCTGCAGCTGAAAGTTAGAAACCATTTGGTGCTGTCCACGGTTCTGAACAGCTGGGCTTTGTGAAGCCCACACACACACCTAGCTATTTAGAAAGGCATGCCTCCCTTGTGGAGCTGGAACTCACTTCCCCTTGCAGTGTTCTCTGTGCCAGAGGAGTTCCAGACAAGGTGTGGCTAGCCCTGGTTAGTTGCACTGAAGTTGCCTTGAGTTTCTGGGTAGGAGGCCACCAGTGGACTTAAAGGGGAAACTAGCCAATTAAAATTGTAAAGTTGGGCTGGAGGGATGGCTTAGCGGTTAAGTGCTTGCCTGTGAAGCCTAAGGACCCCGGTTCAGGGCTCGATTCCCCAGGACCTACATTTGCCAGATGCACAAGGGGGCACAAGCATCTGGAGTTCAGTGGCTGGAAGCCCTGGCGTACCCACTCTCCTCTCCTCCCCTCTCCCTCCCTCCCTCCCTCCCTCTGCCTCTTTCTCTCTCTGTCTGTTGCTCTCAAATAAATAAATAAAAATAAACAACAACAAAACTCCATAAAGTGTGGAGACGGGAATGGTGACACACTCCTTTAATCCCGGCACGCATCGGAGGTCGAAGGATTGCTGTGAGTTCGAGGCCACCATGAGACTACAGATTTAAATCCAGGTCAGCCTGGGCTGAAGTAAGACCCTACCTCGAAAATAAAATTTAAAAAATCAAAAACAAAACAAACAAACAAAAAACCCCTCTAAGGTTTGATCCAGACAGTGCTTCATGCTTATAATTCCAGCACTCGGCTCAGGGCCAGCCTGGCCTATATATATCAAGACCCCTTCTCAAGTTTTGTATATTCTGATTTACTCTACTTTTTTTTTTTGAAGCAGTCTCAAAGTGATGGCAATCCTTTTGTTTCATCCTCCTGAATGCTGAGGTTACAGACATCAGCTAACAGACCCAGCTATTTTATTCTAACTTAGTCACAGATCTGTGTTAGTGTTGAGATATTTTGCTATATATTAGTGGATGAGCACTAACTGAAATTTACAGTTTGTCAGTCATTGTTTAAAAGTTAACCCAGGTGTGGTCTATCACTCCTGAGACTAAGATAGAAGGATTTCCAAGAGTATGAGGCCAATCTGGGGGTACAGCTTGAATTTTGGTCATCTTGAACTAGCGTGAGACCCAGTTTTTCAGTCAAGACTTCTGATATTTTTTAGTTTTTTGAGGTAGGGTCTTGTTCTAGTCCAGACTGACTTGGAATTCATTGATTAGTTTCAGGGTGGCCTCAAACTCATGGCAGGCCTTCTCCCTCTGCCTCCTGAGTGCTAGGATTAAAGGTATACACCAATATACACCAAGCCCAGCCTCGTGTTTAATTTTTTAAAAAAATTTTTGTTCATTTTTATTTATTTATTTGATTGTGACAGAGACAGACACAGAGAGAGAATGGGCACGCCAGGGCTTCCAGCCACTGTTAACGAACTCCAGACATGTGCACCCCCTTGTGCATCTGGCTAACGTGGGTCCTGGGGAATCGAGCCTCGAACCAGGGTCTTTAAGCTTCACAGGCAAGGGCTTAACCGCCAAGCCATCTCTAGCCCCCCCTTTTTTTTGTAAGCAAAATTGTATCTAGATTTTATTTCTTAATATTCACTTATTGGGCCGGGGGAGAAGTAGCATACTTGTGCCTTTTAACCATGAAAGTAACACTCAAGAGAGTTCTTCATTTTACTTAAAGCTGGAGATGCCGATGACCCACCAAGAATTACTCAGAACCCCGTCATCAATGGGAATGTGGCCCTGAGTGATGGGCACAGCAATGCCGAGGAGGACATGGAGGACGGTAAGTGTGACTCGCCACTCACAATGTAGGTGATCTGTCAGAAACACATGGTCCATCCATCCTTTTTTCTTGAGTACTTATGAGTTTCTTTAGAGTAGCTAGTTTTCAAGAGCTCCTATCTGAGGACAATATAGAATCCTCTTTTTGTTTTGAGTTTCAAGATTGCACAAAATGTCAAGGTAAGTTGCTTCTCCCCAGCCCAGGCAAGGGGTTGAAAGTTAAGAGGTATGTAGTAATGGGTGTTTGTCATACCCACAGGTCTCCAGCCACTGTTAGATTCATTAAGTCAGGTAGACCTAAATCTCCTTTTCCTTTTGTTTGCGGCAAAATACTTGTAGGCCTTGGGATTTGGCTTTCCACTGCATTCTCATCTAGTGTCTTTCAGTCAGCTGTGGCTGCAAATCCCGCCCTCCCCACTCCTGTCAGGTGTGAATTCAGTCAAGCTTTGGGCCCCGTACACCCTGCCGACTCTCCTCTAGCTTTCTCTTGTGAAGACATTGCATATGTACATGCATGGGAATTTGTAGGGAACCACTTTTCTTTCAAGACCATTTCTTCTTTGATTTATCAGCTTATGAGACCTAAACATTTGCCAGTCAAAATCCTGAGAAGGGAGCAGCCAGTAATTGCTTTATGCAGCCCCTGGAATCTTGCAGTATAATATGAAACCATGTTCTGTACAAGCATGTCCATCAATCCTCATGAGGGTTGTGTCCTTCCCAGGGGAGTAACGGGGCAGTTGAAAGAAACCATCAGGCACGGGCTGCACCACCAGAAGGACTGCTGTTCAGACCTCCTGCCAAAAGTTCAGCCTCCATGCGAAACTGCAGCCGCAGTTGAGAGTTCTCTCACAGTGCGGTTTACCCCTGGCAGCTGGCTGAGGCAATATCTGAGGAAGGTAAAGAGGCGTGGGCTACACCCCGCTGCTTTGTTCCCTGTGGAGTGCGCTTTCCACTGTAGATGAAGGGCAACGGTGTGGGCATGGTCTCGTTGGCTACTGGGCATTGGTTTACTTTAGACAGCAGAGATGCCAGAGAGTGGTTCAGAGAGTAATTTGGGAAGGTGGCCAGGCGTGCATTGGGGTTAGTTGAGTTGTGTGTGGAGCAGTAGCCTGCCCCCCACCGCAGTAGTGCACTCACAGAGCACTGTGGTTCAAGCATTTTTCCCCTTATGAGTAGTGTTTGCCGGGAGAAACAGATGCAGTCGTAACACCATGGACTGACTGTCCTGTGCACCATAGGATGTAATGTCTCCCAATCCCTACCCACTCCCCACCTGTAGTAATGACTAATATAAACACACCTCTGGACGTTGCCGAATACCTACTGGGGGCCTGGGTTGCTTTGGTTGAGAACCACTGTTATGAGGGTATAATGAGGCAGAGCCCTTATTTTTGAGGTACACTTTACTGAATTATTAGTAGTGAACACTGACAGTAAGTCGCAGGACCAGTAAGTGGAAGTTCCCTGTGTGGGTTCTTAGAAGTAGCAGAGCAGTAGTCCTTTCATTCAGAGTTGGAGCTGTCCAGTGGCCCAGGAGTCAGAGCGTGGCCAAAGGCACGGGAGGGCAGGGCTCTGGAGCAGAACTTAGAGCAGCCTTTTTCCAGCCATGGTGTGCTTATGTAGGTCTGGTGCCAGGGTATAAGTGAGGTGCGACAGGGTTCAGGACTCTTTGGAAGGTTGAGGAGCTCTGTGTCCAGCGTGCTTCAGCTCATGGTGACCTTGCCCTGTACTTCTCTGTGGGCTCTTGTTGATTATTTCCCCAGATGCTGGCCTTTCTTTGAATCAGTCTTCTTTAAACAGGTCAAACTAGGATATAGGACCTCGGAAATACGGGCTTTAGGTCAGTTTATGATCAGTGGCTTGACTGCTCCCAGGTCCTTCTCAGTAGGGAATGTCTCTGGCATAAGGATACCAGTGTAGCAGAATTGACTAGATGCTTTCTTGAGGAAGGGAGCATTTAATGGGCAGATGACATATCTTCTTGTCATATCTATTCTTTTATTTTGGTTTATTGAGTACTTTTTTTGCCATAGATGGCTAAGAGAAGTTTTAGAGCAAATACACAGCCTGTGAGGATTCAGATCTCGGTGGATCTGGGTTTGGTTGTGTGTCTCCACAGACAGGTACTAACTGAGGTTTGATAACAGTCACCTCAGACCACGAGTTGGAGAAATGGGTCCCATTCTAGTGCCTGCATCTGAAGTCCGTGTTGGTCTCTTGTCCTTTGCCCGCAGAGATAAGTAGGTTGTGAATGTGGGAGAGCAGGGGCTCTGGGACTGACTGGTAACCACTGCCAGCACGCCAGGGTCCCGCTGGGGCAGGATTGGAGCCAGTGGGTTATCGAGGAGTGTGGTTTTAGCATGGGTGATGACAGCTGTTGGCAGGAGCCTGACGTGCCATCACGAGAATGACAGGCGTGGAGTGGTGGCTGCAGTGGCACCAGGCCGACTGCCTCCATCCCGTCACACACTGATGCTGGGTGCCAGGTCCCTCAGGGTCTCCTCTGTCCTTTTTTAAAAACTATAAGCTCACAAAAGTTACAAAAATATATGTGGGGGTCCCATCTCCTGTGCATTTGCTTTTTGAGGCAGTGACCTTTATCAGTCAGTGTCATGTTATTCTATATATGAGGGTAATCATCTGGTTCTTTATCATTTTTATTCCTCGCAGAGGTAGGTAGGGTCTCAGCAGGCTGACCTGGAATTCACTGTGTAGTCTCATGGTGGCTTGAACCCATGCCAATCCTCCTACCTCTGTCTCTCGATTAAAGGCATGTGTCACCATACCCGGCTTGGTTCCTTATCTTACAGATGGATATCAAGTCTTTCTCTTTTTTTCATAGGCCTTTATTTGTTTATCTATTGTAAATCTCAGTGTTCCTCTAGTATGAATACCAAGTGAAGTTTTCTATGTTTGGTGCTGGCAATTTAGCCTGAGCCTTCCCCCCCTAACCATATGTGTTACAACAGAGCTGCACCCCAGGCTTAACATTGATGCACACAGGTTTATGCTGAGCTGCTTCAGCCTGTTCTAAGAATGTGCCTTGAATACGAGGCGGCGGTCCAGTGTGACCTGCTACACTGAGTAGTGCAAGGAAGCGCGAGCTGGGACAGGGCTGAGCTTGCGGCATGACGGAGCGCGTACCATGTGTGATCAGCCTGGGAGCCGCGCTCAATCTTGCCTGTTTCTTTTTATGTATATAGCTTTTCCTTAATGCATAGAGTAACATATACTAATATTTAATATGTAATATTTGAAGACAAAGAAGAATTCAAGGATTTTACTAATGTGTTGGTGAAAGAACAAAAAGGCTTCAATTTTGTGTTTATTGAATTCACTTCTACAGATTGAATTATATAATACAACCAGCCTAGCTTAATGGGGGCATGCTTCCGCTAGGGTACATGTTAAAACCAGAGCTACGATCAATGCTTAGTGTGTCCACAAATCTTGGGAGTAGAAGATGTACCATCCCTTTATAAATGCTTAAATTCAGCATATCTCAGTTCACTCCTCTATAATGTGGGAATTAATGCTGCTCACATGTGATTTTCATATCCATAAAAGGAGATGGCATACCCTTTCTGCCAAGTTATTGTAGACACTGTCTTAAACTAATTTCTTTCTGTTAGGATTCCCCCTCACCAGGAGAAAAGGATTACTCCCATCCACAGGCCCAGATCAGTTATAGCTGAGGTCTCTTCTTAAACATGCCTTTATCTACAGCTGCTGTCTACAGAAGTGCCCCTGCCTTGAGTGAAAGGGCAGGGGTATGTGCTGTGACAAAAAGGGGGCCGAAAGAAAGCAAAATGCCCTCACAGAGACTTTTGGCTTTTATTTCTTTGGTAAAGAATACCCTCTCGTGAGGACTGATGGACATGTTTTCTTAAGAACAATTTTGGTAGTTGCACACTTCTAGTAACCTCGGTTCACTGAGAAGCAGAAGTTGCTGAGGATTCAGTGTGTTTAGAGTTTGAAGATGGATAGTGGCCTGGGTTTGTTGGGTGGCAGGGTGTCCTTATTAATGAACATACATTTCATAAGTCATATTTTGCTTGGGCTTTGGGATCCTGTGGTTAGGGATGCCAAGAAGACCTGGTTCTGTGCTGTGGAAAGACTGGAGGCCCTTCAGGGTGTGGCCTTCAGTCCCTACAAGCTCCTCGGTGTAGACAGGCCTTCTGCAACAGCTTCATAATGCCTCAGCAATGCCTGTCAGTACCAGCTGTGGCAGGGTGGTCACAGGAGCACACAGTGCGATACTGCTATATTTGTCTACTGATTGGCCTGTGGCCACTTGCCAATTGCCAGTAAATAGCAGCATTTTAAGTTGAGACCTTCAGCCTCTGCTCTGAGTTACTGTTGGGGGAAAAACCATAATTCCTGTTGCTTTATGCTCACTATTAGAATATCAGGTTTGTACCTAAAACACATTCCCCCTATAATGGGTCCAGCATAGTATTTCACAAAAGTTGTGATCTGAGGGATGATAATGGGGCTGTCTGGCCGATGTAGCCATTCTTTGGCCTTTACATGTGCTCCCCAGGGCAGTGGTATTCTCCTGAGTGCCCTAGACTCTTTACCTTCCTTCCTCTGAAGTCTGTCCCTTCACTCAGTCCCTGGAATCCTCAGGAGTGAAACTGTGGTAGGTAGATGCTCATCTCTTAGAGACGAGCAGGTGTGTAAGTGAGCCCTTGGGGTTGGGAATCCAGAATACAGAACTGTCCTAGTAGCCTGCTTATGAATTGGAAATGACACTGTCATTTTTCAGCCAGTGGCTTGAGATGACATAGAACAGCTACCTCCAGTATATATGCGTGTTTGGCCAATGCCCTGGCTCTGTGATTGATGGCATGTTTTCTTGCAGACACCAGTTGGCGCTCCGAGGCAACCTTTCAGTTCTGTGTCGAGCGCTTCAGCAGACTGAGTGAGTCGGTCCTTAGCCCTCCGTGTTTTGTGCGAAATCTGCCATGGAAGATTATGGTGATGCCACGCTTTTATCCAGACAGACCACACCAAAAAAGCGTAGGATTCTTTCTCCAGTGCAATGCCGAATCTGACTCCACGTAAGAGTTTACATGATGCAACTACAAATCTGCAAGTCATGATCCTACATTATAGGAAGTGAATCCCATCATTCTCACTGAGTTTCATTTTGTTTCTTGGCTGACTCAACCTATAAAACATTTTTGTGGGGCTGGAGAGATAGATTAGCAGTTAAAGGCACTTGCATTCAAAGCCTGCTGGCCTGGGTTCAATTTCTCACTACCCACATAAAACTAGATGCACATACTTCTTTGCAGCAGCAGGAGGCCCTTGCTTGCCCATACTCTGTCTCAAAATGTGGATCTCTTACTTTAGGGGGAAAATTACTCATAATTTTTAAAAAAGATGCTTATTGTAAAATGTCCTAATATTATTTTAGCATTGGGAGGTAGAGGCATAAGGATCAGTTCAAGGGTATCCTGTGCTATATGAGACCATGTCATAAAGAAAACAAGAAAAGTCTTAATAGAAAAGCCCCGTTGGTCCTTCTATTTATATAGATAGAACTGAACTTCATTGGCTTCATGCTAGGAGCAGCTCAAGCCTTTTACCCATGATTTCACCTCATATTTATGGATCTCCCCTCAGTCCTCATCAGTTACTGTCATGTCAGAAGCCCAGAGGGTTGCTGGAGAGTTTTTTTTTAATTTTTTAAAATTTTTATTAGCATTTCCCATGATTATAAAAAATAAAAATAAAAAAAAATCCCATGGTAATTCCCTCCCCGCCCCCCACACTTTCCCCTCTGAAATTCCATTCTGCTGGAGAGTGGTTTGGACTGCGCTGTTCTGCTTCATGTGCTCTGGTCTCCCCGCCACCACGGCTGCAACACTGGGGGTTGTGGGAAGTGTTTTCCAGAGGGCAGCAGCCTGGCTGTGCTCTAGACGCCCAGGGAACATTGCACGTGTTATCTTCTCGTAATGTTAAAGAAGTGACAAGCTATTCAGTGAGTGGCTCAGAGCGGTGAGCTTTTTCCTAGGATGTGAAAGGACCTGGGGTTGAAGCCCAGCACTGTCAGAAAAGAAGTACCAAACCAGCCTTACACTGTAGCCCAGGCCCATTTATTTATCTAGTGTGGTAGGGTTTGCTCTAGCCCAGACTGACCTGGATCTCAAGGTGGCCTTGAACTCACAGCAATCCTCCTATCTCTGTCTCCCCTCTCAAGTGATGGGATTAAAGGAGTGAGCCATTTTTTTCTTGTGTGCCTATTATGACTTGATGTTTGGGCTGTATTTGTGCTCAGCCAAATATTGGTCTACATGGTAGCATGGAGCAAGTGAGCCCTCTGGCTCCCATAGCTTCCCAAGTAAGTAAAAGTGACCACTGAAATAACAGTTAGAAAGAGGCCGCCAGAAGTCAGTGGGTATGCTCACGTCATAGCTCTGCTTCTATTACAAATCATGAATATTAGGCCTTTAAAGTGGCTGGCCTCTCTGTTGGCTGTAAATTGATCCCATACTTGCCAAATTCCTTAGTGCCCAGGTAGTACTGCACAGGTGGGGTGTCATGGAGCTCCCTCTTACAGCGTATCCAGCCCTCAGCGCTTGCTTTCTGAGGATCCGGGAGCATTACCTCGTTCCTTCCTCTGCTCAGTGAGGCAGGGTCTCATTCTAGCCTAGACCTGGAACACATTCTGTAGCTCAGACATGCCTAGACTTCACACTCATGGCAGTCCTCCAGCCTCCACTTCCCCAGTGCTGGGTTTAAAGGCATGAACTACCACATCTAGCTCTTTCCCCCACCCCTCACACTCAGTGTTTTATGATGTACCCTATACCTTGAGCTCACTGTGTACACTGGTCTCAGATTTACAGCAGTCTCCTGCATCAACCTCCCAAATGCTGGAGTCACAAGCATGTGGCTCCACACCCAGCTCATCTGCTTTTTTTATTTCTGTGGCTTCTGTGTTCTCTCTTCCTCCCTTTTTGCTGTGGTAGTGCCAAAACCCAGGGCTTTGCCTCTGCTGGACCACTACTGTGCTGAGCTATAGTTCTGTTAAGACCGCTGCTTCAAGTCAGGGAACTCGCATTTTACAGATGGCATTGACAACTTGAGCTTCAAGCTTTTGAGGCTTTCAAATGTAAAGTCATGATGGGTCTAGCCACAGGAGCACCCAACAAAGGTAGAGACAGGCTTGGCTTCCCTGCAACTCAGTCTGATGAGAAACTGTTCATGTGCTGGTGTAGCACTTTGAAACACATCAACTAAGGCTCAGGTGATCTTTCTGAACAGGTCGTGGTCCTGCCATGCGCAAGCAGTGCTGAAGATCATGAACTGCAGAGACGAGGACAAGTCGTTCAGTCGCCGCATCAGCCATTTGTTCTTCCATAAGGAAAACGACTGGGGATTTTCCAATTTTATGGCCTGGAGTGTAAGTAGCTCTGTGTTCTGTCTGCATAATCCAAGAATTGGTACTAGCCTACTAATTCTTTTTGTTTTTTAAGTTCTTACATTCATTTTAGAGTGAATTTCACTTTGCTGTAAGTTGGCCAGATTTCTGAGAATGTATATGCTTTTCCGGCATACGTGTTTAGCATACTCATGTGGATTCAAATGTCAATGTGTGTGAGTGTGTGTGCATGCATGTCTACAGGTATTTGCACATGTGATTGTGGAGGCCAGAGGTCACCCTTGGGTGTTTTCTTCACTTGTTCTCCACATGTTTTTGAGGCTGATCTTCTCATTGAACCCATAGCTCGTTGATTTAGGTAGACTGGCTAACCAGCAAGCCCAGGCCCCGTTATGCCCTTGCATATCTGACCCTGGTATTACAGGTGCATGCCCCACATGCAGCCTTCCATGGGTCCAGTGATTCAAACTCAGTTCCTTGTGCTCCCCAGCCCCTCAAGTGTTAGCTCACGCCATCCTCATACCCGCTAGAGTCTGTCTAGCCCAGCCTGACCTGGATCTCAGTCTGTTCCAGGTTGGCCTCAGTCAAGCTCTTAGGGACCTACTACCTCTGCCTCTTAAGTTCTGGGATTAAAGGCCTGTGCCACCATATCCTGGCTAAGTGTTAACAGGCTTATCATTCTTGGGGAGACACATTACTCTTTGGACTCTGTCCTGAGTCAGAATTGATGGTTTCTTGTGGCTGTTTCTAGGTTTGTTCACTTTGGCCCCTTCTTGCAGAGCTGGTGACCAGTTTTGGTGTGGGGGGTGCTCCTCCCTAGCTGGAGTTCTCTTGAGGCCAAGCTATTCCAGAAACCAAGGTTTAAAATATGATTTTAAATAAATAAATACCAAAAAAAAACCCACTCCTAAATCAGAAGCAAAATGGGACAAAATTTTAAAAGTTGTGTTTGAGTCTGTTAAGTGTAGGGTATAAAGGGCATTTGTCCTTTTGGGGTAAAGTGGGTGCTTGTGTTCTGAGTTGCATGTTTGTACTCTTATAGGAAGTGACCGATCCTGAGAAAGGATTTATAGATAATGACAAGGTCACCTTTGAAGTCTCTGTTCAGGCTGATGCTCCCCATGGAGTTGCGTAAGTCTCTCTTTAGCTGGTAGCCGTGCGCCTATTGAAGCTTCAGCATGCGCTTCTGAGTTGGACGCACTTAGCCAGCAACCTCCTCTGTCCCTCCCACCCACACCGTGGCCACCTCTCCCTTGCTCATGGTTAGTAGGGTTAGTAGCAGCTGCACGTGTAACTTTACGCAGGCAGCTAGACTTTAGATCTTACGGAACTCGCAAGCTGCCAGGGAAACCAGAGCAGCTGATGCATACACCAGAGAGTACTTTTGTGGGGGTGTGAGGCTCTGCCATGTGGGAGCATGGGTGCAGTAGGCACCACTGAGAGTCCTGGGCTGCTGGGTTCCCGACACCATGACGCCTTCACTAGTGATGGTGCTGGTTTGCACACTGGGAGGTGGGGTGGAGGAGGGAAGAGCATTCTGCTTTTTGTGGCTTTCTCTTCAGCTCCCAAACAGCACCCAGAAAAGTAAATGGGGAAAAACTCTAGCTTTAAAAGCTTGAATGTAAAACTTGTCCAGTACACATTCCTGTCTCTTCTTGAATATGTGACTACAGACAAGTTGGATTTCAGCGACTGAAAAGCATTTGGCTTCTGTAATGTGTGTATGATAAGATTGCTATGAGTCACGTTTGATGCGAATAGAAGGACATTCCTTACCAGTATCCACGAGTGCTAACAAATGCAGTCCTGAGTTGGAATGGACCAGCAACCAAAATGGGAGCTGTGTAATGAGAACACAGGCCTGTCCATAGTAAGGAGCGGTGTGTAGAACTCATTCCTTAGAATGCTAGAGAAGAGGTGATACCATGTAACAGTAACATTTTGGCCATACCACTGATGCTAAAGCAGCCTCCCTGCCCCTCAAATACGCACATTAAAGAAGCCTGAAAGTGTCTCTTGCAGTTTACCCTTAAACTTGGGCTGATCTTTCAGGTGGGACTCGAAGAAGCACACAGGCTATGTTGGTTTAAAGAACCAGGGAGCGACGTGTTACATGAACAGCCTGTTGCAGACCTTATTTTTCACAAATCAACTCCGAAAGGTAATGGAACTTACCTGCAATTCTGTCGGGTATATCAAGGGACCAGCAGAGTCCTCATCAGATGTTCCCCTCATTCCATGGACCATGGGGAGGCTCAGCTAGGACCCTGGTTGCATTCCCTAGTGCCTAGGCACTTGCTGATTAAGCTGATATGAGTGGTCATGTTTACTAAAGTGTGCTACAGATAATTTAGAATATATAGATTTTCTAAAATATGAACTCCATTAATGTTAATGACATACTACTTCAAGTTTCCTACCTGGTGCCTCTTTTTAAAAATGTTAAGGCTAGGTTCCACTAGTGATCTGACCTTGAACTTGGCTGTGCAGACCTTGCGTTCCTTCTGCCTCAGCTTCTAGACAGTTGGGGTCATAGACCTGGTACCAGACCCTGTATTCTAAGCATGAATAAGATCATCCTTTGGCTCTAAATATGCGAGATAGTCATTTCTGTTTGGGGAGTTGTGTGCGGACATTGCCTTTCAGATATCACCATGTGATTGGAAGGTTGAGTGCCACCTAATTTCTTTGAAATTTGTGTTTGTAAGTGATATCAGGAGTATGAAGTGACAGTGGTGGTCATTAGATGCGTGCCTCTTGTCTTCTAGATGGTATCTTAGGATATTCATGATTTATTTTTTCTTGGTAGTGTCTCCTAGCTCAGGCTGACCCAGAACTCACTCTGTAGTCCCATGCTGGCCTCAAACTCATGAAGATCCTCCTATCTCTGCCTTCCAAGTGCTGGGATTAAAGTGCCTGGCTCATGATTTTTTTTCAAGCATATGGAACTATTTTAGGATGGCTAAAAAGCCATAGCAGTCGCTTTATATGTTCTGGTATTGGAAAAAGATACTTTCACATAAAAGTAACTTTTGTAAATTTTTCAGGCTGTATACATGATGCCAACAGAGGGGGATGACTCCTCTAAGAGCGTTCCCTTAGCATTGCAGAGAGTGTTCTATGAACTACAGCACAGCGACAAGCCCGTAGGAACAAAAAAGCTAACGAAGTCATTTGGGTATGTGTTAGTTCTGTACCTGCAATCTGCTTTCTGTGTGAGGGACAAAGTATACAGTGTGGAGCAGATATGTACTCCGGGGGGGGGGGGGTTGCATGTAGCTGCAGGAGTTTATCATAGCCACCATGTTCCTCTCTGGAAACAGGCTTTGTTGTAGATTTCTAAAAAATATGCTTTATTTACTTGAGGGAGAGAAAGAGGCACAGAGAAAGTGAGCGAGCGAGAGAGAATGGGCATGCCAGGGTCTCTAGCCACTGCAAACGAACTCCAGATGCACGCACCCCCTTGTGCATCTGGCTCATATAGGTCGTGGAGAATTGAGCCGGGATCCTTTGGCTTTGCAGGCACACACCTTAACCACTAAGCCATCTCTACACCCCCATTGTAGATTTTTTTAAAAGTTTTTTTGTACTCTTATTTATTAGAGATAGAGATAGAGAGAGTGGAAGAAAAAGAAGGGCAGGCAGATAGAAGGGCATCGTGGCGCACGCATTTAATCCCAGTCACCTTGAGACTACATAGTAAATGCCAGGTCAGCCTGGGCTAGAGTGAGACCCTAACTCAAAAACAAACAAACAAAAAGATAGACTAGGTACAACAGGGCCTCTAGCCACTGCAAATGAACTCCAGGCACATGCACTGCCTTGTGTATCTTGATTTACATGTGTTCTTAATTAAGTGCCTTAATTGCTAAGCCATTTCTCCCTCTGTTGGAATTTTTTGCCCTTTTTTTGGTTAGCTTGAAACGTATGTATACTTACTTGGAAGTAACAACTCTGGCATTAAGATTGCTCAAATTTATTGTGTGTGTGTTCATGTGTTGGTGGGCATATGTGTGTGCACAAGTGTGTGGAGGCTAGAAGTCAATATTGGGTATCTTCTTTAATCAGAGGAAGGGTAACTCACAAAAATCAGGATTTACCAATTTGGGGAGACTACCTAGCCAGCAATTCTTGGGATCGTCCTGTCTCCACCTATCTCTAGCACTAGGATTAAATGCAGCGCACCACCACACCTGCTTTTATATGAGTGTTGGGGGATCCGAACTCAGGTCATGCTTGTGTACAAGCACTTTAAACAATATAAATGGTAAATATTTTGCTGTCCTCTGAGAATTCACTTGAGAGTTATATCTCCCGAAGATATGAGTCAGAAGTGAGGATAATGGCTGATAACTTGTTTTCGTTGTTTGATTTAGGTACCTCTCTTTTCTTTTTTCTTTTTGTTTTTTCGAGGTAGAGTTTCACTCTAGTCCAGGTCATCCTGGACTTCACTATGTAGCCTCAGAGTGGCCTCAAACTCACGGTGATTCTTGTACTTTGCCTCCCAAGTGCTGGGATTAAAGGCGTGTGCCACCACACCTAGCATTTCTCTTTATTTTTCAAGGTAGGGTCTTGCTCTAGTCCAGGCTGACCTGAAATTCACTATATAGTCTCAGGATGACCCCAAACTCTTGGCGATCCTCCCACCTCTGCCTCCTAAGTGCTAGGATTAATTTAAATTACTTCTTAACTTTCTCGTTTGAAATGGAGAGATGAATGGAATTGTCTGTTTTCTCTTTGGAAGGTGGGAAACTCTGGATAGCTTCATGCAACATGACGTTCAAGAGCTTTGTCGAGTGGTGAGTTTCCAGCAGTTGCAATGTTTTGCATTCAGTAACTTAAAGCAGTGCCATAAGTTAACCAAATGAAAACCTCAGATCTAATTCAGAGCACATCCAGCTTGGTTCAGTGAAAAGGCAGAGCACATCTAGGTTGTTTTTTGGTTTTCCGAGATAGGGTTTTGTGCTAGCTTCAGCTGACCTGCAATTCAGTATGTAGTCTTAGGGTGGCCTCAAACTCATGGCAATTCTCCTACCTCTTGCTCCCAAGTGCTAGGATTAAAGGCGTGTGCCACCATGACCGGCTGTTGTGGATCTTTTTATTTTTATTTTTTAAAAAGAACACAGGGTCTCAACTAGTATAGGCTGGATCTGCATTCACTATGTAGCTCAAGGATGGCCTTGATCTCCTGCCCCAGCCCCTCCCAAGTATTGGGATTACAGACCTGTGCCACCATGACTGGCTCACATTTTACAGCTATTTGATCAGGCAGCAGAAGGTAAAGTGCTGGGGAATGTGTTTTAACAGCAGTGGGTCAGGAACCAAGGAACCAGCAGAGGGGCTCAGGTGGCCATAGTTAATCCAGAGTGGGGCTGCCTGTTACAACTTTAGCACCCACCTCCTCCTGAGGCTGGCGCTGAGTGCTGGCGCTTCTCCCTTGCCCTCCCTTGTCCTTAGCACACTTCTCCTCCTTCACTGGAGGAGACACAGGCGCGCGCACACGCACACAGGAAATGGCTGTTCGAGGTGATTGGCTGGGCAAGGTGTGTTTTCTTTCTTGCAGCACTAGCTGGATTGAATCCAGTTGATTAAGTACCCATGGACAAACCAGTCAATCCTGTTGACAGGCTCAACCTCATTAATCTCTTGGTGTGGACCATTACGAGTTAAGTTTAGTGATCAATTTACATGCTTTTCACAGAGGTAAAATGAATATACCAATGCTTCTAAAGGCACTACAGATTACTAATTCATCCCAAAGCTGTTTAAAAGGTTAACCTCAACTTTTGCATGTAGATATTTTTTATAAAAATTCCAACCAAGTACAAAGATTTTGTTTTTGATAATTGCATGCCAAAGGTTATATAATATTTTTATAGTCTAGAAATTCTTTGACTTGACTTTCCTAGTAAAGTATTGCTGTGTTACTTAAACATAAGTTTTTAAATGCCCAAACCTTCTCTTTCAGTTGCTTGATAATGTGGAAAACAAGATGAAAGGCACGTGTGTAGAAGGCACCATTCCAAAATTATTCAGAGGCAAAATGGTGGTATGTGAGCACCAGTTTTGAAGAACAGTTTGAAAGCGTTCAGGAGCAGACATGACTAGCAATGCTGATGTGTTGTTTGCTTCCCCACAGTCCTATATTCAGTGCAAAGAAGTTGACTACCGGTCTGATAGAAGAGAAGACTATTACGACATCCAGCTTAGCATAAAAGGAAAGAAAAACAGTAAGTTTTGTGCACAGAAAGGCGTGTCTCATTCATGTAGTGACTTTAACAGCAAAAAATCTATTTGCAAGCAGTGTAAGCAAACAGAATGGGTGTTCCAGGGCCTCTAGCTATTGCAAACAAACTCTAGATGTATGTACTGCTTTGAGCATATGGCTTTTACGTGCATGCTAGGGAATTGAATAAAGTCATTAAGTGTTGCAGGCAAATGCCTTCACCACCCCTGTATTCAAGGTAGGGTTTTCCTGTAGCCCAGGTTCATTATGTAGTCTCAGGCTGGCTTCAAACTCAAGATGACCATAACCTATCTCTGCCTCCCAAGTCCTGGGATTAAAGGCTTGTATCACCAAGCCTGGCTCAGTCACATGCTTGCCTGTGTTTCCAAACTACACTCTTGGTAATAATTTACACCCCAGTTGACCCTCTTGCATAGATGGTCTTCAGCTATCATGTCAGTTCACCTCTTTTTCCTTGTTCTCTCCAGTATTTGAATCTTTCGTGGATTATGTAGCGGTTGAACAGCTGGACGGGGACAACAAATACGATGCCGGGGAGCACGGCCTGCAGGTACCGGGTTTGCTGCGCTGCCTCAGCTACCTCTCCCGTGTTTGCAGTTCTTTGCTTACTGTTCCTTTCCTGGTGCTTTTGGGCTGTGAGCACAGGGACAGTGGTTGGTGTGGACCAGTGCGCAGGTGCTGGGTGGAACCTGCAGAGCTCAGCGCTGCCATGTGCCTGAAATGCTCTGTGTTGTCGCTGGAGCATACCCTCTTCTTCCTGTGTAGTTGTTTCTTTTGTGTATATATTTTATTTTACCTATTTATTAGAGAGGAAAAGAGGGAGGCATATAGAGAGAATGGGCATATCAAGGCCTCCTGCCTCTGCCAAAACCTCTAGACACATGCACTAACTGCCTTGTGCATCTGGCTTAAGTGGGTACTAGAGAATTGAACCTTGGTCCTTAGATTTTGCAGGCTAATCCCTTAACTACTAAGCCATCTCTCCAGCCTAGTTGTTTATTTCCTTTTTTTGTTTTTGTTTTTCGGGGTAGGGTGTTGGTGTAGTCCAGGCTGACCTGGAATTCACTATGTAGTCTCAGGGTGGCCTTGAACTCACAGTGATTCTCCTACCTTTCTGCCTCCCGAGTGCTGGGACCAACGAACAGGGATTTAAGGCATGTGCCACCATGCCCAGATTATTTTTTTATTTTGAAAGTTTTCTAAGTGGTACGACGTCTAGGAAAGGAGTGCATTTCCCCAACTCTGGCCTTAGGGAACTTTGGGCAATATGACACACTGCCTGAGTCACTGTTGAAGTGGCATGTCCAGGATCCATTGGTGACCTGGGCTGTAGGTGCTGCATTGAGCAGTCTTGGGTCTTGTTTTCTACCTTCATAAGTGGCCTGAGCCGCTCAGTGAGTTTATTCTCAGAGCTTATCTCACTGACCAGTGCTTACCAGTCCTGCCAGCTTGATACTGTGTCACAACCAGTTTTCTGTTGCATCAGACCACTTAGTTCCTAAGCCAGGGACCAGTGGCCTCTGTGCATAAAGAGAACTGTCAGCCTACGGTGCTAAGGAAATGCTGCTGCTGGCAGGTATTCTTCCACACCAGGAAGGTGTGGCATCCGGGTATGCCCAAGGCACTTCAGAGTCTTCACCTCAGTGGGCAGGAGAGGAGACAAAAATATTTGGTCCTTCATTGTGGCTGTGTAGTATGGACTAGGAGCCTGGGCCTTGACAAGATATATTTGGTCCTTCATTGTGGCTGTGTAGTATGGACTAGGAGCCTGGGCCTTGACAAGATAACTGTCTTAAACACTATTGTACAGTATGTGCCTGGTCCTGGTGCCCTGACGGCTGGGGCTTTACTAGCTGCTTGATAGGGATTTGAATCTCTGTGGGTGAAGGGGGTGTGTTGGTCAGAAGGGAGTAAAGCAAGAGTGTTCTGTTCATCTAACATGCAGAAGAGCCCAGGACAGGAGTCCTCTCTCACACAGTCTACCTGCCCCCAGATCTGTGCTTGTTCCCATCAGGGCTTCTGTAAACATGTCTAGTTTTGTAGAATGGTGATTAGTTTTCCACTTGATTCCCCCCCCCCCCCCCCCCCGTTACTCCTTTATGTTTTTCTGTTTTACAGCAGTGAATGCTTTTACTTAACCATTTTCCCTGGGCTGGACATTTAGTCTTATTTTGTAATCTCTCAAACACTGCAGATCACAGATCACAGAGACCCTGACTTGGCTTTCTCATTCACCTTGTTACTGAACTGGAGAGATGGCTTTGTAGTTAAGGCACTTGTCTGCAAAGAAAGTCTCTAAACTTCAGAAAGAAAGGAAGAATGGGCTAGAGTGAGACTGGTCTTGAAAAAATGGAAGTAAATAAAAATAAAACATAAGGGGAAAAAAAGAACAAGAGGTTAAGCTCAGCATGGTGGCACAAGGGTTATTCCCATCCTTGGAGGTCAGAGGTAGATTGGGCTTTGTCTCAGATAAACCAAAACAAATGAATAAGTAATAATTGAAAAAATGTTGAACGAACTGTGCCTTTCTTAATGTTCAGGAAGCAGAGAAAGGTGTGAAATTCTTAACGTTGCCTCCAGTGTTACACCTGCAGCTGATGCGGTTCATGTACGACCCTCAGACGGACCAAAACATCAAGATCAATGATAGGTAATGTGGGGGATGTGGGGACTGAGGCTGAGCTAGCTCTCTGACCTGCCAATTCCTCTTTCCTTAGGGGTTCTACTTTATAATGTGAGTGTCACCTAGAAGATACAAAGGCCTGCTTGTTTCTAGCTGCCTGTCCTCATAGATGCCCTAACTGCAAGGACAGGGTGATTCCTGTCTCTTTCACAGATTTTGTGTTTATTAGCATTTCTGATAAATTGGATTTGGGGCATAATGTAAATGTTAGCAAAGTGTCTTCTGTAATTTTGGGTGTCCCCCCTTCCTGAGCTAGGGAGATCTTGGTCTAGCCCAGGGTGACTGGGAATTCACTGTGTAGTCTCAGAGTGGCCTTGAACTCACGGTGCTTCCCCTACCTCTACCTCTTGAGTGCTGGGAGTACACATGCTTTCCATCAGTTTTTGTTTGTGTTTTGTTTTTTTGAGGTATGGTCTCACTTTAGCTCAGGCTGACCTGGAATTCACTTTGTAGTTTCAGGATGGCCTCAAACTCACAGCAATCCTACCTCTGCTTCCTGAGTGCTAGGATTAAAGGCGTGTGCCATCACATCTGTCTTTTCATAGTTTCTGATGTACATACTTTCAGAAGCTGCTAGGGCTTTAAAGAAAGCTTATGTTGTACTCCACTACTGGTACCTTTGCACATTTTTTTGCTAATATTATTTATTTGAAAGAGAGAGTATATGGCCAGGGCCTCTAGTCACTGCAGATGAACTCCAGACACATACTCCACTTTGTGCAGCATGGGTCCTGGGAAATCCAACCTGTTTGTCTTGGCTTTGCAAGGAAATGCTAATCCATTTCTAGACCACTCCCCTTTTTGTTAGACAGAGGGTCTCATCCTAGCCCAAGTTGACCTGGAATTCATTGTGCAGTCTCAGGGTGGCCTCGAACTCATGGTGCTCCACCTACCTCTGCCTCCCGAGTGCTGGGATTAAAGGTGTGAGCCACCTCTCCCGGCTAGATTTTTTTTTTAAAGCATTATTGGCTTTGAACATCAGTTCTGAAGAGGACAAGGGATGTTCACTCACTTTCACGTTGAGTGCAGTGTGAGCATGAGCTGAGTCTTTGCTTGCTCATTACTTCCTAGCCTGTGATCCCAGCAGTGGGGAGGTATTAACAAGAGGATCACAAGAAGTTTGAGGCCAGCCTTGGCTACAGAACAGGATGCTATCTTAGAGCTGGAGAGTTGGCTTAGCAGTTAAGACGCTTGCCTGCAAAGCCAGAGGACCCATGTTGGATTCCCCAGGATGCACATAAGCTAGATGCACCAGGTGGTGCATGCGTCTAGAGTTTGCTTGCAGTGGCTGGAGGCCCTGGCAAGCCCATTCTCTTTCTATCCCTCCCCCCTCCCTCCTTCTGCCTCTTCTTTCTTGTTCTCAAATAAAAATAAAGTATTTTTTAAAAAGATACTATCTAAAAAAAAAAGGAAGATTTTTTTTTTTTATCACTTTACACAAATGGAGCCTAAGACTGTTTGAGCCCACTGATCAGTTGTGAAGACCTCACCTTGTCTTTCTTACTGTTTTTAGTGAATTACTTGTTAGAGTTTTAACAATTGTGAGATTTTCCTTCAGTGTACAGATTTCTCACTTAAGAAATCAGACATTTAACAGTACAGTGCTGCAGCCACCCAAGGTGGTGGCTAAAGTGCCTAAGCCACTAGCTGCCTGATTTGCTTTGGCATCACTTCTGCTCTGCCTGGCTTTCTTTGTCTTTTTCTTTGCCTTGTCTTTTCTTTTGTTCTCCCACCCCCGCCCCCACACCCAAGGTAAGGTCTTGCTATAGCCCAGGTTGATCTGGAATTAGTGTCAGGGTGGCCTAGAACTCACAGCAGTCCTCTTATCTCAGCCTCCCAAAGTACTGAGATTAAAGGCATGCACCACCACTCTGGGCACAGCTTTCCTTCTTGTTTCTGGGGCTTGCAGAATTTTGAGTCCCCATGTAGCCTAAGCTGACCTCATAACTTGATATGTAGCCAAGGATGTCCTTGACCTTCAGATTCTCCTCCCTTTACCTCCCAAATGCTGGGATCTGGTATGTACCGTCATACTGTGTTTTTAGGCAGGGTTGGAGATTGAACTCAGTCCTTAGTTCAGGCTTGGCCAGGTTGAGGCCAGGTGGAGCTTCATTCCTGTACTGAATGCACTTAAATTTGTTACCCATGCTTAAGAGATTTTTGGCAACTAAATGTCATGTTGAAAAAGCAGTAATTTAGATCCAAGTCAAGTATTGCCCATGATAAGATTTGAAGGTGAAACTGGGCATGGTGATGCATACCTTTAATCCAGCAGAGGTAGGAGGATCGGTCTGAGTTAGAGGTCCACCCTGAGACTGCATAGTAAATTCCAGGCCAGCCTGGGCTAGAGGGAGACCCTGCCTCAAAAGGAAAAAATATTTTTTGAGGATGATGGCCTCTTTACCCACATCTTGATTTTAATTCATTTTTGTAAGGCAGGATCTCCCTCTAACCCAGGCAAACCTGTAACTCAATTCTGTAGCCCAGGCTGGCCTCAAACAGTAATTCTTCTTCCTGAGCTTTCTGAGTGCATGCACCATCATACCATGCTTTATGCCTTTCCCCTTAGGTATCCCAGCTCCTTCTGGAAGTGAGCTCAGTGTGAACTTACCATAAGACTATTGGGCAAGGTCCTTGGACTTAAAATTATTACTAGGTCATCCCATTGTTTGACGTATCTTTCCTCACCTATACCCTCAAGCGTCAAGTTGATAAAAATATTTAACCATTAACTTTCAGAAGAAGCCAATTTGTTGTCATTCAAGATGGGCGTTTGATGAAGCCCTAAGAAGGTTCAGTGTTGTGTACAAATGGACATTGAGCTTCTTTAAATTGCTTTTTTATAATAGGTTTGAGTTTCCAGAACAATTGCCACTTGATGAATTTTTGCAAAAAACAGACCCCAAGGACCCTGCAAATTATATTCTCCATGCAGTCCTGGTTCACAGTGGAGATAACCATGGTGGACATTATGTGGTTTACCTGAACCCCAAAGGAGATGGCAAAGTAAGTGTTGGGGCTCAGGGTGGTGCTCCTTAGGGAACCTAACATGGAGTGAGTTAAGGATTGTTTACACCTTTGAAGGGTGCATGTGTTCTCTGGCTGTTTTCTTCCTTGTCTCATTTCCACTGCTCACAATACGCACTGAGCCTCACAGAAACCCTTGATTTTATGTGAGGGTGATGAATACTGGACTTGGCGTGACCTTCCCCATAACTATGATGTTACCTGATAATGCTATAAAATATTGTGTTGTGTTTTAATGAGCACTGCATGAACTTTGCACTTTATGGATTCAATTTGGTGTGCTTTGTGGCTTTTTTTCTTTTTGCTTGTGTGTGTGCAGTTTTGTGTGTAAAGTAACACACCACTCCGGTCTGGATGCATAGTGTATGTATTTGTATGCAGATATGTGAACCCTGTCTGTGTGAAACATTGGGTGCCCTCTTCCCTGCATAGTTCCTTGAGATAAGGTTTCTACCTCAACCTGGGGAGAAAAAGAAGGGCAGATGGCCTCCAGCCACTGCAAATGAACCCTAGAGCATGGCCCTATGTGGGTGCTGGGGAATTGAACCTGGACTTTGACTTTGCCAGCAAGTGTCTTAACTAAGCTTTCTCTCCAGCCCAATACAACGTGTTTTGTTTTGTTTTTTAACGTTGGTTTTAGAGTCAGACTGTGCTAGTCTCAGGTCCTCATGCTTATTAAGTAGCAAGTGATCTTAACCTCTGAGCTTTAGACGTGTGAAGAGCAGTGTCTGTAGATTGAACAGATGTAGACTGTTGACAGTGGGCAGAGGAGTGTCCCCCAGAACTGCTGAACAAGGAGGACAGCCAGCAGCGCTGCCGTGGGGTGTCTGCAGAGAGCGCCTTGAGCAGGTCTGGGTGCTCAGTACAACTTGCCCTCAAGCCTGTCTGCTGACAGCTGCCGTCTTTCTTTGCAGTGGTGTAAATTTGATGACGACGTGGTGTCAAGGTGCACTAAAGAAGAAGCGATTGAGCACAATTATGGGGGCCATGATGACGACCTATCTGTCCGACACTGCACTAACGCCTACATGTTAGTGTACATCAGGGAGTCAAAGCTCAGTGAGTACGGATGGCTTAATTTGTTTTTGTGTTGTGGTGTGTGCACACAGCTGTGTCACAAGTTCCCCACAACTTCCTTAGTGTTCCCTTGGTAAAAACACAATGTAGGGTTTCACTGGAATTTACTATGTAGTCTCAGGGTGGCCTTGAACTCACAGAGATCCTCTGCTTCCTGAGTGCTGGGATTAAAGGCATGGGTACCTTACCCAGCTGGTTATTTCTTTTATGAGTAAGAACTAAAGCCATGATGTTGTAAGGTGGGGAAAGTAGAGTTTGCACTGAGGTGAAAAATGACGTGTTTGTCTTGCAGGTGAAGTTTTACAAGCTGTCACAGACCATGATATTCCCCAGCAGTTGGTGGAAAGATTGCAAGAAGAGAAAAGGATTGAGGCTCAGAAGCGGAAGGAGCGGCAGGAAGCTCATCTCTACATGCAAGTGCAGGTCTGCCTTGGCCCTCTCAAGCCCCGTGTGGTCAGGGTGGCCCCAGAGGGTTGAAGTCGGCTGTGGCAGCTCAGGCTTAGCTGCAGATGTTCCAGGGCAAGTACAGGCTGGTGCCAGTGCACTTAGAATCTGGGAGGTGCCTGTAGTGAAGTACTACTAATTCTTGGGGGACAATCTTGTAGATATCTGGATGAGTTCTGGTTCTTTCCCAGTGCTTCTCTCGTGACTCTAGGGAAAGAGTTCTTTTGGAACCCAAGTCTTGCCTCACTGTGTTTGTAAGCTCTGCTCTGTGTGCCTTTAGATAGTTGCAGAGGACCAGTTTTGTGGTCACCAAGGAAATGACATGTATGATGAGGAGAAAGTAAAGTACACCGTGTTCAAGGTTCTGAAGAACTCCTCCCTGGCTGAGTTTGTTCAGAGCCTCTCTCAGACCATGGTGCGTACAGCCTCCACTCATCCCGTAATATTTCTCTCTGACATTTATCTAGGGGGTGGTTTCTGTGTCTGGGCTTCTGTGAAGGTGAGGTTTTGACCTGCACAGAGCCCCTGTGGAAGGTGGGTGTGCCACGCCAATCTCCTACCTAGGTCTCAGGATCCCATTCAGCTCTTCCGAGCTAGCCTTTCACCAGAGCCCAGAGAATGTTGTGTGGGAATGTGTATTCTGCCACTACCACATTTTCTATTTTTACTCACAAAAGCTTTAAGTTGGTACTTGTTTTAATATATTTAAAAAAAAATTTTTTTTCAGGGATTTCCACAAGATCAAATTCGATTATGGCCTATGCAGGCAAGGAGTAATGGAACAAAACGCCCTGCAATGTTAGATAATGAAGCTGACGGCAATAAAACAGTAAATATTGTTCCTTGGGTGTCTCTTGGGCTTCTGTGGGAGGCTTTTGGGTCCTGTTCAATAGAACTAGATATTTTCTGCATGCCTTGAATATAGTTGGCACCCTGTCACCTAAGACATTACACTGTCTAAAGTCATCGTCTCTTTTGGAAATAGATGATTGAACTCAGTGATAATGAAAACCCTTGGACAATATTCCTGGAAACAGTTGATCCCGAGCTGGCTGCTAGTGGAGCAACCTTACCCAAGTTTGATAAAGATCGTAAGTGCCCACACGGTGCTATACCTAGAGTAGTAAGCGTGGCATTCTGGATTGATCTCAGCAGAGGGCTGAACCTCTTCCCTTGTTCACTCAGGCCTTTTTGTGTTCAGAGCTCTAAAAGCCCTAGGCAAAAAAAAAAAAAAAAAAAAAAGGCTTGGCTTGGCTTGGCTTGGCCTGGCTTGGCCTTAGTGTCCTAGGGGTGGGAGCAGCAGCCCCTTGACCAGGATTGTGCTCGTCACTGTTCTGTTCCTTTAGGTAGGGCTAACGTGTATGTCATGTCTGTTGAGGCCACACTGCCTGTTTATGACTGGTGTGGCTGCGGGGGTGTGCCACTGATAGGTGGCTGTCATACAAACAGACTTTCATTGCTTTGAGGGGTCACACAGCTGTTCTATTCCTGTGGGCACTGTGCTGTAGCTAGTTAGTGCCAAGTCTCAAATCTAGGATTTCTTGGTTCCTTTATGTATTGTCTTCTATAGCAGTTCCTTCTGGTGGGATGTGTGGAGCCCATGTTTGCTCTCAAGCCTCATATAATGACTTCTAGGGACCTGTGCTGTCATTGAGCTGCCACATGCCTGTGTTAAACCTCCTAACAGTCTGTTCATCAACTTGTAGATGATGTAATGTTATTTTTGAAGATGTATGATCCTAAAACAAGGAGCTTGAATTACTGTGGACATATCTATACACCCATATCCTGTAAAATACGTAAGTCCTGGCTGTACTTAAGTAGACTTTGCTTGGGGTATCATAACGTGGGTTTGACACAGATTTCTTTATCATAGGTGATTTGCTCCCAGTTATGTGTGACAGAGCAGGATTTATCCAGGATACTACCCTTATCCTCTATGAGGTTTGTAGTTTCTTTCTCAAGAATCACTATCATTTCTGGTTGTGGGTGGGAGATATTTTTATAGCCTTGAATTTGTTATTGCCTAAAGCCTGTAATTAACCTAGGACCTTTAGTCTTGAGTTGAAAAGCACTTTTTTGGCCAGGCATGCTGGCGTATTCTTTAATTTCAGCACTTAGGAGGCAGAGGTAGGAGGATCACTACAACTTGGAGGCCACTTTGAGACTACATAATGAATTCTAGGTCAGCCTGGGCTAGAGTGAGACCCTACCTTGGGAAAAAAAAAGGAAAATCAACTTTTATTTATTGAGATACAGGGTCTTACTGCCCGAGCTGGCCTTGAATTCACTGTGTACCTGAGACTAGCTGCCTCCTGCTTACATCCTCTAAAGCTGCCTTTAAGGACATATCTACTACCACACACATGCATAAATGGACATATGTGTGTATGTATGTATATATTTAAATATATGAATTGTTTTTCAAGGCAGGGTCTTCTTGTAGCCCAAACTGGCCTTGAACCCATGGTGATACACCTACTTCAGCCTCCTAATTGCTCATTAAAGGCATGAGCCAGTGCTGGCAAGTGCTTAGAGACAAAGAGGAGGTTCAGGCAGATCACTTGAGCCCAGGAATTCAGCCAATCTGAGCAAACAGGAAAACCATATTTCAAAAACTTAAAACAAAAAAAGCACAAAGGTATATTGGTGGGGGGAGAGATATTTGAGTGCTTGGGAGGTGGGAGGATTGCTGTGAGTTCGAGGCCAGCCAGAGATTACAGACATGAAGAATTCCAGATCAGCCTGGGTTAGAGTGAGACTCTAATCTACCTTGGGTGGGTGGAGATGTATTTAATTAGGACAGGCATTTACAGCGTGTTGGAAAATGTGATCAAATTAGATATTAAACACAAAAATTGCACTTTAACCATTTCATATCTTTCACTGCAGGAAGTTAAACCGAATTTAACAGAGAGAATTCAGGACTACGATGTGTCTCTTGATAAAGCCCTGGATGAACTTATGGATGGTGACATTATAGTGTTTCAGAAGTATGTACCTTTGACAGCCTCCATCTTGTATGCTAGAAGGTTCTTTATCTCTGTGTACACATGGTGGAAAGTTTTTTAGTCAGCCCTGGCCCCACTGGCATTTGTGCTGTCCTTTGAGCTGCAGTTTAGAAGAGTCACACAGCAGCTGCTTTCTGCTTAGTTGGAGTTAGCAGTGAGCATTGGCATCACATGAGTTGATCTCGTGTCCCTGCAGTGTCTGCAGTCAGTGAGCTCCATAACTGTTAGCAGGGTGAGATATCTTCATGGTGGAGCAGAAACATTACCCTTCTCTAGGAATGTCGTAGAGAATACACCAGGCAGCTCAGGTCACCATGGCCTGCAGAGCAGTGCACTGAAGCAGGTGATAGTAAGCTGCATCTAAGGCAGCTCCCAGATGAACCAGCCCTGTGCTGAGCCTCTTGCCCAGGAAGCAGTGGTCACACAGCTGACCTCGCGAGGGGCTCCTTACAGACCTCTCATAAGCAGTCGCTTTCCTTGCGCCTTGTGGGACTGTATATGAGACTTGTTAGCAGCCTCAAATGAGAGCCAGTGTATCACTGTTGCCTAACAGAGGATTCCTTTTCCTGAATTACTGCTTGCAGTGGACTTCAGTCTGCGAACATTTTTTTTTCCCTTCCCAGGGATGACCCTGAGAATGATAACAGTGAATTGCCCACTGCAAAAGAATATTTCCGAGACCTCTATCACCGCGTGGATGTCATCTTCTGTGATAAAACAATTCCCAATGACCCTGGATTTGTGGTTACATTATCAAATAGGATGAATTATTTTCAGGTATTCAGTGGATGCTTTTTTCTTCCTGTGGCTCCACACCAGAAATTCTCCATTGTTTTAAATAATTATTTGTTGGGAAGAGGGAGGGAGAGAAGGAAGGGGAAGAGGCAGACAGAATGGGTAGGCAAGGGTCTCTAGCTGCATGCACCACTGTCTGCAGTTTGCTCTGTGTGGGTACTAGGTAATTGAACCTGGGTCATTAGGTTTTGCAGGCAAGCACCTTAACCACTGAATCATTTCTCCAGCCCCAACACACAAATATTTTTATAAAATTTCAGGTCAGCCTGGGCTAGAATGAGACTCTACTTTGAAAAATCAAAAAATTAAATAAGTAAAAGTTATTTTATTATTTATTTGAGAGAAAGAAGCCATACACACACATATACATATATGAAGAAATGAACTTAGGTCCTTTGGCTTCGCTAAGCCATCTCTGTAGCACATTTTATTTTATTTTATTTTATTTATTTTTTTTTTGGTTATTTTGAAGTAGGGTCTCTGGCCCAGGCTGACCTAGAATTCACTATGGAGTCTCAGGGTGGCCTCGAACTTATGGCGATCCTCCTGCCTCTGCCTCCCGAGTGCTGGGATTAAAGGTGTGCGCCACCACGCCCAGGTTCACATTTTAATTTTTTTTTTTCACATTTTAATTTTTTTCATGAGAGAGAGAAGTGGCATGCAAGGGTCTCCTGCCACTGTAATGGAACTCCAGATGCATGCATCACCTTTAAACATTATGCCACTTTCATGGTGGCATACTAAAGGATGTAGGGTCTGTTTGTTTGTTTTTGTTTTTTAAATGTTCTTTTGCTTATTCGAGGTAGGTTCTCACTCCATCCCAGGCTGCCTGGGAATTCACTTTGTAATCTCAGGATGGCCTCACATTCACCATAGTCCTCCTACCTCAGCCGCCTAAGTTCTGGGATTAAAAGCATGTGCCATCACATCCAGCTAAAAAGTTCTTAATGTCTGGGGAATTTTTTTTTTTAATTTATTATTATTTTTCTTTTTTTAGTTTTTCGAGGTAGGGTTTCACTGGCTCAGACTGACCTGGAATTAGCTATGTAGTCTTAGGGTGGCCTCAAACTCATGGCGATCCTCCTACCTCTGCCTCCCGATTGCTGGGCTTAAAGGCATGCACCACCATGCCTGGCATTTGTGTGGAGAATTTAAACTGGGCTGCTTAAGTGCCACTTCTTTATAAATGTAAGCAGATAGCCCTGAGTTTTGTTAGCACATGTATGTTATCTGTCCAGAGTGCAAAACTCCCTTCCTGCCCTCCAGGTTGCAAAGACAGTTGCACAGAGGCTCAACACAGACCCAATGTTGCTGCAGTTCTTCAAGTCTCAAGGGTAAGCCTGATTCACCCTGCACAGTCACAAGTGACTCCTCACTGCCTGTGTTCAGGGATCATCTTGGCCTCTTCCTCATTACCATATACCTAGCTCCATCACACCACATGATCCAGAGGTGGCATAGTGACTTGAAAACTGCCTCTGAAAGCATTTACTTGGTCTACCCTCAGAGCATCCCCTTGGATTCAGGGGTTCTGTGAGCTGTGTTTCCTCAAAGAGAACATTCAGCACTCTTTCTGGGGAACAGCAGTTGATCCCTGAACCAGACATAGGCTTCCAGGAGCGTTTGGTTTAATTTTTGTGCTCACATTTCTCTCTTTCACTTATATACTGTTTTCTTGTGTAGTTATAGGGATGGCCCAGGTAATCCTCTTAGACACAATTATGAAGGTACTTTAAGAGATCTTCTACAGTTCTTTAAACCAAGACAACCTAAGAAACTTTACTACCAACAGGTAAGAGTCAAAATCAGTTTGAAAAAGGAATAAATGGATTTCCTGGGAGTGTATCTCAAACCAGTGTTTCTTTTTCTCAATAGCTTAAGATGAAAATCACAGACTTTGAGAACAGGAGAAGTTTTAAGTGTATATGGTTAAACAGCCAATTTAGGGAAGAGGTAAGTGTTTCTTACTAGTGAGATTTGAATGTTTGTCGAGTGGGCCAAGGATGTACTTGAGATATGAGAGTGCTTGCCTGTAGTGCTCAAGGCCCCGGTTTTGGTCTCAGCCCTCAGAGGTAGAGCCAGGAGGATAGAAGTTCAGAGTCACTCAGCTACATAATGAAGTTAGAGGTGGTTAACCTGCAGTTTGTGAGACTCTGTCTCCAAAAACAACTAATCGCAAGGGGTGTTAGGAAATGTAGTTCAGCCACCTGCCAAGGAAGAGAAACAAGAGCTCACAAAATTCCTGGGAGAGCAGGGTATGGTGGCATATGCCTTTAACCCTAGAATTTGGGTTACTGTGACTTCTAGTCCGACCTGAGACTCCAGAGCGAGTTCCACGTAAGCCAGGGCTAGAGAATATGATCCTACCCTAAAAAGACAAAAAATTATCACCACCTGTAGTTTTTAATACCCAGACCTTGAAAAAAAAGCCCACCCTCCCACCACCCATTCCCTCTCTTCCTCCCTCAGTGTGGTAGAGGCCTCAACATTGATATACAATGTCCTGTCATTACTTAGGAAATAACACTATATCCAGACAAGCATGGCTGTGTCCGGGACCTGTTAGAAGAATGTAAAAAAGCTGTGGAACTTGGTGACAAGGCATCAGGGAAACTTAGGCAAGTATTGCCCTAGGCTCCAGGAGAGCTGGAGCCAGCTGTGGTCACCCAGAACTCAGTCCCCGAAGCAATTCCCAAATGGAAATGGACCCCACCAGAATCCACATGTCTAACCAAGTCTGCCTGCAGCTGCTGTTTTGCAGAAGTTAGGAAGTGCTGTGTTATTTAGCCACTTTTCCCTTCTTGTCTTCAGGTGGTGGTTGTCTGTGGTTTAAAAAAAAAAAAAAGGCGAAATTCAAGTAGAAAAGCCACTCAGGGAATGGTGTGGTTCAAGTCGAGTGATCACCGTGAACTCAAAAAGGTGTCTTTGCTGTAGTTGGGATCTACTCTCGAATGTACATCCCTGGGATGGCTGGGAACACCCGCCTATGCAACTGCCATGCAGGAGTACCCAGCCCACAGCCTAGGAGAGCTAGAAACATTGGCCAACACAGAACCAAATTTACTTACACATAATGAGTTTTTTTTTTTTTTTTTTTAAGAACTCAATTGCATGGTTTTGGAGCATAGAGTTTGTAGGTGGCAGTGCCATGTAGGATAGAGACTGGATATGGATATGGGCTGGGGAAATGGCTTAGTGATTAAGGCATTTGCCTGCGAAGCCTAAGGACCCAGGACCCACGTTAAGCTAGATGCACAAGGGGACACATGCATCTGGAGTTCGTTTGCAATGGCTGAAGATCCTGGCATGCCCATTCTTTCTTTTTGCGTCTCTCTTCCCGTCCCTCCTTCTCTCAAATAAAAAAAGAAAAAAAGTTTTTTTTAAATGTTGGATATGGCATGTGTGGTACTGATGCTTTTAACCCCAGTACTTGGGAGGCAGAGGTAGATTGCTATATGTTCGAGGCCAGCCATGAATTACATAGTGAGTTCCAACTCAGCCTGGACTAGAGTGAGATATTACTTTGAAAAAAAAAAATCAAAAGAAAAAAAAAGAGGCATGTTCTTTGTTTCATGGACTTTGGAAGGTGGACTTTAGAAGGATAGATAAGCGTTTTACTTGTGATATTAATTGAAATACATATAGTAAGGGAAACTATTTATTTGAAGGGAGAGAGATAATGGGCAAGCCAGGGCTCCTAGCCACTGCAGACGAACTCCAGATGCATGCATCACCTTGTGCATCTGGCTTAGGAGGGTACTGGGGAATGAAGCTGGGTACTTAGGTTTCTCAGGCAGGTGCCTTAACCACTAAATAGTCTTTCCAGCCCCGAGGCACACCTTTAATCCCAGCTATGAGTTTGAGGTCAGCCTGGGCTAGAGAGAAACCCTACCTAACAAAAATATAGCATAGTACATTTTTTGTTTTTGGTTTTGTGTTTTGTTTCTTGAGGTGTAGGGACTCATTCTAGGCGAGGCTGACCTGGAATTCACTATGGAGTCTCAGGGTGGCCTTGAACTCTAGGCGATCCTCCTACCTCTGCCTCCCTAGTGCTGGGATTAAAGGCGTGCGCCACTACGCCTGGCTAACATAGTACATTCTTGAGTCAAGGACCTGGTCCTGCCCAATTCCAGTTCCTTCTTGGGGAAGTAGACAATTTGAGGAGATTGTACCTAACCTGATCTGGTAGCTCACACCTATAATCTCAGCAGTTCAGAGGTAGAAGAATTGCTATGAGTTTGAAGGGCTATACAGTGAAGAGTGTTGTCTCAAAAATAAGCACCCCAGGGCTGGAGAGATGGCTTAGTGGTTAAGCGCTTGCCTGTGAAGCCTAAGGACCCCGGTTCGAGGCTCGGTTCCCCAGGTCCCACGTTAGCCAGATGCACAAGGGGGCGCACGCGTCTGGAGTTCATTTGCAGAGGCTGGAAGCCCTGGCGCGCCCATTCTCTCCCTCTATCTGTCTTTCTCTCTGTGTCTGTCACTCTCAAATAAATAAATAAATAAATAAATAAATAAATAAATAAATAATTGAAATAAATAAATAAATAAACACCCCAAATATTAGACTTCGGCCAAAGGATGTCCTTCCCACTCTTGCACTTGTGTTTGGATCAGATAACCCTTAACTTTTATTTATATACATATACGTGTGTGTGTGTGTGTGTGTGTGTGTGTGTGTGTGTGTGTATGTATGTATGTATGTATGTATGTATGTATTATATGACAGAAGGAGAGGGGGAGAGAATGGGTGCACCAGAGCTCCAGCCACTGTAAACGGACTCCAGGTGCCTGTGCCCCTTGTGCATCTGGCTGGCGTGGGTCCTGGGGTGTCTACCTGGGTCCTTTGGCTTTGCAGACAAATGCCTTAAACTGCTAAGCCAGCCCAATACCTCTTAACTTTCATAGTCAGGTGCAGGTCAGCCTTGGCTAGAGCAAGACCCTACCTCGGAAAACCAAACATGGCCGGGGGAGTGGTTGGAGAGGAAGTATGTCTGGCTGGTCTTACATACATAATTTCTTCCTAAACATAAATCCATTTTGGTTGCTGGATTTTTGTTTTTGGATACAACATATTGTGCTATATTCCACAATGCACCGAAAGTTGTGATCATTCTACCTTAACCTTGTGCTCTTAGCATACCGGTATGAGCCACCATGCCATCTACTTGTACCTTATATGAATATGAAGACTGTCCTTTTGGTTATTTTTTTCTTTTAGGCTGCTAGAAATTGTAAGCTACAAAATCATTGGTGTACATCAAGAAGATGAACTATTAGAATGTCTATCTCCTGCCACAAGTCGCACGTTTCGAATAGAGGTAACTGTCTACTGGCTGGCATCAAAGAACCTGGGGGTTCCCGAGTGGGGAGATCTGTCTTGCTGCTAGTGTGAACTTCCTGTGAGCTGCATAGGCGGCTTGAGTCAGCATGTGTGCCAGTACTTGAGGTCCACTTCATTACAGATCTTCTTTTGCAAGAGTAGATGTATTTGTGATAAATCACAGTGAGTCATAAAAGCACCAGCTTCCTGAGTACAGGTTTTTGCATGCTTCGCTATAGAAAATACACATAACATGTTTTAAGTGTTGTGATCTTTCAGTTGTACAGTTTAGTGATTTAGTACATTCCTTCTTGTGAAACCATTACCAACCTGCATCTCTGGAGCTTGTTTGTCCCAAACAGACTTTGTTTTGGTTTTGGTTTTTCAAGGTAGGGTCTTACTCTAGCCCAGGCTGACCTGGAATTCACTTTGTAGTATCAGGGTGGCCTCAAACTCAGTGATCCTTCTATCTGCCTCCCCATTGGTGCTTGGTCCCAAGCAGACTCTGTACTTGGTAAAAGTATCAGCTCACCTGGGCGTGGTGATGCACACTAATCCCAGCACTTTGGAGGCTGGTCTAGCAGGATTCCCCTGATTGTGAGCCCAGCCCTGGGTTATAGGAGTGAGACCCTGCCTCAAACAAAAGCAAAAAAAAAAAAACTTTCTCATCCCAAATAAAATATTTTTAAAAAAGAAAGAAATGAACTTGATGTATAGGAACCAAGGCTGTCTAGGCTGGAGCTGTGGGTCTCTGCTCCTGTTCTCACAGTAGCTGGAGTGGTACTAGTTTTCTTAGAAAAGTGACCCTAAGCCAGATTCAGCTGTGACATTTAGGTAGAATAGGATTGTGTAAGTCACACTTGGATTATGTTATTTTCACGAGATCTCTGAATCTGCTTAAGAGAAAAAGGTTATTGTGAGTGGTTTTGGAGGTTTCCTTTTGTGGTTTTCTGGCCTTGTTGCCTGTTGAGTCTGTGGCAGGCCAGCACGTCATGGTAGGAATCATGTAATGGAAGAAACCCGTTCATCCCATGACTGGAGATAAAAGAAGAAGAGGGGAGATCGCGTCCTGCTGCTGTGTCAAGAGCACAATCCCTCATTGCCTAAGACCGTTCTCTAGGCCACTGTCTTCATGGTTTCTATCGCCTCCCAGCAGTGCCAGCCTGAGGACTAAGTGTTGAAGACTTCTGGGGCCACCCAAGCCCTTTGTAAGGCAGTGAGCCAACTTGTTGGAGGGTCATCTAAACTAAATGCCTACATCTAGATCTCTGCAAAACAAAAACAAACTAAACAAACAAAAAACACTTAGGAAACTAATTGTGTTTAAACTGTCCCCAGGAAATACCTTTGGACCAAGTGGACATAGATAAGGAAAATGAGATGCTAATCACAGTGGCACATTTTCACAAAGAAGTGTTTGGGACATTTGGAATTCCATTTTTGTTGAGGATACACCAGGTAAGGGTGTTGGAGGGGGCTGGGCATCTCGTGTCGGTCAGAACCTCAGGGAGCTCTTGGGGCGGGGCGTCATGGCAGCACGCCCTCAGCACGTGTCCTCTGCCTTCTTAGGGTGAGCACTTCAGAGAGGTGATGAGACGGATACAGAGCCTGCTAGACATCCAGGAAAAGGAGTTTGAGAAGGTAGGCGTTCCTGTAATCCTTGCAGACCTCGGACTAGTGTTTGGCCCCCATTGGCAAGGCAGCTGCATCTCTGGCACTCAAGGAAAATAAGGGGTTTTGCTTTTTGTCTTCTAGTTTAAATTTGCAATTGTCATGATGGGCCGGCACCAGTACATTAACGAAGATGAGTATGAAGTGAATTTGAAAGACTTTGAGCCGCAGCCTGGTAAGAAAGGCCCTCGTGGAAGGCTTTGTTTCAGGTGCAGGTCTCTGAACTGCAGTGGCTTTGGTTCAAGTGCCAGCCCTAAGTGCCTTAGGATCGCGTGGGCTTACGGTTGTAGCAGCTGGCTGGGTGGTGACTGGACTCGTGCATGTCAGTGGTTCTCTGCGCACAGGGCTGACCGAGCAGCTCGCTGGCCCCGCTCTGCTACCGTGCAGCCGCCCCCAGGTCTGGCACAGCAGTGCCATGGGGTTCTGGGCTCTCACTCGTGGTTCTTTCTCCCCCCAGGTAACATGTCTCATCCTCGGCCTTGGCTAGGGCTTGATCACTTCAACAAAGCCCCAAAGAGGAGTCGCTACACTTACCTTGAAAAGGCCATTAAGATCCACAACTGACTTCCTTACTGTGCGTCCAAGGCGAGGGACAGCGCGTGGCTGTGTGCCCCTTCTTAACAGCCGTAGAACTTTGGTACACGTGCACTCTAGCCGAAGTCTCCAGCAAGAGGATTTGCTGCTGATGTTAATTTTATTTTGTTGAGGCTGTTCAGTTTGGCTTCTCTGTATCTATTGACTGCCCTTTTTGAGCAAAATGAAGGTGTTTTTATAAAGCTTGGATGCCAATGAGAGTTATTTTATGGTAACCACAATGAAAGGCAACTGTCAGCATCCTGGGGAGCAGAGGTTCCTAGGACATGGGTCCTTGGTGGAAAGAAGGTCTGTGAGCTGTGTGGTTGGTACAAGCAGCCTGGCCACCTTCCTGGGGGTTGCCACCAGCTGTGCAGCTAGACAGGCTGATGTGTGGGCTTGTCTGACTCTCATCAGTTAGACTTTGAATGACCTGTGTGCATCTGTAAAGGCAAACCAGAGAAACTCACAACTTAATAAACAGAGCTCTTTCCTTCGTTGTGCACATTGTCGGCCCTTCCTCGCTCGGGGTCTTCTCCGGCTGCCTGGGTCTTTTTAATAAACTCGCTTCCACCAGCCACTGCTGTCAGCAGCTTGTGCAGAACGGACCCTGAGCACAGGCCGGGCAGACATGCAGGGTCACGTGTCCCACCGAGAGCAGCAGATACAGTGAGGTCACTCTGATGCCTCCGCAGGCTTCATGGTCTCAGCAGTTGATCCATGCAGGTGAAAGGATTCCAGGAGGACCTGTGAGGACGCAACAGGTTGAGCCATGCAGGAAGGAGAGCCTTTTAGCAAGAGCGCATGCTCGCTAGTGGTTAGTAAGCTGTTGACTTTGTAAAAAAAAAAAAAAAAAAAAAAAAAAAAAAGATAAAATAAAAAAGTAAACAGGAAAAATGAAATTGTATATTTAATGAATGAATATGTACAATTTGCCCCTGGGAGGAGGTCACTTTTTGTTGGGTGAGTCTGCAAGTGAATTCGCCGACGTCGACACTCGTTCGTAGCTTTATTTGAGTCCCCGCCTTGTCCCTTTGCGTTGGAGCTCCTGCCAGCTGCGTGTCTGGGTTGAGTGCATAGAGAATCAGCAGCCACACTTCTTTCCCCTTTCCGCCCAGTATTCTGTTTCTGTAGCAGCGGTGTACACCAACCCTCCTGTATATTGCCTTTTGCTGGAAAATGTTGTATGTTGAATAAAATTTTCTATAAAAATGATCATTCAGTGCTGTGGAAGTTGAGGAAGATTGCACTCTCACTAGAAACTGACCTGAGAGCCCTTTTATTTATGGCGATGTCAAAGTCTTTCTGTGGTATTCTTTTCCCTCTTAGTTACAGGGGTTTTTGTTTTGTTTTTCTTGGAGGTTGGAGGGTGTTGGTTATAGCTAGCCAGTCACGTTTGAGCTTAAGAAAGAGAAGATTTTAGTGCAGTGTGGTACTATAATCCCAGCACTTAGGAGGAGGAGGAGGTAGGAGTCCCTAGTTCTCTAGGCCCACCAGTACACGATGTGTGCTCTGAAAAAACCAAGGGCTGCCTATACGACCCCTTGGTGGGTCCTTCCCTGCTTTGTTCCAGGCTCTGGACTTCATCCCTAGCATTTAAGAATAAGTTTTCCCAGGTGGTATTTATAAGTAAAACCAACAACTGGGAATAACATGCCAGGTCTCATGCCATGCCCATGGTGGGTGGCTGTTCTCAAACGGATAGGCTCTCGGGTGTATGTTACCTATGGCACCTCATCCTGCAGCCAGGCCATGATTGTGGCCCAGTCTTAACCCCGGGTCAAATGTCTTGTTTTGCTCTGTGAAGCATGTGCCTTCAGATGTCCCACTTTGCCTACCAGTCAGCCGGACCAGCAAGATCGCAGGGGTCCTTCCGTGCCCTTCAAGGACTTCTTCCTGTGAACAACTTGTTTGTAGCTACAGGCAGGGCAGTGAGGCCCATTCACCCAGTGTGAGTCTTTGTTTGTTTGTTTGTGTTTTGGTTTTTCGAGGTAGGGTCTCACTCTGGTCCAGGCTGACCTGGAATTAACTCTGTAGTCTCAGGGTGGCCTTGAACTCACGGCGATCCTCCTACCTCTGCCTCCCGAGTGCTGGGATTAAAGGCGTGCGCCACCACGCCCGGCTCAGTGTGAGTCTTTGAACACGAAGGGGTTTTGTTTAGAGTTTGCTGGGGGCTGGCTGGAGTCTTAGGTAACTGCAGCCTAAATGCTTTCCCTCAAATATTGATGTTTTCCAAAGAAATCTTCCAGCGTGTCTTTCATGCCTTGCGTTCACTTGGCCATTCACTCTCAGTTCTGAGATCAGGACTCCGGGTTCATTTAAACTGGTTTTGGGAAGATGGGAATGGAATTTTTAAAATACAATGAAGAAACAACTGTTTTCCAACCAGCTTGTTGTAATATCCTGAGGATGTCAGGCCCTATGCAACATACGGATGCACTTACTGATGGGTCCAGAGGGTGACCTCAGTGAGCAAGTGCAGCCACATTGGCCCTCCACAGAAGCTGTCCCAGAATGATCACCAGGAAGAACGAGAAGCTGGAGACGCAGTAGAGCGTTCCTGGGGTCCCAAGGGGCTCCAGAGTTCAGAGCCATCCTTTGACGCGTAGCAAGTGTGAGGCCGGCTTGAGACTTCCACGAAGGACATTCTACCGGCATCTTCAGCAGCACGTTCCTATATACATCCTCCACCTGGCGACGTGAAAGCATATTCCAGGGTTGCCCTGCTGGCTGATCTCGAGGATCACCATTGCCTTTAGAGTAACTTTGAGGATCAGCACATCCAGCAAGGAGAGGCGCATGTGTGTCCAATAGCGCTCGCCATGTTAATGTAGACATGTGCACTGAACAGAACAAGGAGGTGGAGGCAGAACGGCATGCTTAAGGCCCTGCTCCAAAACAAAGAGCACATGTGGAAATGGGGTTTGCATGGCGACGGCGGCTTGGGATCAACCTGTGGACAGCCTCATCTATGTGAGCCCCAAGGGCCAACCACTTACCTCTTCCTAGCTGCAGCTTGGCTTGCTCCTGTGTGATGTCAGGGAGCATTAGGTGTTGCACGTAACCCTTCTTTCTCCCTTCTGTGCTGGAGACCCCTGCTTGTGGTGCCAGGGGTAGAGAGTGCAAGCTTTGAACACACAGCCATGGTGTATTACTAAGTTTTGGCTCCTGTGAGCATGTGAAAATATGTGTATGTGTAGTGTGTGTGTGTAGTTTTTGAGAGGCTGGAGAGATGGTTTACCTATTAAGGCACTGGTCTGCAAAGTTTACCTGCGTAAGCCAGATGCACAAGGTGGCACATGTCTGGAGTTTGTAGTGGCTAAGGTCCTGGTGTGAACATTGTCTATCTTCCTCTTGCTCAGGTAATGATTACAATATTTTAAAAATATTGAGACAGACAGAATGGGCATACCAAGGCTTCTAGATACTACATGTGAACTAGACACACGCTTTAGCTTGTGCATCTGGCTTTCCATAGGTACAGGGAAACTTGAACCCAGGTCCTCAGGCATTGCCTGAGGCAAGCTAGGGCAAGCATCTTAGCTGCTGAGCCATCTCCAGCCCCGGTGTGGGAGCTTCTAAAGGGAGATGTGAGTTGGATGAGGGTGCTGTGAAGCCGCCTGTTGCCTCTGTGGGGCATGGGTGTTCTCTGTCACAATGCTGTTTTGCCACCTGGCATTTGGAACCCGGGCATCAAGCACAGTTGCCTTAGCTGCAGGAGGTGGTGCTGCTAGGGACAAAGGGGAGCCAGGGTCCCATTTGTGCTCACGTACTGTCAAGTTAGGGATGTGCCCCAGGGCTGTGTGGGAGAGTGTGTGGGTTCCACCTCTGGTCCTTGCTGTCCTTGCCCTGCCCTGCCACTCTAAGTCGCACCCAGTACCCTGTGGCAGCTGAGCACCAAAAATGATGGAGTGGAAAATCGCCCCAATTCTGGTGGTACAGATGGGTGATCATGTCTGCCCCCGTGGGGAACAAGGTCCTAGACGAGTTTCCTCACCCTGTAACAACTCTTTCATGGGACCTGTGCATAGTAAAGGTTCTTACAACCTATTCACCTGGAAGCCTTCTGAGTGGGAGCAAAGGTCAGGAAGGACAAGTCTCTGAGACCTTGTGGTTTGTTGTTGATGGACCTGGGCAGTTGGGTGGCCGCTAAAGAGGGAAACCTGAACGCTGGGCTCCGTGCCTTGAACACAGCTGGCCAGGGCTGTGTGAGTTTGAGACACAGGGTCTGTGCCGGATATTAGGGCCCTTCACCATGCGTGGATCTTTGGAGACCAGGCTATCCTTGGAGCCCAGCCCTACCGGCCAGTGAGGCGTAAGTACACCTGGCCTTCCTTGCCGCTTCCTGTGCGGTTCAAGGGAGTGGCCCTCCTATAGGGCAGGGCATACAGGAAGCTGCTTAAAGTTCCCTCTTCAGCCTTTGTGACCCCAGGCATCCCCATCACCCACCTGGCTGGAGGATAGGGGCCCCAGTGGAACTGTCTGGGCTACACTGGCAGGAGGGCCATAGGCACAGGAGCCTTCCTTGACATCTGCTGATACTAGAACCCTGCCCAGGTCATACCACACCCTCCTGTCTGCACCCCTGATAAGGCTGGGTGGGGTGAGACCTGCTGAACCTCCTGGCTGTGGCCCCAGAGGGACGGGGTGGTAGGAAATAGGAGCTAAGAACAGTGCTGGGCTTTGCGGCAGGAGAGCGCCTTGTCACACCGGTCAGTCAGCAGGTGCGCACCGAGCGAGCACCAGCAGCCCCTCTGAGAGCCCCGGGGGCAGGTGCGGACTGAGCAGCCGTGCCTCGGTCCAGCCCTCCTGGTCAGGGGGAGGTGACCCCCAAGCCTGCGTGCACTGATGCGGCCATGCCCGAGTCAGGGAGCAGCACTTACAGACACCGTGAATATGAGGCTGGGAAGTCTGGCTCCTCAACGTGAGGGCTGGTCTGAGAGGGACGCCCCTGTCTCATGATGCATCTGGGCACCCAGGTGGTACTGGTATCCATCAAGGCCATGACTGACTGGGACGGGAGATGTGCGCCAGCAGTCACTTCACAATCCCTCTCGGTCCAGGGTTGAGACACTCATGCCTGTGGGCTCGTCTCGCAGTCCCAGGGGAGACCAAGGTTCAGGTGAGAAAAGGTCTGGAGCTGAGCTCCTGGTGATTCAGGGTAAACGTGGCCTTGCCAGCACAGCCAGGTGGCAACTCGGTGGCTACCTGAGTCCCAAGACAGGCATGGTGTGTGACCAGGTTGTCAGGCGCTCCCTCGTCCTTCCGGAGGCCCCATGGCCCTGGGCCAGCATGGTGTCCGGTCGTCATCCACTACAGACCAGAGGTCACCTCCTTTGGCTTCAGGAGCACACCAGGAATCCGAGCTGGCTGGACACATTCGGGGTACCTATTACTGGACCTGTTGGGGTGTTGTCCTGCAGTGCCTGCCAAGTGCTGGGTCAGTACCCGGGCCTTCATTGTGACCAGCAGGCCAGCACCAGGCCCTCCCCCCCAACCGGGGTGACATGGAGGAACTGCCTCGCCTTGGACAGTGTAGCTCTTGCCTGCCTGACTTTCAGGCTCCTAGGAATCTCAGCTGGGAAGGTTAGGGAAAGTTTCCAGCTCGCCAAGCCTCCCTGTGCGCGCCTTCCACATCTTTTGCTGCCAGTTCAGGAGTCTCGGACAGACCCAAGTTTGTAAGGGTCCATCTGTCTAGCCACTGGATTGGCTGTCTGCATCCGAGGCCGAGCCAGCACTGCCCTCTGGTGGTGAGTGTGGACATGGCATGAGACCTGGCATGTTATTCCCAGTTGAAGATTTTATTCATAAATCCCACCTATGCCTGAAGATCTAGGCCAGAGTTGGGCGTGGTGGCACACGCCTCTAATCCCAGCCCTTGGGAGGCAGAGGTAGGAGGATCGCCATGAGTTGAAGGCCACCCTGAGACTACATAGTGAATTCCAGGTCAGCCTGAACTAGAGCAAAACTCTACCTTAATAAATAAATAAATAAAAAGGGCTGGAGAGATGGTTCAGTGGTTAAGGCCTGCGAAGCCTAAGGACCCAGGTTCAATTTCCCAGTAACCATGTAAAGCCAGATGCACAAGGTGGTACATTGTCTGGAGTTCATTTGCCGTGGTTAGAGGCCCTGGCACATTCAATCTCTATCTGCCTTTATCTCTGAAAATAATTAAAAATCAGCCAGGCGTGGTGGTGCAAGCCTTTAATCCCCACACTTGGGAGGCAGAGGTAGGTGGATCACCATGACTTCCAGGTCAGCCTGGGCTAGAGTGAGACTCTACCTCAAAAAAAAAAATTAAAAATCTAGGTCAGATGTGGTGCACTGAGATGGCTGAGGCAGGAGTATTTAGTTCAGGCCAGTGTGTACTGTGTAGTAAAACCCTGTCTCAAAAAGCAAACAAAAAACAAAATTCAAAATCTACTAGCTGGGTGTGGTGGAAGCTAAGTGAACTAAGGTAGGTGGATCACTGTGAGTTGGAGGCCAGCCTGGGACTACATAGTAAATTCCAAGTCAGCCTGGGCTAGAGTAAGACCCTACTTCGAAACACACACACACACACACACACACACACACACAGGCTGGGAAGGTAGATCAGTGCAGTGATAGACTGCGCACTTCATTCCCCAGCACTGCAAAGATCTAGTCAGCCGTTATTTTCAGCTTTGCTTCCAGTCACCATTTTCTACAGAAGATCCATCCACAAGTTAGTTTGAGACCTTCAACACTCCCTTCCTCCCTGGCATCCCCAGTGTGTAAGGCTGGGGTGCAACTGCAGGAAGGAACTTTGCTGGGGACCCATGAGGAGATTTGGGAAGATTTGTCCTCTCCCAGTTTCCATAGAGCTCCTGACCCCAGTCCTGCCAAGTCCTGGAAGTGCTAGGCTAAGCCAAGAGGCCACAAACCAGGCAACATGTGCAACTAAGAGGGAGGAGCCATCTTAGAATGCTCAGAAGGAGGCTGCCTGCGAGTGGGCATTTGGTACCAACTCGCCTGGAGAATGGCAAAGGCAGCTCACAGGTGGCCTCAAGTGACATTGTGCTGAGGGTATGGGTTTGGTCTGGCATGGCAAGTTTAGATGTTTTTAATTGTTTTTCATTTATTTATTTGAGAGAAGGAAAGAGGCACAGAGAGAGAAAGAATGGATGCACCAGGGCTCCAGCCATTGCAAACGAACTCCAGGTGTGTGTGCCACCTTATGCATCTGGCTTATGTGGGTCCTGGGGAATTGAACCTATGTCGTTTGGCTTTGCAGGCAAGTGCCTTAACCACTAAGCCATCTCTCCAGCCTGATTTGTGTTTTTTTTTTTTTTTTTTTTTGTGACAGAGTCTTACTATTATGTAGCTCAAGCTGTCAATCCTCGTGACTCAGCCTCCAAAGGAAGTGACCGATTCTTGGCCACATGAATTGAGTTCACCCTGTCCCAGCACGCCAGCCACAGGCTGCTGGCAAGGAATGGAAGGATTAGCAGGACCCAGGGCAGGAAGGTGGAAGCGAGGGCAAGGCAGAGGGGAGGAGGCAGTGTGGATGAAGCAGGACAAGGGGCCAAGAGCTGCCCCGGATGGAGGAGGTGGGGTGCCCTCCCCAGGCGCGAATGCCTGCAGCAGGGGAGACCTGCTGTGTCTTCTGGGTGCCAGAGACATGGGCAGACACCTCTGCGGGAGGCATAGGGGAAGACGGGAAGAAGCCCACCAGGAGGTGCCTGTGGGGACAGTGAGGCTAACCCACTGCGGAGGACCCAGGCAGGTAAGGGTTGCCATGTTACATGTAGCGATGGGTCGCTGGTGCTCAGGCTAAGAGCCAGTGTGAACCCGGATGAGGGATGATGGGGTGAATGCAGGTTTCCCCAACAAGGGGACAGAGACTGGAGCCGATGGAAAAAGGGGCGAGAAAGAACAGGTGGTCCTCGGGGGCTCTCGGTGTGTCCAGCCAGAAGCGGCTGGACCTTGAGAGTGCTGGGCTCACCCGGGCCATGCCACGCAGCGCCTGCGGGACCCAGTCCCTTGCCACCCACCGCTGGACAGGGACACACGCGCACAACAGGTTACACTTTATTCTTTCTTGCTCGGGTCACAGGCGGTGGTGTCGGAAAATCTCTTGGTGACACACGGGGCAGGAGTGGCTCACGTCCATCAGGCTTCCCACGCAGAAGGGGATGAAGCAGCAGCCCAGGCCACACCTGCAGCCTCAGAGCGGCACGAGTGGAGGCCTGCGCGCCACCCCACCTCCGAGTGGGCCCCGGCATCGCCTCCGCCATCCGCACCCCCAGCCACGCCGCGAGCCGGTGGCTCATCGCCCGAGAGAGCAGTGCTCTCACGCCGGGACCTCCCTCGTCCCCGGGCCTCCACGCTCCACAGAGATGCTTGCTGAACCCTCCACTCACCCAAACATGAAGAGCCCAGCACACAGCAGCCAGGTGAGCAGTCCTGGGGTAGAGGTGGTCACTGTGATGACAGAGTTCCCGCAGAAAGGACACCTGGTGGGCATGGGCAGGGAGGCCGACACCCTAGGCATTCTGTTGACTTCCACTGTGGACGGGAGGAGGCAGGTCACACCACAGTCCCTCCCTGCCCTGTCCCCAGACTCACCCAGCCTGCCTGCCCCTCCTCCCCGCTCTCTTATCTTCCCCATGCCGCCTAAGCACCCAAGGCTAGCCTGGGCTACAGAGTGAGTTCCACGTTAGCCTGAGCTAGAGAGAGGCCCCACCCTCCTCAGAAAAAAATAATAATAATTTAAAAAAAGAGGGCTGGCCATTCTCTCTCTCTATTTTTAATTTTTAAATTTTTATTAACATTTTCCATGATTATAAAAAAATATCCCATGGTAATTCCCTCCCTCCCCACCCCCACACTTTCCCCTTTGAAATTCCATTCTCCATCATATTACCTCCCCATTACAATCATTGTAATTACATATGTACAATATCAACCTATTAAGTATCCTCCTCCCTTCCTTTCTCTTCCCTTTATGTCTCCTTTCCATTCTCTCTTTTCCTCTGTCTGCTTCTCTCTCTCTCTCTCAAAATAAATGAATAAAAAATTTTAAAAGAAAAAAAAAGAGGGCTGGAGAGATGGCTCAGAGGTTAAAGTGTTTGACTGCAAAGCCTAAGTACCCAGGTTCTGTTCCCCAGGACCCACGTAAAATCAGATGTACAAGGTGGCTCATGCATCTGGAGTTTGTTACAGTGGCTAGAGGCCCTGGCGTGCCCATTTTCTTTCTCCTCCTCTCTCTGCCTCTTTCTCTCTCTTTCTCTCAAATAAATGAATAGATAAATAAAAGTATTTTTAAAAGAATACTTAAAGCCAGGCATGGTGGCACATGCCTTAAAAAAAGGGGAGGCTGGAGGATGCTTAATGATTAAGGCGTTTGCCTGCCTGTGAAGCCAAAGGACCCAGGTTGAATTCCCCAGCCATATGCACAAGGGGTACATGCGTCTGGAGTTTGTTTGCAGCGGCTAGAGGCCCTGGCATGACCATTCTCTCTCTCTTCTCTCTACCTGTCGGCTTGCAAATAAATAAATTAAAATTATTATTTTGGAGGGGGTTCAAGGTAAGGTCTCACTCTGGTCCAAGCTGACCTGGAAAATTATTTTTTAAATGTATATTTGGGGCTGGAGAGATGGCTTAGCGGTTAAGCACTTGCTTGTAAAGCCTAAGGACCCCAGTTCAAGGCTCGATTCCACAGGACCCATGTTAACCAGTTGCACAAGGTGGTGCACACGTCTGGAGTTCATTTGCAGTGGCTGGAGGCCCTGGTGCACCCATTCTCCCTCTCTCTCTATCTGCCTCTTTCTCTCTCTGTCACTCTCAAATAATTTTTTTAAATGTATATTTAAATTTTTAGAAAAAGGAATCACCGGAGCTTGGCTCAAACATCAAGTGGACACCCAATTCTAGCCACTGCAGGCAGGCAAACACACTTCACTGTGGGTATATACATGAGGCTGTGCAAGGACATACACATGCATACACATATGCACACCACACACACAAGAAAAAAAAGTGATTCCAGAGCTGGGGGTGTGGGTCAGTTGGTAGGATGCTAGGCTAACATTCATGCTCTCTGGGTTTGATTCTCAGCACAGCACAGAGCAAGAATGGGAATCCCAGAACTTAGGGAGAGGAATGTTGACCGGAGGATCAGAAACTCCATAGGATGCACAGTGAGCTCAAGGTCAGCCTGGGCTAGAGCAAGAGTCTACCTCAGAAAAAAACAAAGAGGAAAAAAAGAAAATTTCCAGGGTCTGGGAATGCAGTTATGGGTGGCAGAGCTTGTGCGTAGCATACACGAGGCTTTGGGTTCAAACCCCAATTCTGCACAGGCAGATGATAGTCAAACCCAACAGCCACAGGAATGACTGGCTTGCGTCAGTGATACGGGTGGGCACTCAGGATCTGCTCGGGGTGAACCATCTGGAATGGAGTGTGTGTGGGGGGGGGCTGCTTATGACTTTGGGTGCTTTTAGGGATGGGGTGATAGCTGTTGGGATTTGGAGAGGCATGAGAGTATCCCCATTTGGTGAGAGACTAAGAAAAATTAGGAGTGGGATTGTGGGCTCTATGTGCACTTTCCAACACTGGGTCATTTCACTATGTCACCCTGGGGCTGTCCTCTGGGGATTTAGATGTGGTTTGGGTAAGTGCTCCCCAATGGCTCACGTGTGAAAGCCTTTTTCTTTCTTTCCTTCCTATCTTTCATTTTTTTTTTTTTTTTTTTAAGATAGGGTCTCACTCTAGCCCAGGCTGACCTGGAACTCACTCTGTAGTCTCAGGGTGGCCTTGAATGCACAGCAATCCTCCTACCTCTGCCTCCCAAGCGCTGGAATTAAAGGTGTGCACCACCACGTCTGACTCTTTAAAAATTAAAAAAAAAAAAAACTTTTAGTTTACTTATTTATTTGCACACGGTGTGTATGGTGGCAAGGGTACACTAGGTCCACTTGCTGCTGCAAATGAACAGTAAATGTTGCACCAATTTCTGCCTCTGGCTTACATGGGTGGCTTGGGAATTGAACCCTGGGCTGGCACTTTTTTGAGCAAGCACCTTGAATAGGCAGGGCCATCTTTCCAGCCTCAGGTATTTTGTTCTAGTAGCATAAAACTGACTGATGGGCTGGAGGGATGGCTTAGCAGTTAAGGCACTTGCCTGAAAAGCCAAAGGAGCCAGGTTCAATTCCCCAGGACCCACGTTAGCCTGATGCACAAGATGGCGCATGCATCTGGAGTTCATTTGCTGTGGCTGGAGCCCCTTGTGTGCCCATTCTCTCTCTCTCTCTTTCTCTTTAAAATTAATTTACTAATTAATTACTTTAAAAACTGACTGATACACAGTCCAACCCAACAGTTGTGAGGACCAGAGAATTCCTAGGAGATTGGGGTAGAACCCCAACGCCCTCGTCCTGCCTGGCGCTCTGCATTACCCTCCCTGGTCACTGGGTGGCGGTGTGCTTTCCTAAGCATTGCCTGAGCGCCTGCAGTATACCACCCCCCCCCTCAGAATTTCACAGTGGAAGGGGTGCCTTCCAGGCCGGAGAACTTGCTGCCTGCATAGTCTTGGCCCCAGGGCAGCAAAGAGCCTCGGCGATGCCCCAGCATGACCCACAACTCCAGGAGAGGCGCCGTCTTCCTCTGCACTCACCCACGTTGATGACCTCGGGGGTTTGGGAGTAGGCACGGTGCACTGGGGGCAAGACTGGATCTCCCCGGGGAGGAGCGTAGCCGGGAGAAGAAGGCCCTTTAGGACTCCCAGGACCTTGAGGAGAGAGAAAGGAAAAACACCTCAGATGTCAGGGCTCAGGGGCACTGGCACGCCACACGCACACCACGTCGTGCCACACGTGAGACAGAAAGTGATCCCAGGGCTGGGGGTGTAGCGCAGCTGGGGGAACGCTGGTCTAACCCACGCCAAGCCTTGGGTCTTGCTCCTAGCATGGCACAGTCTAAGCGTGGCAATCCCAGCACTTGAGGAGGAGTGTGGAGACCGGAGGATCATATGCTCAAAGTCATCCTTGGCTACAGTGAGTTCAGAGTCGGCCTGGGCTGCAGGAAGCTCTTGGGGCAGTGATTCCAGATGGGCATGAGGCTGTAATTTCAGTACTTGGAAGGCTGAGCAGAGGGATCAGGAGTTCAAGGCTAGCCTTGGTTCCACGAGACCTTGTCTAGAAAGAAAGAGACGGAGAGAGGAAGAAAGGAAGGAAAAAGAAAGAAAAGGGAAGTGGGGAAAGAGGAAAAGATAAGGAAAAAAAGAAAACTTCCAGGGTCTGGGAATGCAGTTATGGGTGGCAGAGCTCTTGCCTAGCATACACGAGGCTTTGGGTTCAAACCCCAATTCTGCACAGGCAGATGATAGTCAAACCCAACAGCCACAGGAATGACTGGCTTGAGTCAGTGATACGGGTGGGCACTCAGGGTCTGCTCGGGGTGAACCATCTGGAATGGAGTGTGTGTGTGGGGGGGGGTGCTTATGACTTTGGGTGCTTTTAGGGATAGGGTGATGGCTGTTGGGATTTGGAGAGGCATGAGAGTGTGCCCATTTGGTGAGAAACTAAGAAAAATTAGGAGTGGGATTGTGGGCTCTATGTGCACTTTCCAACACTGGGTCATCTTCACTATGTCACCCTGGGGCTGTCCTCTGGGGTTTAGATGTGGTTTGGGTAAGTGCTTCCCAGTGGCTCATGTGTGAAACTCTGCGTCCCATAATGGCTCTTTGAAGTCTCTTTCTTTTCTTTTCTTTTCTTTTTTTTGAGGTAGAGTCTCATTCTAGCCCAGGTTGACCTGGAACTCACTCTGTAGTCCAGGCTGGCCTTGAATGCACAGCAATTCTCCTGTCTCTGCCTCCTGAGTGCTGGAATTAAAGGTGTGCATCACCATGCCTAGGCATTTTTTAAATAACTTTTTTGTTTATTTTAATTAATTTATTTGAGAGTGACAGAGACAGAGAAAGAAGCAGATAGAGAGAGAATGGGCATGCCAGGACCTCCACCCACTGCAAACAAACTCCAGACGCGTGCGCCCCCTTGTACATCTAGCTAACGTGGGTCCTGGGGAATCGAGCCTCAAACCGGGGTCCTTAGGCTTCACAAGCAAGTGCTTAACCGCTAAGCCATCTCTCCAGCCCTGAATTTTTAAGAATGTATTTGCCTCTGTGTGTGTGCGCCAGGGTCTCTTGCCTCTGCAAACAAATGCCAGACCCATGCCATGTTCCGCTTCTTGCGTTTGCCTATATGTGGGTGCTGGGGAATTGAACCCAGGGTCCTCAGGCATTGTGAGCAAGCACTACAACCACTGAGCCTTGTCACCATTCTCTCCTTCGTTTTCTTCCCTTCTTCCTTCCTTGTTTCCTCCATTTGTTCTTGAGTTCTTTCTCTTTCTTTCTCTCTGTCTTCTCTCTTCTCTCATTCTTTCTTGTGGTTCTGGAGATCCAACCCAGGATTTTACCCATGCTAGGCAAATGCTTGACCGCCAGCTCACTCTGGCTACATCCTCAGCTGTCTTTTCACTTTTTTTTTTTATCATGCACATGTGCATGTATGTGTGTGTGCATGTTCCGGTGGAGGGCTATGTGTGGGCATGCAGATGCGGGTACATGTCTATGGAACGTTCACGTGGGGGCTGTAGGACAACTTGGGTGTCACCTCAAGTGTGCTGTCCCCCTCTTTCTGAAACAGAAGCGCTGCCTGGTCTGAAGCTCGCTGCTCAGACTGGATTTGTCAGCGAGCGAGCCCTGGGGAGGCTCCTGTGTCCAACACTGGCTTTACAGGCCCGTGCCAACACCTGACGTTTTATGTGGGTATCAGGGATCCAGCGCAGCTCCACCTGGGTCCTCCTGTTCCTGGGTGCAGTGCCAGAGGTCTTGGATGTGGATGTGGCGTGGGATCACGTACTATAGGGCACTCCCTGTGCCAGATGCCTAACATGCTTCCGTGTTCACACTCATGAAGGCAACCGCGAGGCATGATCCCATTCTGCAGGCCCCGGGACTAGGATCCAAGGTTAAGGACCTTGCCTGAGGTCACCCCAGAAATGAGTTCCAGAGGCTGGATGTGATGGTATACACCTGAATCCCAGCACTCGGGAGGCTGAGTTATGACTTCAAGGCCAGCCTGGGCTACAGAGTAAGACCTTGTCTCAAATTATTTTCCCCTCCACAAAACACACCAGAGACAGAGATGAAACTTCAGTATTCCCGACCAAGGAGCCCCAGCCACAGTTACTTCCTGGTTCCTGAGTAGGAGGAGCCTTCAGCAGTGCTGCTCCCTGAGTCCTGATTCCACCTTCCTTTCTCCACAACCTCATCCTGAGTCCCAAAGGCCTCCCCTGTGGGGCGGGAACTCAGGGCCTCAACATATGCTACACAAGCATGGTACCACTGGGCTACATTCCAAGTCTTGTTTTGAGACTTGGTTTCCCTCTATAGTCCAGGTTGGCCTGGAATGCAGGGTGATACTCCTATGTTGGGCGCTGGAACTAAAGGCCTGTGCCATCACATTTAAAATTTTTTTTTGTTTATTTTTATTTATTTATTTGACAGTGACAGAGAGAGAAAGAGGCAGAGAGAGAGAGAGAGGGAGAATGGGCACACCGGGGCCTCCAGCCACTGCAAACGAACTCCAGATGCATGCACACCTTGTGCATCTGGCTTATGTGGGTTCTGGGGAATCAAGCCTCGAATCAAGGTTCTTAGGCTTCACAGGCAAGCCATCTCTCCAGCCCACATCTGACTCTTTAAAAAATATTTTTACAACATGATCCTCCAGATACAAAATGGTCTGGATATCCATGACCTCACAGCGCCTGACACTACCTACACAAGACCATCATAATAGCAGGAAAAGATCATGACATCAAAATAAAAGCAAGACTGATTGAGAGGAGGAGGGGATATGATGGAGAATGGAGTTTCAAAGGGGAAAGTAGAGGGAGGGAGGGTATTACCATGATATATTGTTTATAATCATGGAAGTTGTTACTACCATGTGCATGTGCATGTGCCTTACATTGGTTCTGGGGAATTGAACCAGGCAAGAACCTTAACCTCTAAACTCCAGTCCCCCATTGCCTTGGCTTTTTTTTCAAGGTTGAGTTTCACTCTAGCCCAAGCTGAGCTAGAACTCAAACTCACGGTGATCCTCCTTCCTATGCCTCCCGAGTGCTGGGATTAAAGGCATCCACCACCATGCCTGGCTATGGTTTCTTTTTTTTTTTTTTTGTTATGGTTTCTTTTTTTTAAGACTTGGTTTCACTCTAGCCCAGGCTGGCCTGGGATTCACTCTGTAGCTCAGGCTGGCCTAAAACTTGCAACAATCCTTTTGCTTGAGCTTCCCAGATGCTTGGGTTACAGACATGAACAACCATGTCTAGCAAGAGTTCCCATAATCTTAATCACGGCTGGACTATGGGATTGTCAGTGAGTTTCCATGAAGAGCTCAGTGGGTGCCTACACAGGGATCTGAGCTTGGTTTCCACTGGGCCTGGCCCCTCGCAGAGAAGCTGGTGGCTGGAAGCAAGCCACTTGGACCCCTCTGCCCAGAGCCTCCTCCTGAGCTTTCTCGGGGGCCACCTCCCAGAGTGGAGTCAGCAAGAGGGCAGTCTCCATGTGGACCTTGAAGCGTCTTGGCCCTGCAGGCCCCGTCAGTCCTGCCTGGGGTTTGGTTTTTCAGACTCATCTGATAGAAGAAATCAAAAGTGGGAAAAGAAGTATGCACTGCACAGGGGTCTACTCATGCCACGCCGAGTTACTGCCTGGTCCAGATCAGCCCTTTTTAGACCCTCTCCACCATTGCACGAGGCCAGTAGGGACTTCAGTAAGAAAACAAAAGAGAGGGGCTTGGGGACTTTGTAGGGCCACCTCAGCAAGTATAGGCAGTGCTGCTCACATGGGGGAATGGCATGGTCGTGCCTGACACAGGGAGCCATCAGTACTGCGTGATGGATTCCTGGTGGTGCTTTGAGAGAGGAAGCCCTCCTGCCCATTTTCCCTACTGGGTCACCCATGTGGGCAGTGGGACTTCCAGAGGAGGATAAGAGTCAACCGCCAGTTCAGCCAGGTGACCCACAGTCCCCTCTCCTGCTTCCCCAAGTTCCCAGTGTCCATTTGACCCAGGCCTCACCAAGGCTCTGGGTAAGGACCCTCACCTGGGGATTGGTTCCCTTTTGACGCCATTGAAAGTCTTTTGTCCAGGAAATGATGCCTCGACAGTGTTGTCGATTAGGCTCCAATCTCTGAGTGGCTGGGCACTTGTCTCTAGGAGTCCCTGTGACCTCCTGCAGCTGCCACAACCATTGTGATGTCTTCTGTACCAGACCAGGGGCTCTGTCTCCACTTTCTGCTTGAGGGAGTGGGCCACAACGAGCTCAGCTTGAAGGACCTTTGAAGATGGTCCTTCCCCACTGCCCACTACCTCTTGTGGCAGGCAGAAGCTCTCTGAGGCTGGGTGGGGGAGCAATGTGGATTCTGGTAGAGGCGGCTGTCAGCATAATTAGAATGTGGTGTCCTCTTCCCCGCTGCTTTTTTTTCAAGGTAGGGTCTCACTCTAGGCCAGGTTGACCTGAAACTCACTCTGGAATCCCAGGCTGGCTTCACACTTCCAGTGATCCTCTTAATGAGAATGTAGGAAGTTTAGGACTGGGTCTGATGGTGCAGGCTGCCATCCCAGGATTTGGGAGGCTGAGGCAGGGGGATGCTGGCCTCAGGCCATCCTGAGCTGCACATGGAGACTTTGTTCTCCCACCCCTACCCCCAACATAAGCTAGATGTGGTGATGTACACCTGTAACCCCAGCATTTGGGGGCAAAAGGAGGAGGATTGCTATAAATTTGAATTTAATGTCAAGCCTCATCTACATAGTAAGTTCTAGGCCAGCCAAGGCTACATAGCAAGTCCATATCTCAAACAATAGCAACAATAAACAAAAAACAGCTCAGTTGGTAGAGTGCTTGTATAACATGCAGAGAAGTATAAACTGGGCATGCGGACACACGCCTGTAAACTCAGCAATGAAGTAGTGACCAGAGGAGGGTTAGGAGTTCAAGGCTAGCCTCTGTTACATAGCTTATGGCCATCCTGGACTATGTAGACCCTTCAAAACAGTGGGGGATGGGCTGGAGAGCTGGGTTAGCGGTTAAGGTGCTTGCCTGAGGTGGTGGTTTGATTCAGGTGTCCCCCATAAACTTAGGTGTTCTGAATGCTAGCTTCCCAGCTGATGGAGATTTGGGAATTAATGCCTCCTGGGGGCAGTGTATTGTTGGGGGTGGGCTTATGGGTGTTATAGCCAGGTTATCCATGTCAGTGTTTGGCACACTCTCCTGTTGCTATGGTCCACCTGATGTTGGCCAGGGGGTGATGTCCACCCTCTGCTCATGCCACTGTTTTCCCTGCAATCGTGGAGCTTCCCCTTGAGCCTGCAAGCAAAAAAACCTCTTTTTCCCACAAGCTGCTCTTGGTTGGGTGATTTCTACCAGCAATACGAACCTGACTGCAACACCTGAGAAGCCTAAGGACCCAGGTTCAATTCCCAGCACCCCAGCACATGTACAAGGGGGCGCACGCGTTTGGAGTTCGTTTGCAGTGGCTGGAGGCCCTGGCACACCCATTCTCTTTCTCTCTCTCTCTTTCTCTCTCTCTCTCTCTCTCTCTCTGCCTCTTCCTCTCTCTGCCTGTCACTCTCAAATAAATAAATAAAAACAACAAAAAAAAAAGGTAATTAATCACAGCACTGGGGAAGCAGAGAAGAATATCGCCGTGAGTTCAAGGCCAGCCTGAGACTACATAGTGAATTCCAGGTCCGTCTGAGCCAGAGTGAGGCCCTATCTCAAACCCCCCCCACAATAAAAAGGTAAGAATGGGCACACAAATACCCATGCACACGTGTGTATGTATGCGTACCTTCTCACGAAACCAGCTGGCCTCTGATGCTTATGTAGCCCCAGGAACTTGGAGAGAGCTCGCCATCTCTGCACCCCTTCCCTCAACTTGCATCTGCAAAGTGGGGATAGTAACAGCAACCTTTTGAAGGTGCTTGCTTATTTGTGCCAGGGTCCTTGTAAGTGCTGTGTAACCCCGGCTCGTTTCAAGTTCCTGGTAACCCTCTTGCTTCAGCCTCCCAAGTGCTTGGGTTACAAGTGTGAGCTCCACCAAGCTTCCGTTTTCTCACTCTAGCGAGGCTGAGCAGACCAGTATGAACAGCCGACTGGGGTTAGGCCATCAGGTTAGGTGCCACTTTAGGACTGGGACACAGAGATTCATCATCTTCCGCTACTCTCTGTGGAATGCAAACCTGAGGGGGTGGGAGGTGACCCTTTATGTAAGCTGAGTGGATGAACAGACAATGGAGGCGTGCGTGCATCCCAGCCCACCCCATTTGGCCTGGGCTCTCCTCTGGATATCATGCCCTAAGGCCTGGGGTCCTTGTGTATAGACTTGAAATTATAGCTCTCGGGACTGAGTTGGGCGCTAGCTTCTTCCTCAGGGATTTTGAGGACCTAACAGTCCTTTTAGCACGGGTGGCTCTGAACTGGGGAAATAGTGAATGAAAGAGGAAACCAATGAGTGATCATCTCCGCTGCAACGATTTCAACCCATGCCACCAGGGGGTAGCACCAGCTTGCCGGGAATCAGCCCCTCTTTCCCCACTCTGGGCATCACAGGCCAACAGCCCCATCTGTCCGCCTTCATGTTATCCTGTCATTCACGGGCCTGGCCAGAAGGGACGAGGAGCCAGGCAAGCCAGCCGCAGGTCCTGAGGTAGATCCCCCCCCAACCCTGCAGCCAGGATCCAGGGCCTTAGGGGAGAGCCACTGGCATCCCTGGCTGCGTTTCTGTGGACCCCTTCTCGGGGCCAGGTGGACTGTTTTCTGTTACTACTGTTTTAACCCGCCCTCCCCAAATAAGGGCTGGCCCAGAGGAAGGAGACGGAAGGTAATATCTACGCTGTGGCACTCCCAGCTGTATGGCCCCAGGTAAACATTTTTGATTCTCTGAACCTGTTCCTTTTTTTTTTTTTCTTTTTCCCTTCTGCGCCTGTGAGTGCGCCTGCGCACGCATGTGCCCATCCCGGGCCACGTGTGGCGGTCGGAGGACAGCCCCGAGCTGGGTCCTTGCCTTACACTTTGAGGTCTGCACTCCAGACCAGCGAGGACCAGACGGGCTGCGAAGTGGGGAGTTATTGTGGCCTGGGATTTCCTGCTTGCCTTCCCTCTTAATCCTAAATTTTTTTTTTTCTTTAAACAATGTGTTTTTTTTTTCCTTTTTAATATTTTTATTTATTTGACAGAGAGAGAGATAGAGAGAATGGGTGTGCCAGGGCCTCCAGCCACTGTAAACGAACTCCAGATGCATGCGTCACTTTGTGCATGTGGCTTACGTGGGTCCTGGGGAATCGAACCTGGGTCCTTTGGCTTTGCAGGCAAACGCCTTAACAGATAAGCCATCTCTGCAGCCTTCTCCTGCATCTTTGTAGAGATCTAATCTCTCCTCTCTCCCAGGATTCCAACCCTGCGTCACCATCCCATCACTTGTTTTATCTGAGACAAGGTCTTTCTGTATAACCCTGGCTGATCTGGAACTCAAGGCAATTCTCCTGCCTCAGTTTCTTTCCCAGGTGTTGGGATTAGAGGCTTGAGCCACCATATCCAGCTTGTATGTGAGCATCTGCTATTGCTTAGTGCAGGAAGACAGCACACATTCTGTAAATGTACAAATGCAGTCAGCAGGAGTGAGACCTGTAATTCCAGAATTTGGGAGATTGGAGGCAGGAGGGTCAGGTGTTCAAGGTTACTCTCAAGTACATAGTAATTTCAAGGGGTATATGAAACAGTTTCATAGAAACCAAAAATAAAAAAAGATTTTTTTACACAGGCTGGAGAGATGGCTTAATGGTTAAGGCACTTGCCTGCAAAGCCTGATGGGCTGGGTTTAATTTCCCAGAACCCACATAAGCCAGATGCTTGCTCAAAGTGGCACATGCATCTGGAGTTTGTTTGCAGCAGCTGGAGGCCCTGGTATATCCATTCTTTCTCTCTCTCCATCTTTTTTTTTCCTCTCACCCTGCCTTTCTCTCAACTAAATAAATTAACTAAATGTATTAAAAACAAAAAGATTGGGCTGGAGAGATGGCTCAGCGGTTAAGCGCTTGCCTGTGAAGCCTAAGAACCCCGGTTCGAGGCTCGGTTCCCCAGGTCCCACGTTAGCCAGATGCACAAGGGGGCGCACGCGTCTGGAGTTCGTTTGCAGAGGCTGGAAGCCCTGGCGCGCCCATTCTCTCTCTCTCCCTCTATCTGTCTTTCTCTCTGTGTCTGTCGCTCTCAAATAAATAAATAAAAAATTTAAAAAAAAAATTATTTAAAAAAACAAAAAGATTGCTACATAAGTGGTGGATGTGAGGAATCATGGGAAACACTTGGGTCCTTGCCCAGCTCACAGAAACCTTGCAGAGTGTTCACCATTGATAACAAAACCCTTGAAGTTGATATATCAGCAGAGTGAGGCAGGCCACGCCGGAGTAGGACATCCCAACCATGGAACTGTAACACTTGGGAAACTGAGGAGGCTCTCAGGGTCTCTTTGCAGGCCTTTGGTTCTGGGTTCCCTCCCCTCCCTGAGCAGTGTTGTCTCTGTGAGTCAAGAAGGACTTTGCAGCTTGGGCCTCAAATTTTGAGGGACATTATTTGTTTTCCCTTTGTGTGGAAAGGGACATTCACTTTCCTTCCTGCACATCCTCCCTTCTCAGAAGGGCCCAGCCTGGACAGGACGAGGGGAAGGAAGAAGGAATTCCAGGAATGAGTTGTTAACTATTGCACAATGCCTGCAGTGGCTCAGGGGAAAGCTGCTGGAGTAACTGCCCTGTCCTGTCCCCCAAAGTCTCCCCACGGGCAGCAGTGTGTGCTGGGACTGCCTGCGGCTGGGCAGGTTTAGGGCTGGCCGACATTTCTTTGGTTGAGAGACTTTTAAGCCATCACAGGAAGCAGGATGGGACGGTGCCGTCGGCGGTGACAGAGCTCCAAGCAAGGAGCAGCACACGTAAAGGGTCGGAGGTCGTGATGGAGTAAGCAGAGGTGACACATGACTTTGGGGCAAGGACTCCCGTTCTGAGAAGACACCTCTGGCTGCTGTGCAGAGGGGCAGTGGCTGGACATAAGCCAAGGACAGGAAGGGTGCTATCCAGAAGGAACTGACTCCAAAACGAAGAAGGACATTGGGCCAGGGGAAGTGAGCATCCTAACCCCAGAGCCCGAGGTCCCTCCCACTCTCCTCTGAGACCCCGGGAGGAGCTATTTTTCCTGGGCCAAGGACCTTCTATCTCAATGGCCTGTGGAGGTGGCACTTTGGAGGGTCTCAGAGGTCCAGGTTCAACTCTGAACGTGGCCTGCTTTTTTAAGTGGACATGAGACCCATTCCCTGTCCATGCAAAAATCAATAGACTTAGATTCTTAGATTTAACAGGGCTGCGGTCAGGATTTAAGAGGTGAGGGAAGGGCTGGAGAGATGGCTTAGCAATTAAGGCGTTTGCCTGCAAAGCCAAAGGACCCAGCTTCAATTCTCCAGGACCCGCGTATGCCAGATGCAGAAGGGGCACATGCATCTGGAGTTTGTTTGCAGTGGCTAGAGGCCCTGGTGTGCCCATTCTCTTTCTGTCTGTCTCTCTTCTGTCTCTCTCTCTCTGCTAGCGAATGAATAAAATTTTTAAAAAAGTGAGGGAGGGTATGGTGTACCCAGCTCCCAATGTGACACAAATTATGGTACAAAGTATGCTGGACATATTGTGGCCCCTAGAACTTGGAACCATGCTCATTCCTAGGGCCATGGCTGAGCTTTAAGTAAATGGTGTTTTAAAAAATACGCTTGTATATGTGCGTGGGTATGTGTGCACATGGTGTGAGCTTGTGGAGGCTAAAGGTTGATGTCACTCTCCACCTTATTCCTTTCTTGGAGGGGGTTGAGGTAGGGTCTTGCTCTAGCTCAGGCTGACCTGGAATTCACTATGTAGTCTAAGGGTGGACTCGAACTCATGGCAATCCTTCTACCTCTGCCTCCCGACTCCTAAAGGCATGCAACCCCACGCCTGTTCTTCTTTTTTTTCTTGTGTGTATGAGTGTGTGTGTGTGCGCACGTGTGCACAAGGGACTACAGAGTGAGAACTCCCTAGAGAAAGACCCTAACTTGAAAACACAAACAAAGAAAAACAAAAAACAACCACACATGAAGGATGAGCCTTCAGTGTAGGAGGCAGGACAGTGGTGTCCCTTGGTCGTGATGGAGTCTAAAGGGCATTAAGGGTAATGTTTCCTTGGAACTCCTCCCCCCCCCCTTTCTTTTTGAGGTAGGGTCTAGCTCAGGCAGACTTGGAATTCACTGTATAGTTTCAGGCTTGCCTGGAAGTCCTTCCTCTGCTTCTCTAGTGCTGGGATTAAAGGCGTGCACCACCATCCTGAGTCCCTCAGGATCTCACTACATAGCCCAAGGTGGCATGGAATATTTGATCCTCCTTTCTCAGCCTGCTCTGGGTGTTGGAATTACAGGTATGCGCCACCATGCCTGGCTCTTTCTAGGGTATAAACACATTTTATTTATTGTTTTAAATTTGTTTCTTATAGTTTAAAAAATTTATTTATTTGAGAAAGAGGCAGCGGGAGAAAGAGAGAGAGAGAGAGAGAAAATGGGTGCACCAGGGCATCTAGCCGCTGCAAACAAACTCCAGATGCATATGTCACCTTGTGCATCTGGCTGATGTTGGTCCTGGGGAATTGAACCTGGGTTCTTTGGCTTTGCAGGCAAGTACCTTAACCACTAAGCTATCCCTCTAGCCCTATTACAGTTTTTTTTAAAAGCTATTTATTTAGTACAGACAGAAATTGGAGGGGGGGGGGGGAGAATGGGCTTACCAGGGCCTCTAACCACTGCAAACGAACTCCAAATACATGCACCACCATGTGCATCTGGCTTACATGGGACCTGGAGAATTGAAGCTTGATCCTTAGGCTTCACTGGCTTAACCTTAACTGCTCAGCCATTTCTCCAGCCCCCTGTTATAGTTTTTAAAAGAAATGATTTATTTGTGAACGTGTGTGTGTGTGTGTGTGTGTGTACATGCCAGGGTCTCTTGTCACTGCACACACGCTTTGCTTTATGTGGGTACTGGGGAATTGAACCCAGCCCAGCAAGCTTGGTAAGCAAGTGCCTTTAATCACTAACCATCTTCTCAGCCCCATAGTTTTGTTTGTGAGCTAGGGTCTCATCCAGGCTGGTTTTAAACTCCCTCTGTAGTCAAGGATGACTTTGAATTTCTGATCCTCCTGCCTCTACCTCCTGAGTGTGAAGATTATAAGTGTGTTGGGGATTAAATGCAGGCCCTTATGCATGCTAGGCAATAATTCTACCAACTGATCTACATCCCCAGCCCCAGTGTTTTGTTTTTGTTTTTATGAGACAGGGTCTTTCTCTATGTAGCTCAGGCTGACCTCAAATTCTCATTCACCCTCTTGCCTCAGCCTTATCAGTGCCAGGATTACAAATGGCAGCCACCACAACCAGTTTACCATGTTGTTTCTTTCTTTTCTTTTTATTTTAGTTTTTTGAGGTAGGGTCTCACTCTAGCTCAGGCTGACCTGGAATTAGTCTCAGCATGGCCTTGAGCTCATGGCGATCCTCGTACCTCTGCCTCCCCAGTGCTGGGATTAAAGGCGTGCGCCACCATGCCCGGCTCCATTTTCCTATTCATTGCTTAATGGACATGGGGTGTGTGTCTCTACTCTCTGGGGACTGGAAAGAATGTTGCTAAGAACAGCTGGGTGTGGGTAAGTTTTTGTGGATACATACTTTTAATTCTCTTGGGTACATGCCTAGGAGGGAATGGCCCTAGGTTTACCTGCTTGGGGACCTTATAGTCACTTTTGCAAGGAGAAGATACCATTTTACATTCGCAGTAGCAGCAGCAGATGGCCTTTCTCCAGATCTTAGTTGGTTGGTTGGTTTTCCACCACATGGCCCTTAATGGTGCAGAGTATCTGAGGTGGTGGGTGGGCTCCATCAGGGTCTTCAGGGCCACCATGGGCCTGCTGCCCCATGACAGTTTCTGCGCATCACTTCTCCGTGTCCATAAGTGAACCTGACCCTGGGGCCTGGGTGTTTGCTTCATGAGGAGGTCACAGCAGGGTCTCTGTGCCTCACTCTCCTCTTCTGTAAATGCACCTTCAGCGCTGAGGACTCAAGGGGGCAGTGGAAATGAAAACTGAAAGATGTGCCTGCTGGTGTACACTTGCCATCCCAGCTCCGGGGTGGCTGAGGCAGGAAGGCTGACAGGAGTTAGATGCCCATTTGGGCTACAGAGTGAGACCTCCGTCTCAAAATCAGTTAATTAAATAAATAAGTAAATAAACGAAAAGAGAAAAGAACAAAACCAACAGCACAGGCTGGGGAGATGGCTCAGCGGTTTAAACTGCTCGCTTGCAAAGCCTAACGAACCAAGTTCGATTCTGCAGCATGCATGTAAAGCCAGACGCACAAAGTGGCCCATGCACTTGGAGTTCATTTGCAGGTCCTGGTGTGCCCATATTATCTCTCAAATAAGTTAAAAAACAAAACAAAACTATTAGGGGGGAGTGGTGGCGCATGCCTTTAATCCCAGCACTTGGGAGGCAGAGGTAGGTGGATCGTCACCCTGAGATTACATAGTGAATTCCAGGACAACCTCGGGTAGCGTAAAACCCTACGTCGAAGGACCAAAAACAAAGCAAAACAAAAGAAAACTATTTTGACTATATGTAGTTTTCTTCCGTTCTGTTTCCACTGGGTCTCTCCCCAGCATTCCTTTATCTGTGCTGAAACCCAAGCGCCCTGCTTATCTGGAGTCAGGCGCAGGTGGGGGGGCGGCAGGGACCTGCATCAGGGTGCAGAGACCCGGTCTTCCCACTTTCCCGGGCACTGGACCCCCGCACAGCTTCGACCCGCGTCTCCAGGCCCGAATCCCGCGCTCCAGCCCGCCCGGCGCCCACACAAAGGTCCCACGGCAGGGGCGGCCAGCGGCCCCGCCCTCCGCGCTGGCCCCGCCCCGAGCCCCGCTCCGCACTCCCATTGGCCGGGGCGCGTGTGGGGGCGCGGCCTCGCCGCCTGGCCCCGCCTCCCGCCCCGCTGGGTTCGGGCTCGCAGTCGGAGCGCAGCGGCTGGCGGGGTCGAACGCGTTGCCTGGTAGGCGGCTTTCCCGGGACCCGCGGGCAGGGCGTGGTGGGGCGCGCGCGGCCCCGAGGCCGGGAGGGTGGGCCGTCGGCCTGCTGGGGGTCCCTGGGGCCCCTCGTGCGGGGCCTTTCCGCTCACCAGCTGTGGATCCGCACGGGCTCCCTCTGGTCCCCCGTAGACCTGCCCCAGCGGCTCCGCCTGGCTCGTTGGCGGGGCGCGGGTTGCTCCCCGGGCGCCCGGGGATCGGGTGGGTGTGGCCGCAGCCGGAGGGCTCCGAGGCCGACGTCGGGGGGCCACTTCCCGCCTGACCACCTGTTCGGGGCGTGCGGGGAGCGCTCGGCCCGGCCGTCTCCTGCGCATCGCCCGCCCGCGGGTTGGAGCCTGCAGTGGGGTGACTCGGTGCCGGGGCGCGGGGCCGGGGGTGCTGCCAGCCGAAGGCGGGGCCGACCCAGCGGGGCCTGGCCGCGCCTGCTGCGGGCTGGGCGGTGGGACGGCGGCCAGGCCCGGCTGCGGGGAGCCGCCCTGGCCTCGCCCGATTGGCCGCATCTGGGGAGGAGGAGCCGCCCCGCGCGCTCGTCCCGGGTGTTCGCGCCCGGATAGGGGCCCCGGGGCGCACCGTGGAAAACTTCACCCGTGCTGGCAGGGCCAGTTTGCAGGCCGGAAATGCAGCGTTGGTGGATTTTATTTTATTTTTTAAAGGCAGGCTGTGGGCCCACCGCTTTTCAGGGGCTGCAGGGGATGGGTGCTCAGGGGAAGTGATTGTGAGAGGTGGAAAAAGATCTCTGCGAAATAGGGGGCCTTCTCTGAGACCGGAATATAACTTTTCCTAGCAGAAAGGGGTGAGTACGTATGGAGGGAGCTGGCTAGTCCAGGGCGGGTGGGGAATGAGAGACACTGACAAAAACACAAACAAACAAACAAACAAAAACCCCTCTCTTCTTTTGGCTGTTTTGCTGTTGCTCAGCCTCCGCGCCCAGTCTTATATGTCTAATCTGATCGCCAAGCCGAAGCCAGAGGAAACTTGTAGAAGCAGTTGGTTCATTAAACCTGGGGAAAACCAGCGTTTGGAAAGTAGTTGAAGGTTATCTTCGGCTAGGGTAATGAGTTTGAGAACAGTCTGGATTTCATGAGACTGTGTCTCAAAAATTAAAAAAAAAAAAAAAAAACAACTCAAAACAAAACAAAACAAAACAAAAAAAACACGCACACAGTTGGTTCAGCCGGTGATGTGGTTGACATCTGTAATGCCAGCACTCCCGCAGGAGGATTGCTATGAGTTCGAGTCCAGCCTAGGCTACATAGGAGACTTTCTCTCAAACAGCCAAAGCAACCCAAATAGAAAAAATCATTTCAGTCAGCCTGAGCTAGAGTTCGAGATCCTACCTCGAAAAAGAAAAACAACAAAAAAAATTCAGACCTCACAGTGCCTGACACTACCTACACAAGACCATCATAATAGGAGGGAAAGATCATGACATCAAAATAAAAGACTGATTGAGAGGGGGAGGAGATATGATGGAGAATGGAGTTTCAAAGGGGAAAGTGGGGGTAGGGAGGACATTACCATGGGATATTGTTTACAATCATGGAAGTTATTAATAAAAAATAAAAAAATTCAGACCAACCCCCTCCCACTTGCATGTAAAATTGTCCCATGTCCCCATTGTCATCTTAAGCCCCAAATTTCTCAACGGTCCTGTCTATTATCTTCCCTACAATCCTCTCCAGCTGCCCCTGCCTCGGGACACTGCCCCTTTAAGACCCAGCTCACCCGTCCCCTGGTCTGTGCCAGGGACCGCCTTCAGAGGCCTCCCTCTGTCTTCTCCTGGGGCAGTTGTGTAGATGTCGCCATCTGCTCGCTTCCTCCCCTGCTCAGGGAGACCCTCCAGGGCGAGAACAGCCTCTGCTGCTGGGTTGGGATCTGAATGAGCCGAGCCAGATCCCAAGGTGGTCTTTGGGTGGGGTTGAGGGTGGTGGGCTCCTTCCGAGGGAAGCTGTCTTTGTCCCACTTTGTGGCAGGAATTTGGCTTGAGGTGAAGCAGCAATGGGAGGGAAGTCTCCAACGCCAACGCCCCCCTCCCTTGTCCTTGGGAGTACTACCGTTGTTGACATAGCCTGCCTCCCCCTCTGCATGGGCTGGTGTGGGAGACCTCACTCCCGGGACACAGGAGGTGGACAGACAGGGTAGGGTTGGGAGAACTTCGGCCTGTTGGACATAGAGGATTCCTCGCTGGGCCCTAGAGGCACTTCCAGGTGGACAGCTGGAGTGGTGGGTGACTCTCTGTCCCCTGGGTGCTGCTCATAGGGTGGTAAGGCATTGGGTGTTGGAGGGGCCACCTTGGGTCCCTGGATGTGCATCTGGGACTAACCGGCTACTCTCTGCACTCAGAGACCCCGTGGTTCCAGCAGGCTGGGCCGCCTGAGGGGACAGGGCAGCCATTGGGCTGGCCCTCCAGGCCTGCCTTGCTGTTTGCTTTTCCCGGCTGAAAAGACAACACTGGTTCTGGCCCCGCCCTCCGGTCCCTCTGCTCCTTGATCCCAGCTCGCCCAGAACAATGGAGAGGGGGCTGTGTGGCAAGACACCCCCTAAATTGCATCACCGTCTGGATCCTTGGGGGGTGGTGGGGGGGCTGTCCTTTCCAGAGACCTCTGTGTCCAGTTCAGCTAACTGCTTCCTCCCCCCTCCCCATGGCCCCTTGGGGATAGGTGTGGGCTGGTAACCCCAAGACCTTAGGTAACCTCCTGGAGCTCCACCTGCCAGAGCCCCTGACTCCATACACAGACCTGAGCTGCCTCTTGGGTGCTCAGTTTCTCAGCAGCAGCTGTCTCCCTAGGAGCCCCTTAAAAGTGCAGTCTTGGGGGCTAGGAGAGCAGCTCCGTCCCAGACCCCATGCTTAGAGGGCTGGAGTATCTGGCTCCGTCCTCAGCACCCAAAAAATTCTCCCAACTAACCAGTCAACCAAAGGGTGTCACCCACAACTTCAGAATCAAAACCCACATCTGAATATCCTTGTTGCAAGGGTGCATTGAAGTGTGAGAAGCTCTGGCCTCAGAGCTCTGCGCCTCTTTCCTCATGTGTGGAAAGGGAATGAGGGTGTTCCCCGCGGGGCTCATGGGAAGGAAATCTAATATACACTGTCTGGGAGAGCAGAAAAGCACCATTCTCCGGCCCCCCCCTTCCCTGCCAGGGTGTCTTGCTCTAGGGACTGCTGTCCACCTGCCGCGGGGGGTCTGGCCCTGAGCTAGGAGGTACCCTAGCACAATGCCAGGTGACCTTCCCCAGCCACACACCCACAGAACACTCAAGACCCCTCCATTTTGCACAGTAGCCCTGGAGAAGTTCTGCATTGCCCGAGAATGAAGTGTCTCAGCTCCTTGTGCCGAGTCCCTGTTTTCCTTCCTTCAGGAGTCTAAACTGAAGCAATAAGAGCCTTGGGAAGTGATCTCCCTCTCACGAAAGTGGAAATGGCTGGGCCCTTCCTTGCAGTGAACACTTGACTCTGGAACTGGGTGTGGCGGTTTCCGGTTTCCTTATCCCAGTATTGGGGAGGCTGAGGCAGGAGGTTGGGACCCTGTCTCAAAAACAAAACATAACAGAAAAAAACAAAAACAGGGCTGGGGAGATGGCTCAGCTTTTAATAAAGGCATACTTGTTTGATAAGCTTGCTCACAAAGGCCGGATTCCTGGCACCCAGGTAAAGCCTAATCAGAGTGGCACAAGGGTCCGGATTCCCTGCACACACCCGTACGTAATGGGGGGGGGTCACAATCCTGAGCTTGAGGGCCGGCTACCCTGGCCTTCCCGGTGGTAAACAACCAGAGACACCTGTCTCAAGCCAGGTGGAAGGAGAGGACCAACACCTGGAGGTGTTCCTGATCGCCCACACAAACACTGTGGCATGTACACACCCCCACACACAATCATAAAACATACATGCATGCATAATACTAAAGAACAACAGAAAAAGCCGGGCATGGTGGCGTGCGCCTTTAATCCCAGCACTCAGGAGGCAGAGGTAGGATCATGGCCATGAGTTTAAAGTCACCCTGGACTACACAGTGAATTCCAGGTCAGCCTGGACTAGAGTGAAACCCGACCTCAGAAAACCAAAAAAAAAAAAAAAAAAAAGAAAAAAACGAAAGAAAGAAAGAAAAAAAAAAGTGGAGAAGATAATTAGAAGTTACTTTCTGGTGGCTGGAGAGATGGCTCAGTTGCAAAAACCTGACCACCTGGTTTCGATTCCCCAGTACCCACCTAAAGCCAAAGTGGTGTTTGCACCTGGAATCATTTGTGTTTGTACTCTCTCCCTGCGTCTCTCTTCCTCTGAAGTAAATAAATAAAAAATTCAGGGGGCCTGGAGAGATGGTTTAGTGGTTAAGCACTTGCCTGCGAAGCCTAAGGACCCCGGTTCAAGTCTCGACTCTTCAGGACCCATGTTAGCCAGATGCACAAGGGGGCACAAGTGTCTGGAGTTCTTCTGCAGTGGCTGGAGGCCCTGGAGTGCCCATTCTCTTTCTATCTGCCTCTTTCTCACTCTCAAATAAATAAGTAAATACAGGGGCCGGGCATGGGGGCTCACGCCTTTAATCTCAGCACTTGGGAGGCTGAGGTAGGAGGGTCGCTGTGAGTTCCAGGCCACCCTGAGACTACATAGTGAATTCCAGGTTAGCTTGGCCTAAAGTGAGACCCTACCTTGAAAAACCTAGGGAAAAAATATATTTTAAAGTTATTTTCTGGGGCTGGAGAGATGGCTTAATGGTTAAGGTGATTGCCTATGAAGGCCCAGGACCTAGATTTGATTCCCCAGAACCCAGGTAAGCCAGATGCACAAGGTGATGCATTTCACACAAGGTGACACGTGCATCTGAAGTTCTTTTGTAGTGGCTAGAGGCCCTCTCTTGCTTGCTCTCATTAAAAAAAAAAAAAAAAAAATTTAAGTTATTTTCTGGATGTGGCTAGAGACTTGCCAAGAGCTCAAGGGATGCTGGCAGGGTAGGTGAACCTGAGGCTCTGATTTTGTCCTGAGTCTCTAGATGGGGGGGGGCGAGGGGGAGTTGAGGTCTGACTGGTGCTCACCGGAGCCCGAGACCTCTGATTTGCTGCAGGGCCTGTGGAAAATTTCCAGGCTATTTTGGGCTAAGGCCCCTTTCTCACCAGTTCTCAGGGTAAAGGCTAAACACACCCTCCCTGGGGATAGGGCGGGTGTGGCCTCCCCCCCCCACTGGACCTCACCCTTGGGTGGGTACTTCTCAGAACTGGAGTCCTTGCGGTGGGGGAGCCATGGCCTGCCCTCCCCTCACCCCCACATTGAGCATTGGGGGGATCGTGTCCCAGATGCCTTCGTTTCTGCTAGTGCACGTGGGTGATGTGGTGCCTGACAGAGTTCGTGCATTTGGCGCGCGTGCATGTAGTGTGTGTGGACAGCTTTGTGCAAGCATACACGGGCAAACACCCACGTGTACACATGGGCATCCCCACACGTACACCTACATACATTTGTAGAAGCCCACTCACTTGATCATATGAAGAGACATGCCACATGCCCCCCCACATACACAGGTGTGCATACACCTGTTGTGAGCAGGTACAGAGACGTGCCCACATACACATGCACACAAAGAAGCGTGTGTGTGCCCAGCCCAGCAGTCCTGGTGCCCTGGCCATGGCATTTCCTTAGAATCTGGTACGGGCTTAAGGCTCATCCAGGGACTGGCCCAGAGTCCCCCGCAGGCAACAAGACGACAGCTTCAATGCCAAGTCCCCCAGTAGGGTGCAATGATGGGCACTGCCTTCCCCAGGGTATAGCTGGGAGGAGTCAGTAGTGGGAAGCAGCTGGTGCTTGGAGGCAGGGAGAGGCTGCTCCTCGCCTGACCTGGTGTGGGACCTCTTGGCTGGCTCCCCTCACAGCTGGCGTCTGACCCAGCGCCCCACAGGACAGCCATTCACTCGTGCTGGCCTAGCCACTTCTGACCACTGTGTCCAGGCCAGATGGCCTCCAAGAGGCCGGCTAGGATGAGATGGAGCCTCCCAAGTGTCCCAGGTGGACCCCACCCCATCCCATTCTCCGTGCCTCAGTTTCCTCCACTGTTGAGTGAATAAGTGTGGCCCTGAACACTTATGGAAGGTCGTGAATGTCCTCCGGGTGTGGCTTCCCAGGTCCGTGAGGAATGTTCCCTCTCCGTTCCAGGCCTGGCTCACCCTAGGATGTAGAGGGACCTTCTGTTTCTCTCAGAAGTCCTCCCCACTGAAGGGCTCTCAGGGACAGGATGGATTTGGGACAGAGGGGTTTGGGGCCCGGGAGAGGTGGGTGACACAATGGTGTCATATGATGTCAGTGGCTCATACTGAAGGGAAGGACAGGATGACAAAGGTGGTGATGCAATATGGTGTCTGGGCCAGCCCTGCCCTCTGCACCGCATTTCCTGCCTCCCACCCCCACTCGGAGCCCTTGCTGGCCTTCAGTCATACTGAGCTCTCCCCAGCCTCCAGCCATTGAGTACCCTTCTCTCTCTCTTTCTCTCCCTCCCTCCTTTATTTTTATTTATTAATTTGAGAGTGACAGACAGCTAAAGAGGCAGATAGAGAGAATGGGCGTGCCAGGGCCTCCAGCCACTGCAAACAAACTCCAGACGCATGTGCCCCCTTGTGCATCTGGCTAACGTGGGTGCTGGGCAATCGAGCCTCGAACCTCACAGGCAAGTGCTTAACCACTAAGCCATCTCTCCAGCCCCTTCCCTCCTTTTTGATTTTTCAAGGTAGAGTCTTACTCTAACCCAGGCTGATCTGGAATTCACTGTGTAGTCTGAGAGAGGCCTGACACTCAGTAATTTTCCTACCCTTGCCACCAAGTGCTGGGATTAAAGGTGTGTGCGCGCCACCACACCCAGCAGAAAGAGAGAATATGGGCGCACCATGGCCTCCAGCATCTGCAAATAACTCCAGATGCTTGTGTCACCTTGTGTATTCTGGCTTTATGTGGGTACTAGGGAATTGAACTGGGTTGTTGGGCTTTATTATGGGCAAGCACCTTAACCGTTGAGCCATCTCTCTGGCCTGGTTTTCTCTTTTCTAATTATTAATATTTATTATTATTTCATTTTTTTCTTGTTTTGTTTTTTTGAGGTAGGGCCTTGCTCAAGTCCAGACCAACCTGAATTACTCTCAGGTTAGCCTCAAATTCACAGCAATCCTCCTGGATCACACTCTAGCCCAGGCAGACCAGGAACTCATCTTTAGCCCAAACTGACTTTGAACTCATGGCAGTCACCCTACTTCAGCCTCCTTAGTGCTGGGATTAAAGGCATGTTCCACCACATCCAGTTTACTGACTTTTTTGGTTTTTCAAGGGAAGGTCTCACTCTGGCCCAGGCTGACCTGGAATTCACTCTTATTCTAAGGTGGCCTCAAACTCATGGCGATCCTCCTACCTGTGCCTCCCGAGTGCTGGGATTAAAGGCGTGCACCACCATGCCTGGCCTTATTTTTAATTTTAATTTATTTTTATTTATTTATTTGAGAGAAGCAGAGAGAGAGAGAGAGAGAGACAGATATAGAGAATGGGCACACCAGGGCCTCCAGCCACTGCAAATGAACTCCAGAAGCATGTGCCACCTTGTATATCTGGCTTATGTGGGTCCTGGGGAATTGAACCTAGGTTCTTTGGCTTTGCAGGCAAGCGCCTTAACCACTAAGCCATCTCCCCAGCTTATATATATATATATTTTAATATTTTACTTAGGGCTGGGGAGATGACTTACCAGGTAAGGCATTTGCCTGCAAAGCCAAAGGACTCAGGTTCAATTCCACAGGACCCATGTAAGTCAGATGCACAAGGTGGTGCATGTCTGGAGTTTGTTTACAGCGGCTGAAGGCCCTGGCATGCCCATTTCCTTTCTCTGTATATATATGCCTCTTTCTCTGAAATAAAATATTTTAAAAATATTTATTCATTTTGAGAGAGAGAGGGAGAATGGGTGCACCAGGGCCTCTAGTCACTGCACATGAACTCCAGACACATGTGCCATCTTGTACATCTGGCTTACGTGGGTACTGGGGAACTGAACCTGGGTCCTTACGCTTCATAGGCAAATGCCTTAACTGCTAAGCTATCTCTCCAGCTGTTTTTATTTTTTAAATATGTTTATTTATTTGAAAGAGACACAGCAACAGAGAGTGAGTATGATTGCACCGGAGCCTCCTGCTGCTGCAAATGAACTTCAGATGCTTGTGTCACTTTGCATCTGGCTTTCTGTGTGTACTGGGGAATTGAACCTGGGCCATCAGGCTTTGCAAGCAGGCCTCCTGAGTGCTGGGATTAAAGGTGTACACCACCGTGGCGTCTGGCCATTGCTTTTCTTTTGGGCATGTAGCCGAGGCAGGCCCTAAACACATCCTCCTGCCTATGCCTGCTGAGTTCTGGCTTAGAGTAAGTACCGCCCACTGTGCCTGGTGAGCTCCTTGCGGACATTTCCATCTCATTGATTCTCTGCATCTGGGTTCAGCCCTGTGTCCAGTGCCACAAACAGCACCTGGTGCTGGGTGCTGGGTGCATGTTTGCTGAGTGGCTGGTGCTGGTTACTGTGTGCTTGCTCGTTCTGGAAAGAGTGTGTGCCCAGTGCATTACTTTGTTTGCATTTCATGAGGATGCTGTGACATTGGGACCGTGTTGCAGAAACTGAGGCCCAGAGAGGTTGAGTTAGTTGCCTGAGGTCACACAGCAGTTGGGAAGATGTGAAGTCAGATGTGCCCAGCTGGGGGATGGGGTAGACTGGTTAGGTGAAGGGGAAGAGGAAGAGCGGCTCCCGCCTCACACCAGTGTGGGCAGCTCCTTACAGTCTTCCCTGTTGCCCTGGGAGGCTTGGGTGGGGCCCATCTGCCCTCTTCCCTCTGGATCAGCCTTCTTCCCAGAATTCCGGGCATTGGAACATTCTAGCACTCTTATGACCTCTGCTGGAGCCCTGACCAGCAGTCCAGCAGCTGGGGGCCTCTACAAGGACGAGGTGGGGGCTTTCCTGGACTCGTGTTCCTGCCTGGCTGCGGCTGCAGCTAACAAGAGAGTCAAGAGGTAGCTACGCCGTCACTTCTTGCAAAGGCTGCCTGGTCACCCCTCCCCAGCGAGACAGGACTGAATCCCCAAGGGGATGTGGAGTATATGGTATATGGAGGAGACGTTTCTTGCTTTTGAGAGAGGGGTGCTCTTGCCATGGTTGCTCAGAACCTGAGGTGGAGGGTGGAGGCTAAAGGGAGACTTGCTGGGTAGCATCGAGGAAGACTCAGGGCCACTGAGTTACTACAGACTGGTGATGCTGGGCTCAGGGTCGGCAAGGCTGCAGGCTCTCTGCTGAGGGTGCCTGGCACAGAGCTTGCTTGGCATGTATAGAACCCTGGATTCTACTTCTGGCACTGAATACAGCAGGCGTGGGGGTGCATGCCTACAACTGCAGCCAGCCTGGGCTGCAAGAAAACCTATCTCAAAAAGAAAGGAAGAAATTATCCGGGTGTGATGTGGTGGTGCACGCCTTTAATCCTAGGACTCAGGAGGCAGAGGGAGGAGAATTGCTGTGAGCTCGAGGTCAGCCTGGGCTAGAATGAGACCCTACTTTGAAAAAGCCAAAAAAAGAAAAGGGGGGGAAAAAAAGTAGCTGAAAACTGAAGTTTGAAATTTCAGGCTGACATTTTGGGATATTGAAAAGTTTATATTTTACATTTAGAAAGCCCTGTGTTGGTACATGGACCCACTGAAGGTACACCCTTTTTAATCTTTTTCTTTGATTTCGGTTTTTGAGGTAGGGTCTCACTGTTGCTCAGGCTGACCTGTAATTCACTGTGTAGCCTCAGGGTGGCCTTGAACTCACTGCCATCCTCCTACCTCTGCCTCCTTAGTGCTGGGATTAAGGGCATGCGCCACCATGCCCCCCGCCGAGGGCACATCTTTACTGAGGTTCTCCATCTTAAGTCCCTGTCCCTAGCCCTGAGCAGGTGTTGAGGGCTGCTCACACGGCCTGTCTTCTCTCAGGTGTGTAAACCGAGGCAGAGAGGAGAAGGGCCTTACTTACCCAGTCCTGTACCTGGTTAGCTGCTCTTGACCTTGAGCCAAGGTCTATTTGAGCTGGCACCCTGACGTCCCACGGGGTTGCTTGGGTACAGCGGCCATTCCAGGCACCCCAGAGAATTGTTTCCTGCTAGCATTCCTCTTTGAGACAGGCTGGCCTTGAACTTGGCGCTCCTTTCATCTCGGCGTCCTCAGTGCTGGGATGACAGGCGCAAGCCATGGCCTGACTACCTGATGCCTCTTAGGGGGTCACTGAGTGAAGTCAACTTTCTAGCAGGGGGTGGTGCTGGGAACACCTTCTGCCCAGTCCCTAAGGGTATTTCTGGGTTGCCCCCCTGTCCCTGGGCTCACAGCCCCTGAGGGAGCTCCGCTGTCTCTGGTGTGTTGTGTAGTCTCCAGCAGGTGACTGCTAGGTCCCTTGGGTGCTTGCTGTTCCACTTTGCCCTTGCCCTTCCCTGCAGTGTGGGGTTGGGCACTGAGCTGAACGCCTGGCATGAAAGTTCTCCTGGCCGAGGGCCTTCATCCCTCCCACAGTATTTGCTGCACCACCTGCGTATGCCGCTGTCTGTGCTGGGGACGCTGGGGACCTGCGGGGATCAGTACTGTCCTTGCCATAGGGGCGGGCCTGGCGTTTTCTTGCACAGTGGTGACTTGGGAGGCCCGTGGCTGCTGTAGGAGCCCGGAGCTGGCACCTGAACCGACACCTGAGCTTGGGGGTGTGGCTCTGGACAAGGTGACCTGGCATGAGCCTCCAGGGAAGAGTCAGGCTGCACCAGCTCCGGTCTCTTGAGGCCAGACCCTCGAGAGACCCCCTTTCCCTGTCTCCCCCCAGGTCAGCCATGTCATCGGAGCCTCCCCCGCCACCACCACAGCCCCCCACACATCAGGCTTCCGTTGGGCTGTTGGACACCCCTCGGGCCCGAGAGCGATCTCCATCCCCGCTGAGGGGCAACGTGGTCCCAAGCCCGCTGCCTACTCGCCGGACAAGGACCTTCTCAGCGTGAGTCTTGGGCAGGTGGGAGGCACTCCTGACACTTGTTGCTGCTCCAGCGAGGCAAGACCTAGCGACTGGTGCTAGAAACCAGCAAGGCGCCTGCCAAACTTGAGGCACTGTGACTGCTGCCCGTGCACCCTGTCCTGTCCGGGGTTCAGTGGGTGGGAATCACTAGGATGTGACATCATCAGGTCCTTGACTTCCTCAGCTGCGGGGGGGGGGGCATGTTGGGGTGGCCATAAACAGGTGTAGATTTTAGGCCCAGTGAGTAGGGGCTTTTTTTTTTTTGTTTGTTTGTTTGTTTTGTTTTTATGAGGTAGGGTCTCACTCTGGTCCAGGCTGACCTGGAATGAACTCTGTACTCTCAAGGGTGGCCTTAAACTCACAGTGATCCTCCTACCTCTGCCTCCCGAGTGCTGGGATTAAAGGTGTGTGCCACCATACCTGGTTTGGGGCTGCTTTTATTAACAGTTAGTTTTCTGAAGATTTCTTCCTGCAGACCCCTTTTTCTAGATGGAGAAACAGGCCTGAGACAACTTGCCCAGGTCGCCCAGAATCATTTTACTGTTGGGTTTGCATAGCTCCCGGGACTTACAGTGCCAGCCTGTTTGACTGCATACGGTGGTTCTAGCCAGGGCTTGCTCCCTGAGGCCCACCCGTGGACAGGAGCTGGGCCGAGCCGGGTGTGCCTCAGGAGAGTATGGCTGTCTGGAGGGCTGATGGGGTCCCCCTCTCTCTGACAGGACTGTGCGGGCATCACAAGGCCCTGTCTACAAAGGAGTCTGCAAATGCTTCTGCCGGTCCAAAGGTCATGGCTTCATTACCCCGGCCGACGGGGGCCCTGACATCTTCCTGCATATCTCCGAGTGAGTCCCTTAGTGTCGTATGTGGGAGGCCTGGGCCAGGGCCGTGACCCTGTGCAGGTGAGGGCAGTGTGTGACAGAAGGGCATCAGGCACAAGGATGTGGTCAGGTATGTGTGGTGGCTGGCCCTCTGAACGTGTGACGGCCTGTGTGACAGTAACTGGGTATTTTGAGTGTTTGTGCACTGCAGATGCCACGGGCTGTGGTCATGCCCTGGGGTCAGGGTGGTGGCAGCTGGGCTGCTGTGTGAGTGGAGAATGGCTGGGGGATGGGTCTGAGTGCTTTGTGCTTGACTGGTGAGAAGGGTGACCTTGGGCCAACGGATCAGCCCCTGGCTTCCTAACCCTAGTGGCTTCGTGAGTCTGGGGCCTGCCCAGCCCCTCTGCTCCAGGAAGGAAGTTCGGGGCTGGGCCCTTTCTCTTGCTGCTTGCTCACTGGTGTCCTTCCTTCCTGTTTTCCTGAGTGTCTGGACGCCCATGGGAGCCAAAGGCGGGGCCTGCCTGACACCCAGCACCTCCATGCGTCCCCTCCAGACTCCAGGGAAGCTTTGGTTATCTGGGGAAACTGGCACCCCATCCTGACCCTCTTCTTTGGCACAAACATGTTCCTCCAGACTCTTCTCCTGGGGTTGGGATGGGATCCAGTGCTTTCTACATACACTAGGCCAGGGCTCCACCTGTGAGCAGCACCCTTGCTTGCAGCCTCAAACTTTGAGCTGGCGGCAGGCAGAGGCCTCCTGAGCCCGGCAAACCCTGAAACCACAGTTTTGAAAACAAATCAGGTTATAGGACTGGGGAGACGGCTCAGCGGTGAAGTGCCCACTGTGCAAGCATGAGGCCCTGCATTTGGACCCCAGCACCCTGTATGTGCAATCCCAGTACTGGGGAGGCAGAGAAAGAGGACCCGGGACCCTGTCTCAAAATCTGAAGTAGCAGGCGGGAGAGATGGCCTAGTGGCTAAGGTGCTTGCTCGTAAAGCCCGACAGCCACAGTTCGATTCCCCAGTGCCCGTGTAAAGCCAGATGCACAGTGGTGCTGGTGTGCCCATTCTCTCTGTCTCTGCCAGGTGTGCTGGCACGTGCCTTTAATCCCAGCACTCGGGAGGCAGAGGTAGGAGGATTGCTGTGCTTTGAGGCCAGCCTGAGAATACATAGTGAATATTGCAGGTCAACATTGCATGGGCTAGAGTGAAACCCCACCTTGAAAAACAAAAAACAAAACAAAACAAAAACAGAGGTGGAGAGTGATTAAGGAAGACCCCAGAGGTCAGTATCTGGCTTCCACACTCATGCTGGACCTCATCTCCCGTGATGGAAGTTGTAGCTCTCTCCTTTGCTACCCCCACCGCCACCACATTCTTGCATCCCAGGTCTTTTGTTTCTTGAGGCAGGGGTCTTGCTCTAGCCCAGGCTGACCTAGAGTTCACTATGTAGTCTCAGGGTGGCCTTGAACTAATGGTGATCCTCTTACCTCTGCTTCCCAAGTGATGGGATTAAAGGCTTTTACTACTGCTGTGCCTGGCTAAATTTTGAGACAGAGAGAGGGACAGAGAGAGAGAGAGAGTTGAGTATGGGTGCACCAGGGCCTCCAGCCACTACAAATGAACTTCAGATGCGTGTGCCACTTTGTGTATCTGGCTTTATGTAGATAATGGGGAATTGGACCCAGGCCATTAGGTTTGCAAAGCAATTGCCTTTAACCATGGAGCCAGCTCTCCAACTGAATTTATTTTTGTTTTCAGTGTAGGGTTTCACTATAGCCTAGGCTGACCTGGATCTCACTTTGTGGTCCCAGACTGGCCTTGAACTCACAGTGATCTTCCTACCTCTGCCTCCCAAGTGCTACTTTTTCTTTTTCTTTTTTTTTTTTTTTTTTTCTTTTTTGAGGTAGGGTCTCACTCTGGCTCAGGCTGACCTGGAATTCGCCATGGAGTCTCAGGGTGGCCTTGAACTCTCGGTGATCCTCCTACCTCTGCCTCCCGAGTGCTGGGATTAAAGGCGTGCGCCACCACGCCCGGCTCTTTTTCTTTTTTTCTAAGGTAGAGTCTCACTCTAGCTCAGGCTGACCTGGAATTCACTATGTATTCTCAGGGTGGCCTCGAACTCTCAGTGATCCTCCTACCTCTGCCTCCCGAGTGCTGCGATTAAAGGCGTGCGCCACCACACCTGGCTTGCTACTTTTTCTTTAGAGACAAGGTCTCACTAAGTTACCAAGATTGGTCTTGAATTCACTCTGTAGGCCAGGTAGACCTTTAACTTGCTATTCCTGTCTCAGCTTCCTGAATAACTGGCATTACAGGCCTATACCCTCCTGCCCAGCCATCAGGGACTTTTTTGAAGACTCACATGAGTGTCTGAGACAGTCAGTGATAAAGCCATACCCTGCGTCCTGGGTCTTGTGGAAGCAAAATTCAGTGTAGGCAGAGGAGCTTGGGAAAGCTGACCAAACCGTCCCCTCACTTCAGTTTTATTTCGTGATGGTCTCATCTCTCCGGCTCTTCCACCTGCAAGAGTGCATCTCACACTGGGTGCCGGTGTGAGCATGCAGGGTAGCAGCAGCCAGCGCAGAGTGGTGGAAGGGGAGGGGTTGTTCCCTGGAAGGGCTCCGGAGACCAGGCGCACAGTCCTTGTCTCATGTCTCAGGTCGAGTTTGTGGAACTTTTCCGTCTGTGGATACTGACTGCTTCTTCTGCCCTGCAGCGTGGAGGGGGAGTATGTCCCAGTGGAAGGTGACGAGGTCACTTATAAGATGTGCTCCATCCCACCCAAGAATGAGAAGTTGCAGGCCGTGGAGGTGGTCATCACTCATCTGGCACCGGGCACCAAGCATGAGACCTGGTCTGGACATGTCATCAGCTCTTAGGACCTGCAAGACCCCTTCTCCTGGGCTTCGGGGAGACTTTGGAGGGGGGGTGAGCAAGGGCCACACTGGAGATGACATTCTACCATACAACACGGGCTCCAAGGTGGGGCACGGGCCCTTTCATGCATCTCCTGGAAGGGCGTGGGGGCAGCTCGGGGTGCCCCCTCCACCAGCACAGCCTCTGACCTTCACAACAAGCTCTCACCACCTGAAAGGCATTAAAGCATTTCAAAAGGAGAGGCACCTGGCTGTGGCTGCGTGGAGGGTCCAACCCCAGCCGAGGGGTGGGTCACATGTCTTTCCCCAAACTGAACCCCTCATGGAACCGGAGGTCTGTGTGGCCTCTGGGGCATGTCACCAGTCCTGTGAATTCCCGCCCAGGGCCTCTGTCTCTTCTGAGACCAGGGCAAGATCCACTTTCTAATTCTTGGCTTGGCTGGTTCTAGAGAGGTGGCTGGGGCAAAAGGAGGAGCTATGTGTGTAAGGGCTTTGCTTTTAGGTGCCTTTGCAAGCAGGGCCGTTGCCATCCTCGGGGGATGATGTCCCCCAGGAGTCCTGCCTGTCTCTCAGGAGCTCCTGCCCCAGGTCATGGCTACTTTGAGGCGCAGGCCTGATTCTTTGAGAGGGCTGGTGTTTTCCACTTGCTGCTTTACTGGCAGCCACCCAGCAAAGCCATTCACAGCCTGTCATTAAGCTGATGCTGGGATGGCCATGGGGTGGGGAGGAGAGGGCTGTGGAGAGCAGAGGATCTTTGTTTCAAAACAGAACTTTCTACCGGGTTGGTGGCTCCTATCTGTAATGCCAGCACTTGGGAGGCTGAGATGGGGAAGATCCCAAGTTCCATGTCAGCCTGGGCCACAGCAAGACTGGCTTCCACTGTCAGCACTGCAGAACAAAACAAACGCCCCAGAACTTTCTCCTACTCACGCAGAGAAAAGTAGGCAGCTTGCTTCCTGACAGCCTTGCAAATCAACGTTGAAGGAGAAACACACCTAGGGTGGGGAATGGGGTTTCTTAAAACTGCTGTAAGAAATGCTTAGAATTCTTCTTTCTCTGTGCTGGGGATGGAACCCAGGGCTGTGTGGCCTGTTAGGTAAGCACTGTTTTTCTTTCTTTCTTTCTTTCTTTCTTTAATCTATATAACTGAAGCTCTTTTCTCAGAGCTGGCTCTGCACCTTGCTGTGACCTGTAGACTTATGTTTCGAGTGAACAGATAGATTCCTAGGACCTCCTCCGCTGTGGTTTGGATTTAGTTGTGATCTAAAAATAGAAGTGGCTGGGAAACCTGCTTAGAAGTATGTGGCTTTGAGAAAGTCACAAACTCACCTGTCAGTGCTGGGGATGTGTCCTGAAACTGGCTTTGGGGCCCCAAGAGTGGTCCAGGTAAGAGAGTTATTTGATACGGGGAGCTCACCCTGTGACTGAACTCTGGGTGAGTGTGTCCTTGTGGAAGGGGCGAAGGCTGGATGGTTTGCTGATGAGCGCAGGGCTTTGCACACGCTGAGCCTGGGTGCGCCAGTTGCGTTTGGCTGGCTCAGCACGGGCTCCTCCACCCCAGTTGCTCACTTTCTGTGTGGCCTGTGGTCCTGGTTGGGTCACTGGCCGTTGTTTTCATACTGTGTCAAAGGTGGCTTCTTCCCCTCCAGCCCTGGCTTGTTCCCCACTGGCACCCTGGGGCCTGTCTTCAGAACACACTCCCACAGCTGCTTCTGTCAGGACCGGGAGGGCTCCCTGCCTCTGCCGTGCTGCCTCGCGCTCACCCTGCACCCTGCGCTCTAGCGGGCCCACCGCGCAGGCAGCCGGGAGCCCCATTCTGCTGGCGTGGTGACCTCTGGATTCTCTCGCTTGGCCAGATCTTTTATAAATGGCTCTTCCTGTGTGACCACATCTTTTCAGCCAGTAGAGTATTCTAGAACTGCAGGGTATTAGAGCTGGAAAAGATCCCTTTTCTGTTCAGAAAGGGAGGGTTAACTTACAGAGGAGGAGGGACATGGTATTGGTGACCAAGCCAGGAATGGAATGTAGATTCCCAAATACAAACCCTGCTTCCCTTCGCCACTTCTTTCTCAATAAAGAGTTTGTTTTCTGCAGAGCTGTGCATACTTGCGCATGTGTGTACACATATACCCGGGCTTTTCCTGTGACCCAGACAGGATGTCTCTTCTAAACAAGACTGACACGTTCTGATCTGTAGTCCAACAGTGCTGGCCCAGCCCTCTTCATTCTCTAAAGCCGGAAAAGCTGAGCCTTAGAACAAGCCTCGTGGAGACACTGGTGTGCTGGGCTGTGGGTAAATTCCCTCAGGTGACATTGGAGATGTCATGTGGCAGGGTCCCATCAGTTCTTTGGTGGGAAGGGCCTTGGGGTCTCTGCTGCAGATGTCTGCTGCAGCCTTGAGCTCCACAGTCCCCGAGGGGGAGGCTGGGGATGGAGACGAGGCTACACTCCCTGGGTCCCGTGGCTCAGGAGCAGGCCAGTGGCCCTGCGGGTCAGCGCAGCACTTTGCAGCTGGGGCAGTGTGAGCAGCGGCAGCCGGCCAGCCCACCTTCAGGGTGGGGCCGCGAGGCCGGTGCTGGCCGAGTGGTTTGGTTCAGTGATGTGGACAGCAACCCGCTGTGCGGGAGCAGATGGGTCTTGGTGAATCAGATGCTGTGCTGGGGAAGTGACAAGCGACCCACCAAACCTGTTCAGGAAGGCCACACAAGATGAGACTTGGGGAAAGCAGGCCAGCTTTGCAGACATTGCCTTTGGGGTGCCATGGGGGAGGGAGGTGCCCAGGGTGGGCGAGGAAGTCAGAGGTGATTCAGGGCTGCGGGGGCAGACTGCAGTAGGATCAGGGCACATCTGAACTTTCTACTCCTTGCCCTGGCCTCCCAGGGGTGGTCATGACTGGGAACACCTTCCCAGGGTCAGGCAGACCCCAGTATGGGAGCCCAACTCTTTGCTCTGGTTTCTCCTGAAGCTTCTAACCCTTGGGTGACCTTAAGGCCGGGGCCAGCCTCTACTTGGGGCAGGGATGACCGAAGTAGCCGCAGCTGCCTGGGCGTAGCAACCTGTTCCTGCTTCTTGCCTCTCACGGCATCTAGATTCCTTGTGATGTCTGGACTCTGCCGACTTGCCTGGGCTGAGGGAGCGACTACAGCCCTGCTGCGTTAGTTCCTCATGTTTCACCAAAAGCTCCACTGTGGCACCAGAGGTGCCGGCGCACCTGACAGGTGAGAAGCTAGCCAGGAGCTTGCCTTGAGCCGCATAGCTGGCAGGCACACTACAGACCCTGGCACTCTGCGTACAAGCCGAGGCCATGCCCATGTTCCTTAGCCACAGACTTTATAGCCACTGAGCCTGGCTAGGTAAGGCCCTCTGAGTAAGTTCTGGGAGGACTGATTAAGAAAACAGGAAGCTGGGCGCGGTGGGTAGTCGTCTCCAGTGACAAGGGAGGTGAAGTGGGTAGATCGGCAGGAAATGGCTGGGAATGAAGCAAGGGCAGCAGGTGTCCCGGAGGTCAAGGCTGAGAGGTCCCCCACCACCCACTGCACACTGGGAAGTCACCAGAAAGAGCTGTAAAAAACCGTTCCTTTAATGTGCCAGCCAGGGCATTACAGTACCACGTGCCAACTGCAGCAGGGACAGAAGCCACAGGATGAGGGTCCTGGCAGTCTCTTATGGGGGACAGAGGAGGTGGAGGGGCTGTTTTGTAGCCCTAGGCAGCTAGCCCAGGGGCAAGGTGGGCTGTCTCTGGATGGGACACATGGTGGCTGGAGGCAGGAGCAGCGTTGCAGAGGCTCCTGGCCCAGATACACTGGCAGATCCCAGAGAGGCCGCCTACCCAGCACCAGACGGGCAAGCACATTTCCAGATGCAAAACAGTGGTGCACGAAAGAACCGTTCTCCCAGCGGGCCAGAGAAGAGGCGGAGAGGTCAGAGGAGCTCCTATCCTTGTGGCCATCAGGTTCCAGTGATGCTTGTCCAAGGAGCTCCTCTGGGCTGCCCCCAGTGTTTGGTTCCTCTCCTCTCTGGTTACAGGAAAGCAGTCAGTGTAGTGAATAGATCTGGCCCAAATTCCAGGCAGGCCAGCAAGGTGCAAACCGTGTGGGGTCAGCTGTTACTCGGCCAGCTGTCTGCCCAGCAGGCCTGGCCGACAAGCAGGAAGCCGGTTGGAAAAGTCTCCAGCCCTGCGGCCCAGCACGGCACACTAGCACTGCTCACACCGCCAACCCTGGGCGGCATCGGGAAGTACCCTTTAACTGCTCTCCCTGGTGGGTACTGCAGATGGCCCGCCCTTTCTCAGGTGACCCAAGGGTCTGAACGTTAGTAGCCGTCACATTTTCACAAGACTAAGCGGGGCCTGCTGGTAAAGAAATGCCATCCTAGCACTCAGGAGGCTGAGGCAGGAGGATCAAGAATTTAAGGCTGAGCTGGGTGTGGCGGCACACGCCTTTAATCCCAGCACTCGGGAGGCAGAGGTAGGAGGATCACAGTGAGTTCGAGGCCACCTGAGACTACCCAGTGAATTCCAGGTCAGCCTGAGATAGAGCAAAACCCTACCTCAAAAGAGAGAAAAAGAAACCATTCTCACAGGACCCATGAAGAGGGGCTCTGACATGCTCTTTTCTGCTTCATTCAAGAACGGGGAAGTCAGCCTTAACCTAAGCAAATCCAACTACACCCTATCAGACAGTTCTCCGAGCAGAGGCTGGGGGAGAGGTCTCTGAGATAGGGCACCCACTGTGTAGCCTAGGCTGACTGAATTTGTGGTGCTCTTCCTGCCTTGGCCTCCTGAGCACAGGGATGATCGGCATGGGGCCGCCAGAACCGTTTCTGACAAGTCCTTTCTCTCCCTTGGGGTGCAGCTGGGTGAACTCCCGTCCCTGTGGCCATCGGGACATACGCATGGGGGGCCTCGGCGCTGGCCCCACCTCGTCCCTTCGCTGTTAAGGAAAGAGCTCCTCACAGATCCTCCGCGTGTCCTCGGGCGCCGTCACCGTGTAGCCGACGGTCCTGGGGTCTGTGAAGATCTCGTGGTCATTGCCCCCCTGCACAGACACAAAGCACACAGAAGGCTTGGCTCTGTCCGGGCTGGGGTGGCTGCGAGCCTGGGGCCTGAGGCGGGTCACAAAGAGAAGGAACCTCAGGTTCCTATGGTAGGGGGTTCTCTTCACTTCCGAGAGTGGGCTGTGAGCTTTTTCAGTCACTGTTGATCAGGGTTTAACCTTCTGAACTGCAGCTGAGTGTGGAACATGTAATTATGCTTAGGAAAGAAACCACGATGCATTTGTGAAGGCCTGTCTACAGCTTATTTTTTAGAGAGAGCGCAGAGTGACAAAATTCTCACAGCTGCCTTCAACTTCTGTAAATCATCAGCAGTGTTGGTAGAGCGGACGGCCCAGAGTGTGGCTTCCTGGAACTCTTGTGTTGAGGGACATGGCTGCTCTGTGCTAGCCACAGGCACGTGGCATGATGGCCCTTGACGTGTAGCCAGCAAGACAGGAACTGGTTACTTTCAGATTTATTTATTTCTTTATTTAGAGACACAGGCACACTTTGTAGCCTAGGCTGGCCTGCAAGATCGCTGCCTCCCTAGGGCCAGGACTACAAGCAGGCGCCATCACAGCCAGCTGATCTTAATTACATTTAAATGGCTCCTTATGACTGGCACCTGGGCTGCTAGTTTAGAAGCAAGGTCTCTGGGGTGGGTGACCTTCATTATATGTTTTGTCTCCTTGCAGCTGCATCAGGCGCCCACTGTATCTAACCACATCTGTCTCTCATCTGCTTTCAAGGCTAAAAGCTTTGTCCTGAACCCGCAGTCACCTTGAACACCAGGAACAGCACGGCTCTCAGAGAGGACAATGGTTCACTGCCCGCCCTCCCAGATAAGAGTCACCTTGTAGAACCACAAGTGACAGGGACCAAGCCGACCACTCCTCTGCCAGGGATACCGACTTACACAGCCCTTTTGACCACCCAGTTCTTCCTTTGTTTGAATCTAAAGCTCAGGACAGTACCTCGGAGATACACTTGGTGGTCAGTGAACTCCTTTATCCGTTCCCGGAATCTGGTGTTTGCCCTAAAAATGGGTGGGGTGGGTGGGTGAGGGCACAAAAGTGAAGGCAGAGCCAGTTGGCTGCGACATAAGTTACTACCTCGGAAAGAGAACTCAGAGGCAACAAGGGTTACCAGCTGACTCTGCCAGTCTCCTTGGTGCTGCTGGGGGGCGGGGGCGGGGGCGGGGTCAGAGCCGGAGGTGAGCTGCGTGCCGCCCTCGCCCTCACTTCCCAGCACCAGGAGTGGAGAACCTGGGAGACTCGCTGGGCCACTCCTGCAGCCCCGAGCTGCCCAACGGTGGGGGGAGGTCAGCAGGAGCAGAACCCAAGCTTGGGGGGGGGTGTGACAGGCTTCTGGGAACTGGAAATTTCACTGGATTTGCATGCACAGCAGAGGTTACAGACTCGAGTGGGGGAAGCTCAGCTCTCCCCCTTCAGCTCAGAGAACAAAAGCTGTTCCCAGAGAAGAAAGGGAGGGAGGAAGAGAGGGAGGAGAGTGAAGGATCCCGTTCCCAAAGGCAGCTGGAAGTGAGCCTATTAATATTTAAATCCCTAAAAGGCCCTCACACTGAGGTTGGTGCTGGGGCAGCTGCCCATGCTAGCCCCACCTCACGGGCTGGCTAGCACCCTACGGCCCTTTCTGAGCCCCGTGGTGAATCTGGTTTTCCTTTGATGCGGGAGAGCGTTAGCAGTCTGAACCCCGCTCCACAGGAAGAAGCCTGGGCTGAATTCCCGTGGCACCTGTTGTGCGCAGTCACCTGCACACGCACTGTAGCTTTGGTCCACGCCAGGGTGCCTTCAAGATGCTGCAGGGAGAAGGCCATGCCCAGGGGCTCTGAAAGCGGGCAGGTGAGTGGATAGCCTTAAGGCTGAGCTTCATAGATCCAGGGTGTGGAGTAGAATTTGGGGTGGCCCTAGAGTGAAGGTCAAGTCTAACAATGGCTTAGAGCTTGACCACTATACACCTCTGGCCTGTGAGGCAGGACACAGCTGTGTGTCAGGCCTGGCATTTGATGTGCCCAGATCCCAGAGGCAGGCCAGCCACACGCCTGGGCTGATGGCTCCCTGGGCAGAGGAGCTGCTTACTCCTAGGAGCACCGTTCTTGGACCTGCAGCGTTCTCTGGCAAGCAGGGGGAAGGTGCGAAGGCAGGCACACAGAGAACACCCTGAGCCAGCCTGAGCACTTCTAAGCTGGTTCAACCTACTAGTAGTTCAGGAAGCACACTGGGGAGCAGTGACTCATCCAGGGTCTTTGGTGAAGGCCTCGCCTCAGGAACTTAGCTTATGCCTGCCTGCCAGAGCCCCACGCAAGAGCTGGGTCTCAAAGGCGCTCTCCCCAGGGACGGTTAAGTGTAGTGTGCCAAGGCCTTGCAGAGAACATGCCCTGAGGACAGGGAACTCAGTCCGAGCATGGTGGCAGTGAGCTCCTGCTCGAGGCAGTGGCCAGGTGTGGCTCGGGACTCTACCTGTCTCTCAACCTGGGCTGAACCTTTCTGCCGTTGTCAAGGGGAGCAGGCTCTGTGCGAAGACGCACGTCCTGACGCTCCTGCAGCCAGGCCAGGGCCTACCAACTCCCGGGGCCTCACTTCATGCTCACAGCTGCTTTGGGGGGGGGGGGGAGACCGGCAGCCCCACTGCGTTGACCAGGGCTCTGGGGCTCTCAGACCAAGGCTAGTGTGTGCTCACTGCGGTGGTGAGGGCCGCTTCCAGTCTGGGTGGTTTACATGTCATCACCCCTTGACCCTTCTCAGTTTCAGGACAGTGAAATGCTGCACCTCCAGTGAGGAGAGGGATAGGCAAGGTCCTCGGGGGCGCGGTGAGGGAGAGCGAGGGGGAGGCGTTCCCCTGCACTAAGTGCCGCAGAGACCAAGTTCACTGCCTGTCGTTCATGGCCTGGGCCACGGCGTGAAAAGAGTGGAGCCCTTCAGTCTCTCCATTTGTTATTTAAACTGTTTTTTTTTTTTTCTTTTCTTGAGATAGGGCCTCACTGCTCTGGCCCAAGCTAACCTAGAATGGAGTTCACTAGGTAGGTCTCAAGGTGGCCTCCAACTCATGGTGATGAGTTGAGTGCTGAGGTTAAAGGCGTGTGTCACCACGCCCAGCTCCTAATTTATTTATTTTTAATTTATTTGAGAGCGACAGACACAGAGAGAAAGACAGATAGAGGGAGAGAGAGAATGGGCACACCAGGGCTTCCAGCCTCTGTAAACGAACTCCAGACACGTGCGCCCCCTTGTGCATCTGGCTAACGTGGGACCTGGGGAACCGAGCCTCGAACCGGGGTCCTTAGGCTTCACAGGCAAGCGCTTAACCGCTAAGCCATCTCTCCAGCCCCTAATTTAGTTTTTAATAGATTTCAGAAAAATGTACGGACAGGGCCTCTGGAGACAGGTCCTACTCCACTACTCAAAAGAGGAGGGGTGGACACCTGCTGGCAGACAGCTCACCTACACCCCGCGCCTGGTCTGTACTGGGAACTGGGAGGCCTGGAAGAAAAAAGTTCAAGCCAGATCCATGTTTTGGTGCTGAGTTGCTCTTTTCCCCTCCTTCCTACCACAGTGACTACTGTAAAAATGTTTATCCTTTCCACCCCCTTCTGCACAAGTGCAAGCTGACGCGGAGAGGCGTTCCCTTTTTTCTTCGGAGGCGGGCTCTCGGCTCAGCCCGCCCCACGGGTGCCGGCTTGCAGCACTACCAGGCCGGCTCACCGCACAGCACCGCACTGGTCTGCACTTCGCTTCAGTCACCGAAGAGACGGAGATGGGTGCCCACCGCTAGGTTTTACCGTCTATGGCAGACGGATGACACCGAGTGTGGCCCGCTTCCTGTTCCAGGGCTGCACTAGCTGTGTATGCCACTGCGCACACTCCCACCCTCAAGGGCACTCGCTAAATTACCAAGCAAGGAGAGCTACTGGCAGGGGCGCACGCCTTTAGTCCCAGCACTCGGGAGGCAGAGGTAGGAGGCCTGCTGTGAGTTAGAGGCCTCCCTGAGACTACAGAGTGAATTCTAGGGTAGCCTGGGCTAGAGCGAGACCCTACCTTGAAAAAAAATGAAAAAGAAAAAGTCGGGTATGGTGGTTCACACCTTTAATCCCAGTGCTCAGGAGGCAGAAGTAGGAGGATCACTGTGAGTTTAAGGCCACCCTGAAACTACACAGTGAATTCCAAGTTAGCCTGGACAAGAGTGAGACCCTGCCTTGAACCCCCCCCCCCAAAAAAAAAGAAGCCAAGTGTGGTGGCACATTCATTCCCTTAATCCCAGCAAGCAGGAGGCTGGAGCCGTTAGATAAGACCTAACTGGGTATAGTGGCAGTCTTTCATTCCAGCAGTCAGGAGGCAAAGGTAGGTGGATTGTTGTGAGTTCAAGGCCATTCTAAAACTAGAATTCCAGGCCAGCCTAGACTAGAGAGAGACCTACCTCAAAAAAAAAAAAAAAAAAAAATCGGCTGAGTGTTCAATGGTAGAACCCTCACTTTCCTGGTAGCATGCAGGAGGCCCTCGGTTGGGTGGGCCAACAGGCAAAGTGTGGCCAGTGGGAAACAACAAAAATCAGCCTAATAGTTGCTTTTTCCTTTTAAGTACAGATTGATCAAACTGTAAAAAAGACTGGGATACTTACAGGCATGGTTTTGTCTCCAAAGAAATAAATGGTCTTGTAACCATCACATTCCACATGTCTCAGGCAATACCTCTTGTCCCAGCCGTCAGGAAAGACATCAAAGCTGATCTGGCCACCTGCCGGGTTGGGAGGGATGCAGGAAGCAAACAGAAGATGGAAAGTCTAGTGAGAGCTCGAGAGATGGCTCAGCAGCTACGAGCACTTCCTGTGGGGCCCGAGACTGCCTGAGTTCAAATCCCATGTAAGTGAGTGAGCATGGTGACATACTTATAACCCCAGTCCCCCCAAAGGGGAGCAGAGACCAGGGAATCACTTGGGGTCATGAAAACCTGCAGGCTCCAGGGTTGAAGAGATGGCTTAGCAGTTAAGGTGCTTGCGTGTGATGCCTAAGGACTGAGGTTCAGTTCCCCAGAACCCATGTAAGCCAGATGCATGTGGTGGCACATGTGTTTGGAGTGTTTGCAGTGGCTAGAGGCCTTGGTGCGCCAATTCTCTCTCTCATAAAAAAAAACAAAAGCAAAAACAAAACAAAACAAGAACCTGTAAGCTTCAGTACCAGTAAGAGTCTTAGCTCAAACAAGAATGGGCAAAGGAGCGATAGAGGGGGATACTCAATGACCCCAGTCTTCTGCTCAAGGTGAGTGCCCCCAGCCACAAGCCAGAGCATGGGGTGCAAAGGCACATACATGTGCGATCACACAAGCAACATAAAATACGGATAAAAGCTGGTGAAGTCTGGGGATAGGGCTCAGTGACGGCCCAGGCCCAGCATGCCTGGGGCTCTGGGCTCCACGCCCAGCCCAAGGCTATTACCTTCGGTGAGAAAATGTTTCTGTTTACTCCTTTGTCAGAAACTAGGTTGCCAAGGCTGGTTAATTCGCCACGTAAGCTACTTCAGCGGGCAGGTTCCAGAAATCAGTTCTACATTTGCCCCAAGCATTATTCATTTCACCTGGGTCTAGAAGTGAGTCACAATGAGTCATGTATCTGCACTAAAGTGCCCCTTCAAGGAAGTGGGCTTGCACGAAGCAGGCCTATGAAAACTACCAAGGCCACCATTCACTTGGGCTTGTCTGGTAATTCTCTTAAAATTTAATTTATTTGAGAGAAAAAGGCAGACACAGAGAATGGGCATGCCAGGTCTTCTAGCAGCTGCAAATGAACTCCAGACACATACACCACCATGTGCATCTGGCTTATGTGGGTCCTGGGGAATCGAACCTGGGTCCTTAGGTTTCACAGGCAAATGCCTTAACTGCTAAGCCATCTCTCCAGCCTGAGGGCATGGGTTTACTGTTCACACATCAGGAAGCAACCTTTCTAAGCAGGAGGAGAGTGCAGACAGGACAATCTGCGGGGTGCAGATGTGAGGCCACTTCCTGGCTTCCCCGCTGTGGTGGACGTGCTGTGAGCAGTCAGTCCTATGTCCAACGTCAGCAGTGCAGAGGCGACCACAAGTGCCTCCTGCACGTGGGCACCAAGTGTGGACGCATCTCTGTGCTCCATACCTATGGAAAAGGTGAGGCCTTTTCCTGCAAACTCCTTCTGTAGGTCCGCTACAAATTTTTGTCGTATATTTTCTTTCTGAGAAAAAACAAAAAGATACCAACTGTCCGTGGCACGGCACTGAGAAGTGCTTTAAATACTGGTTGCAATCGCACACTCCTCTTACTTTCATGAACACAGCCATTCCCCAGGGACATCCATTTTTCTTTTTCTTTTTTTAAATATTTGTGTTCTTTTACATTTTTTTCTTTTCTTTTTTTTCTATGTAACAGAGGGAGAAGGAGAGAGAGAGAATGGGCGCAGTAGGGCCTTTAACCACTGCAAACAAGCTCCAGATGCATGCACCAGCCACTATGTGCGTCTGGCTTATGTGGAACCTGGAGAACCGAACCTGGGTCCTTAGGCCTCACTGGCAAGTGCCTTAACCACTAGGTCATCTCTCCAACACCCCCCCCGCCCCAACATTTTAAAAATATCCCTATTTGTTCATTTGAAACAGACAGAAAGAGCGAGCATGGATGCACCAGGGCCTCCTGCCACTGTAAACAAACTCCAGACATGTGCACGGCTTTGTGCGATTACTGGGGAACTGAACCCAGGACGCCAGGCACCGCACTCGAGTGCCTTAACCTGAGCCGCCCCAGCCTCCCCGGGCCGTTTCTAGGACTCACTTTATCGAGTTCAAAGAACTCAACTCGCTCTTCCTGGCTGCAGCTTCGTCCAATAGGGGACACATTCAACATGCCATTTCGGAATTCGATGAAGGTGCCCCTGGGGAGGAGAAGGGGACACAGGTCCCCAAAATACCTTATTAAAGATAGGCTAAAATCAGTGCAGTGGCAGACAGGAGGGGTGAGGTAAGTCAGGCTTCTCAGGGCTGTGCAGCACTCGGGCCGCAGCCTTCCTCGCAAAGCAGCTAGTCCATGCTGAGATTTAAGAGGCAGAGTGAAGGAACGGAATCACGACTCCTTGTGTTTTAGGTGACCACTGCTGTTAAGATAGCATTTTAGATAGACTGATTTACAGTCAGATTGTACTGGGGCTGGAGATGGCTCTGTTGATAGAGCATCTGTCACAGAAGAGCGAGGAACTGCTGGAGTTCAGATCTAAGGACCTAAGGGTTGAGACAGGGTCTCATTCTTTACGTTAGTCTTTGGTTTTTTTTTTTTTTATTAGTATATGTGTTTTATTCTTTTTTTTTAATTTTTATTTTTATTAACATTTTCCATGATTATAAAATATATCCCATGGTAATTCCCTCCCTCCCCACCCCCACACTTTCCCATTTGAAATTCCATTCTCCATCATATTACCTCCCCATTACATTCATTGTAATTACATATGTACAATATCAACCTATTAAGTATCCTCCTCCCTTCCTTTCTCTACTGTTTCTGTTTTTTGAGTAGAGTCTCACTCTAGCTCAAGCTGACCTGGAATTCACTATGTAGTTTCAAGGTGGCCTCGAACTCATGGTGATCCTCCTACCTCTGCCTCCCAAGTGCTAGGATAAAAGGTGTGCGCCACCACGCCTGGCACAGGCTAGTCAAATTTGTGGCAATACTCCTGACACAGCCTTCCAAGTATTAGGATTATAGACATGAGCTACTATGCCTAGCTTCAAAAAAAAATAAATAAATAAATAAAAAAAATATATATATATTTAATGAGGAGAAGAAAGAACTGATGTGGCAGGGCCTCCAGCCACTCTACTGAGCTTCAGACGCATGCACTACGTTGTGCACATGCGCGACCTTGCGTCACTCTGTGTATCTGGCTTATGTGGGACCTGGGTCAAACATGGATCCTTAGGTTTTGCAGGCCTTAACCACTAAGCTATCTCTCTAGCCCACACAATAGTTTCTTAAAAGCCAAGGTAAACTGGCAACTAGATATTCATGCTGAAATATCATGTTTTCTCTCACAGGCAGCCTTTCAACACTTTTTTTTTTTTTTAAATTTTGTTTGTTTTTATTTATTTATTTGAGAGCAACAGAGAAAGTGGCAGATAGAGAGAGAATGGGTGCGCCAGGGCCTCCAGCCACTGTGCATCTGGCTAACATGGGTCCTGGGGAACCGAGCCTCGAACTGGGGTTCTTAGGCTTCACAGGCAAGCGCTTAACCGCTAAGCCATCTCTCCAGCCCTCAACACTCTCTTTTAAAAATATATATATTTTATTTTATTTATTTGAGAGAAAGAGAGAGAATGGGCATGCCAGGACCACCAGCCACTGCAAATGAACTCCAGATGAATGTGCTCCCTTGTGCATCTGTCCTACGTGGGTCCTGGGGAATCAAACCGAGGTCCTTGGCTTTGCAGGCAAATGCCTTAACCACTAAGCCATCTCTCCAACCCCCGCCTTTCAACACTCTTAAGACAGAACAGTAGCAGAGCAGAGGAAGGGGACGAAGGGTAGGGAAGGAACAGGACAGCAAGACAGTGAACACTTGCAGAGGACATGAGCGCATTCATAAAACATCATCGTGAACCCCATCACAACGTACACTGTTAAAAAAGACAGTCACCAGACAAATGAGAGGTGTGTGTTTTGTGACAAACTTCTTAAGTTTCTTCCAGGTCTGCCAACAGTGCCGGTGAGTCCCCTAATCGTGTCCCTGGGTCTTTCTGCTGTTTTAGTCACATGACCCTGATGTCTGGCTACCTTAGATACTGAGAGCAGCTGAGGAAACTGGAGGCCAGTGCAGCCTCTGCCTGGGCAGCGTTCTGGGCACCTCTCCAGGCTGCTGCGTCCACCTGTACAGAGGCCGATGCCACCAGCTCCACTGGCCCCAAGGGTCTTGGGAGCAGCAAATGCACACTGGCTCCTCTCAAGGTGCTCTGGAAACCAGTGGAAACGAGCCTCAGCAGGTACGACGGACCGGCAGCCCCGGCAGGCGGGTCCTGTTCCCCGCTGCGCTCCACTCAGGAGGTGGCAAGTCGTACATGGGTGACAGGGCGCAGCTGTTATTTGTCCTCCACATTCTCACGGCACAAAGGGAAGGTGACAGTCAATCTTTTTGATGTGTATGTTTTATGTATGTTTACATGTGTGAGCACATGTGTGTGCACACATGCACCCATGTAGAGGCCAGAGATCAACACTGGGTGGCTTCCCAATTGCTCTCTGCCTTCTTTACTGAGACAGGGTCTCTCAGTGAACCCAGAGCTCACTGGTCTGCTTTGGGGCTGTTCCTGTCTCCACCTCCCCAGCCCCGGGACAAGCAGCACACACCACCATGCCCAGCACTGACCTGCCCCCACATGTGGGCAGCAAGCACTTCACCTGCTGAGCCCTCCCCAGCTCAGGATGATACATTCAGAAATCTGGCAATTTTTATTTATTTGAGAGAGGTAGAGAAAGGACAGAAATAGAGAATGGGTGTGTCAGGCCTCCAGCTGCCGCAAAAGAACCCCAGATACATGTAGGACTTTGTGCATCTGGCTTTATGTGGGTACTGGGGAACTGAACCCAGGTAGTTAGGCTTTGTAGGCGAGTGCCTTAACCACTGATCCATCTCTCCAAGAATTTCCTCCTTTCCCTTCCTTTCCTTCCCTTCTTTCTTCTTTTTGGTTTTTCAAGGTAGGGTTTCACTCTAGCCCAGAGTGGAATTCACTATGCAGTCTTAGGGTGCCCTTGAACTCACAGTGATCCTCCTACCTCTGCCTCTCAAGTGCTGGGATTAAAGGCACCACCACACCCAGCTAATGCTTTAAAAAAAATTTTTTTTTCACTCAGTAGACTGAGGTAGGAGGATCACTGTGAGTTCAAGTCCATCCTGAGACTACAGAGTAAATTCCATGTCAGCATGAGCTAGAGTGAGACCCTACCTTGAAAATAAATAAATAAAAAAAATAAGCCGGGCATGGTGGTGCACACCTTTAATCCCAGCACTCAGGAGGCAGAGGTAGGGGGATTGCCGAGAGTTCGAGGCCACCCTGAGACTACATAGTTAATTTGAGGTCAGCCTGGACCAGAGTGAGACCCTACCTCAAAAACCAAAACAACAACAAAAATAGCCATGCTTAGTATTTGGGTACATTTCCTGCCAACTTTCTGTGGCATTTGTAGAAACAACTGCTATTTTGTAAATGGGGCTCTCTATTTCTTTTATGTTTTTTTTTTAAATTTTTGTTTGTTTATTTATTTGAGAGAGACAGAGAGGGACGGCAAGAAGCAGATAGAGAGAGAGAGAATGGGAACGCCAGGGCCTCCAGCCACTGCAAACAAACTCCAGACGCATGCGCCCCCTTGTGCATCTGGCTAACATGGGTCCTGGGGAGTCGAGCCTCGAACCGGGGTCCTTAGGCTTCATAGGCAAGAGCTTAACCGCTAAGCCATCTCTCCAGCCCTCTTTTATGTTTTTTTGAAACAGCAACCTTCCTGCTTCAGCGTCCCTTGCACTGGGATGTGTGGGATGAACCACACATCTGGCATTTTCTCCCTATTATTTTTTGAAGAGTCTGTTATGAAGGCCAAGGTAGCGTGATCTCATGACCCTCCTGCCTCAGTACTAGCATGACAGGTGTACGCTACCTGCCTGGCTCTGCGGCTCTTATTTCACCCTGACTCTCAGAGGTCCCCAGTGACAGCCCTGTACAACTTCCCTTCCTGTGGACAAATGATCCTTTCTACAACTGTCCTCTCGTGGTTGGCTACCTAGACTGTTTCCCATCCCTTTTCTTCAGCCCTGGGCTTCAGATGCCAGTAAGCCAGAACCTTATTCCTCCACACCCCAGCAGAGCCTCTTCACTCACAGCACTCCTACCTTTTCCTAGGGAGTTTGATCTTCGCAATATAGCTCAGGCAGTAGTTGATCAGGTCTTGGATCAGCGCCTCACCCAGATGACCCTGAATATTCTAGATAAGGAAACACTGCCATTACTTGACACAATAGTAAATATAATGGAAAGACCTTACAGCACACTAAGGTCTTTAGACGTAATTCCTGGAAGATCCAGCAGGTGCAGGGGGACAGTGACATGTCCTGCCACCTTCTCTTTCCTTCTGGAAAACATTAGGCTGAACATGGAGGCAGCCATCAAAGGTGCTTTCTGCTTGCGTTGCTTGAGTCTTGCATTCGTTATTTCTCACATACTTTCGGGAAAAGCCCAAGAGCTTGCTACTGCTGCTTTATTTAACTAGAATATCTACAGATGCTGAAGAAGATATATTTGTCCTACCTCAGCTTTCTCCCGAGTCCGAGGAGAAGCAACCATAGTGCTAAGTGCTCTGTGGTCCCTCTTAAACACGCTCACAGGGAGGTGGCCGGCTCTAGCTTTTCTATCCTAACAAAAATATTATTTGCCAGGCGTGGTGGCACATGCCTTTAATCCCAGCACTTGGGAGGCAGAGGTAAGATAAATGCTCTGAGTTTGAGACCACATAGTGAATCTCAGGTCAGCCTGGAATAGAGTGAGACCCTACCTCAAAAAAAAAAAAAAAAAAAACACACCTTGAAAACAATTATGGGGGTTGGAGAAATGGCTCAGCAGTTCAGGCCCTTGCCTTCAAAACCTAAAGACCCAGATTCCCCAGTCAGTACCCATGTACAGCCAGGTGCATAGAGTGACACATGTGTTTGGAGTTTGCAGTGGATAGAGGCCCTGGCATGCCCATTCAGTCTCTTTCTTTCTCTCAGTGGTCATAGACTCTTGCTTGTAAAGCCTGACAGCCCAGGTTCAATTCCCCAATATCTACATAGAGCTGGATGCATAAGTGTGTCTGGAGTTCATCTGTAGTGGCAGAAGGCCCTGCTACGTCTATATCACTATCTCTTTGTCCCCCTCTAACATAAGAAAATATATTTTTAAAAAAATTATAAAAATTCAGTTACCAATTTGAAATAGGCAACAAGTATATAGTCCAAAACTGAAATGATAACAAAGAATATAAGACTCATTCCCTGCGCTCCTCAACTTCCCAAAGGCATCTGTTGTATTATTTTTCCTATCCCGCTCTTTCCTTTTTTTAAATTGGAGACAAGGTATCATCCCACTAAGTTGTCCAGGCTGGCCTCGAACTCATTCTGTAACCCAAACTGGCCTTAAACCTGTCATGCATCAGCTGGGATGACAGGCCTTCACCAGGCCTGACTAAGATGTGTAGCATTTTAACAGCAGCAATGTATAGTAGTAGGTTATATACTCAGGGACCTACCTGTTTACACAAGAATTTTCCATCTTTGTAGGCTACCAGGCCATTTTCTGGAAACACATAATCATACTTCTCAACCACTGCAATCAAAACAAAAGAAACTGAGAACCCAACAAGTGGAACAGGCCTGCATTTATCTTTCCTGCCTGATACCCACCACCCACACAGCTGCTAGACCCCAGCAAGGGCCCGGACAGATAACCACCCCTCATGGGCCAGGACAGTGGCAAATGCCCCTTTCAGAGGCAGTGCTCTGGTCATCTTTTTTTTGTTTGTTTTTTTTGAGGTAGGGTTTCACTCTAGCCCAGGCTGACCTGGAATTCACTCTGTAGTCTCAAGGTGGTCTTGAACTCTCAGTAATCCTCCTACCTCTGCCTCCTGAGTGCTGGGATTAAAGGCATACACCATCACACCCAGTCACTTTTCTGGCTTTCTGAGACAGGGTCTTGTTATAGCCTAGGCTGGTTCTGACTTCACATTGTGGCCACCACTCCTGGCCAATGTGATTCTGATGTAGGTGGCAGGTGTTAGCTTGCGTATTTTGATTCTCTTACTATACGCTACCCCCCCCCCACCCCCTAGGCTTTTCAAAGTAGGGTCTCGCTCTAGCCCAGGCTGACCTGGAACTCACTATGTCATCTCAGGCTGGCCTTGACCTCATGATGATACTCCTACCTTGGCCTCCTATGTTATACCCTCTTTGAAATGGATGGCACTGCCCTACACTGACAAACCCTCTAAGCATGGTGTTAGTATGCCAGCACAGGAAGAAAGGGCAATCACCACCAGGCCCCAGGATTTCTTGGACTGAATGTACCCCTTTCCCTTATTGATAACGTTTCTAAGCAGAGCACCTGCGAGGAAAATGAGATTTAAGAGAAGAGACTTCTGAAGCAACTACAGAGACTACTGTTCCATTAACAATGGTCCAGCAAGCAGTCTAGGCAGGGGTGCTTGTTAAACGTGAGGCCAGGGATGGAGATGGCTCAATGTGAAGCATGAGGTCCTGAAACAGCCCGAGTTTGAATCTCCAGAATCCACGTTAAATGTTGGGAGTAGTCACAGCTTTGGTCATCAAGGCAAACATAGACCAGTTTCCAAAAATTATAAGTGTTACATTACCAGGGGTGGGCATTAGACTATTTTTCATATTTATTTATTTGAGGGGGTGGAGGAGACAGAGAAAATATGGATGTGCCAAGTGTTTCCTGCCACTGGAAACGAACTCCAGATGCATGCGCCACCTTGTGCATCTGGCTCATGTGGGTACCAGGGAATGGAATCTGCGCCGCCAAGCTTTGCAACCCAGTGCCTTTAACCTATGAACCGAACCATCTCTAACCCAGACATCAGAATCCTTTGGAGGAGATGTGCTGCTGAAATATGATTCCCAGATCTTATAAACTCAGGATAAGAATCTCCAAGAAAGGAGCCACGAAGACTTTGCAGCTGGTTTGGGGTGATGGCTCAGCAAGTGAAGTGCTTGCTTTGTTAGCGCCTGGCTCTGAGTTCAATCCCCAGAACCCACATACAAATGGCACGTGTGGTGGTGCACACTTGTAATCTCAGCACCAGGGAGGCAGAGACAGATGGATCTCTGGGACTTGCTGACCAGATAGTCAAGACTACTTGGTGAGTTTTAGGCCGATGAAGCCCTGTCCAACAGAAAAGGCACACAGCACTTGAGAAATGACTTGCAAAGCTGTCCTCTGGCCTCCACATATGCACGTACGCACACTCCCAACCCTTTTCCAGCTAGATGTGGGAACTCACACCTATCATCCAGCACTCGGGAGGCTGAGGTTGGAGGACTGCCTATGTCCAAGGCTCACTGGGCCTATGCGGTGAGACCAGACAATGACAACTTCCCAGCTTCTGGAGTCACGTGGAGACTTGGTGTATGAGAGAGCTGGTGACCCTCAGGATCAGGGTCAGGCTGGGAGACAGCAAGTGAGGGCACCAAGGGGGAGGGGCACCTACGCTCAGAGGGCCCCTTTGTCTCTGGCTGGGATGCACAAGGAGATGGGCCTGGGCAGTGGTGGGGAATACAGAAAGATTTCCAAGAGCAAAGACATGGATGCTTGTCTTTCCTAGGCACTTCTAGAGCTTACTTTTGTAGGATTAAAGCAAAGGAAATATGCAGGAAGAGGAAATGTTTCCCCAGAGGAGGAAGCAGAAAGCATGCCAGCAGGTGACAGTGGCCGTGCTACGGGCGCACTTGGTTATAGGTCTTGGTAGCCTCACGAGCAAAGTGCAGCTAGCAACGCATCCATTACCGTTGCTCCCCAGCTGCTCTTGCACTTTCTCAAAGTCTGAACCGCCGACCACTCCAATTCTGGCCTTCTGCCTCAATTTCTGTAGAAAGTCATCCATTTCTTTTGTAATTTTCTGCATTTCAGGAAGGAAAGACAACAAGCATGAGGCACACAATAATCAGCAGATGCACACCACAGAAGTGGCTCAGCTCCTGTTTCTATAGACCTGCGCAGTGACAAGGTCTGCAGGAAAGTTCAAGTTCAAATCAATTCAAGTTAAAGGTGCTTGCTTGCAAAGCCTACCAGCATTATAGGTTTGATTTCCCAGTATTCGCATGAAGCCAGATGCATAAAGTGGCACATGCATCTGAACTCATTTGTAGTGGCAAGAAACCCTGGTGTGCCCATTCTCTCTCTCTCACCTAATTAAAAAAAAATTAAATAAAAAGTTCAGAATTTAGATATGCAGCTCAGGCTGGCCTTGAACCTGTGATCCTCCTGCCTTTGCTTCCTAAATGCTGGGATTACAGGTGTGTGCCAACACATCGGACCAAGCTGATGATTTTAACATAAAAAATGTGCTGGAAAGATGGCTTAGCAGCTAAGACACTTGCCTGCAATGCCTAAGGACCCAGGTTCAATGCCCCAGTACACATGTAAGCCAGATGCACAAGGTGGTCCATGGGGCTGAAGTTCATTTGCAGTGGCTGGAGGCTCTGGTGCACCCATTCTCTCTCTATTTGCCTCTCTCTAAGTAAATAAATTAAAAAGATACAATGAAATTAAAGAGGAAGTTCAGAATTGATTTACGATAATTATATAAAATAAAGCAGGGATAAGCAAGGTAGCTTAACAGTAGAGTGTGTGCTTAGCATGTGTGAGACATCAAGTTTGATCCCAGCACCACAAAAACCCCAAGAACAATAAAAACCCCTCAAATAGTAATAGTAATTATTATTATTTTTAGTCTCAACTAAAAACAAACAAAAAGCCTTCCTTTCTATAGTGCTTCTGGAGGTACTAGGGGTTGAATCCAGGGCTAAACATGTTAGGCAAGCAGTCTGTCACTGCGCTCTACCCTGCCCTCTTTTCCCTTTTTATTTTGACACATGGTCTCCCTAAGTCTCTCAGTAATAATGTGACACAAGCTGGGCGTGACCGCACACATGCACCTAAGCCAGCCTTGGGAGACTGAGGCAGCAGCACCAGCTCAAGGGCAGACTTGGCAACACAGCAAGTCTGTGGCCAGCCTGAGCTACATAGGACCTTATCTCACCAAACAAGCATATGGCACAGAGGGGCCTATACTAAAATACATTTTTGGGAGAGGTTTATTTATCTATTTGAGAGAGAGGGAGAGAAAGGGAGAACGACAGAATGGGCATACTAGGGCCTCCAGCCACTGCAAACCAACTCTAGACATCTAGATGCATGCACCACCTTCGCTACCTTGTACATTGGCTTATGTGGGACCTAGGGAATTGAACCTGGGTCCTCTGGCTTCACAGCCAAGTGCCTTAACTGCTAAGTCATCTCTCCAGCTCAGATTTTTTTTAATTTGAGAAAAAGAGAAGGAGGGAGGGAGGGAGGGAGAGGGAGACAGAGTGAGTTAGTAGAGAGAGAAAAAGAGAGTGTGTGTGTGTATGGGAGCATGCCAAGGCTTCTTGCCATAGCAAACAACTCCAGATATGTGCAGCACTTTGTACATCTGGCTTTACATGGGAACTGGGAAATTGAACCCAGGTTGTTAGACTTTGCAGGCAAGCACCTTAACCACTGGGCAATCTTTCCAGCCCTAAAATACATTTTTTTCCCCATGACTTGCAGGACTGGGTATGGAACCCAAGGCCTAGCACATGCTAGGCAAGTACCCAAGCACCACGCTACAGCCCCAATCTCATTTTTTCTATATTTCTTGCAAAGGAATCTTTTATTTTGGGGGGGGGGTTCTCAATTTTTATTAGCATTTTCCATGATTATAAAAAATATCCCATGGTAATCCCCCCCCCCCACTTTCCCCTTTGAAATCCCATTCTCCATCATATCCCCTGCCCCTCTCAATCAGTTTCTCTTTTATTTTGATGTCATGGTCTTTTCCTCCTCTTATGATGGTCTTGTGTAGGTAGTGTCAGGCACTATGAGGTCATGGATATCCAGGCCATTTTATGTCTGGAGGGAGCACGTTGTAAGGAGTCCTACCCTTCCTTTGGGTCTTGCATTCTTTCCGCCACCTCTTCCGCATTAGACCCCGAGCCTTGCAAAGGAATCTTGACCAACTAGACAAAACCTAGAACGACACTGGCGGCCTCTTCGAGTCAGTGAGAACCGTGAAAACCGGCCTGGAGGCCCCAAGTGGCTTGCCCAGACTTGACACCAGAACCAGAGGCAGTGGGGAAGGCATGCTTGCCAAATATTATACCACGCAATCCTGACCATCAGGAGCAGCAACACTCCCAATCCTCAGAGAAGTCTGACAGCGCAGTCTATTCTCTCTTAGCCCTCAGTACTGAGCTCCATGCGCTGCGGTCAGCCCTCAAGGTGCAGGTTGTAAAGTGAAGGTGATGTGAAAGATACCTGTTATGCACTGGTTTGTAATCCCACTGTTTGGCAGCTGGAGGCAGGAGGGTTAGGAATTCAAGGTCATCCTCCACTACAGTGAAAGTCTGAGGCTAGCCTGGGCTATAGACAAGGTCTTAAAAAAACAAAACACAATAAGCATAGCTTTTAGCTTCTAACTAGGAGCAAATATTTATTTATTTTCATTTGAGAGAAAGAGATGCAGGTAAAGAATAGGCACACCAGGGCCGTCAGCTGCTGCAAATGAACTACAGTCACGTGTCAACCTTGTGCATCTGGCTTATGTGGGTCCTTAACTGCTAAGCCATCCCTCCAGCCTGGGAGCAAATATATTTTTTTTAAACATTCTTTCTTTACTTTAATAAATGTTATTTACTAATTTGCAAACAGACAGAGAATGGGCACACTAGGGCCTCTAGCCACTGCAGATGAACTCCAGATGCATGTGCCCCTTGTGCATCTGGCTTACATGGGTCCTGGGGAATTGAACCTGGGTCCTTTGGCTTCACAGGCAAATGACTTAACCTAAACCACCTCTCCAGCCCTGGAGCAAATATTTTTGTATGGGAAACAGGATCCTGATGCCATCACCACAGCAGAGCAGCCACATCACATCCTGCATAGAGGATCTTCCAAGAGAGGCAAGCACAGAGCCCACCTGGTTTTCTGTTCTTAAATAACCCTTGTGCTGAGTGCTGGAAACCACGCCCTCCCTGACAAAGTAGGAGTAAGGCCCCAAAAGACTGAAATTAAGGTGAAAGAAAAGTTAAATATTCACCTTCAGAACAACAATAACAACAAAAAAGTCACAAAAGGCTTTTAAGGGGTGGGGCAGTCAAGGGGATATCAGCAAACAGCCCTGGGAGGCTCTATCAGACCCAGGACTGTTACAGGAACACAGCCTTGTCCGGCAGATCATGTATGAAGCATCTCTAGCAGCTTCTGTGCCACAGACGCATGTGTGACAGGTGCTATGTAACCCGTAAAGCCTCAAAGCGCTGACTAGCTGCCTCTCACAGGCACGTTTGCCAGATCCTAGGCTATGGTAGGGAACAGCAGATGAAATGATGACATGATGGTTATGAAGTTCTTGTCCTCAGGCCTGCCAGCAAAAACCCAAAGACATGCAGAAGAGAAACTGAAGGCTCACAAAAGGAAATGAGGCCCTGGCAAGCCCATTCTTTCTCTCGCTCTGTCAAATTAAAAAAAAAAAAAATTTAATTTTAAAAAATCCAGTATGAGGAAATGGTTATTTTAACCTGAGTGTAGGGGTGTGGGCACTCTGCTCATGGACTTCTTTCAATAATCTCTATGACTGAAAATTTTCACAATGCAAGCAAAGCTGGAAAGTGCAGCTCATATCCTCCTTTTTTGTTTTTTGAGGTAGGGTCTGACTCTGGCTCAGGCTGACCTGGAATTCACTATGTAGTCTTAAGGTGGCCTAGAATTCATGGTGATCCTCCTACCTCTGCCTCCTGAGCGCTGGGATTAAAGGCATGCTCCACCATGCCCAGCTTACATCCTCCTCTTTTTGAAAGCTTTTGTTCCAAGTCCTTTTTAGCTAAAATGGCACTTGGAAGAAAGCAGTCACCATGACACACTTCTACTCAAATAGGGAGTTGGGCAAATCTCCAGAGTCCACGCTAGCCAAATCGAAGCTGCAGCTTACACCCTGTTTCAGCCACTTGTTCTCCCATGTCCAGGTCGTAGTATGCCGTCCAATGTTTGACAACGCACATGTCTAAGAGCTGGGGAGATGGCTCAGCAGTTAAAGGAGCTTGCTTGCAAAGCCTGTTGACCTGGGTTCAATCCCCCAGCCACCTACATAAAGTTGGACTGCCATTCATTTACAGCAGCAAGAGATCCTGGTGCACCTGCACACACAAACACACACACACACACACACACAAAAAGAAAGCACATATATTGAGGAGCGACAGGGTGCATGATGAACTGATCTGGTGCCAAGTGCTGTACCTACATCATTCTACCCATAGGAGATGCTCTTTTAAAAACTGTCTTTTTAAAAAATATTTTATATACTTATTTATGAGGGAGGGGCCAAGAGGCAGATAGAGAGAATGGGTGCACCAGCGCCTCCAGCCACTGCAAACAAAGTGCAGCCACTTTGTGCATCTGGTTCTGGGGAATTGAAGCTGGGTCCTTAAGCTTCACAGGCAAACATCGTAACCGCTAAGCCATCTCTCCAGCCCAAGACTTTCTTTCTAAAATAATTATTTATATTTACCAGGATATCGTGTTTCAAGGAAATACATCTGGGTCTCCTGGTTTCTTTGCTGTGTTATTTATTTATTTATTTGGTTTTTCAATGCAGGGTCTTTCTCTAGCTTAGGCTGAGCTGGAATTCACAATGTAGTCTCAGGGTGGCCTTGAACTCCTGGTGATCCTCCTACCTCTGCCTCCCGAGCACTGGATTAAAGGCGAGTGCTGGATTAAAGGCGTGCGTGGTCATCATGCCCGGCCTCTTTGCCATTTTACATATCCTGCTTGCATATTCAGATTCACTCGGGGAGTCAGAAGCACTTTCCTACAGCATACCCAGCACGTGGAGCAGATCCCACCTCAGCACAGGGAAAAGAAGTGGTGAACCTGGTAAGTAACAATGCTCTGAGGCCCAGGGACTTGGACCAGGTCTGTGGTGGGAAGCTGAGGACTTCACTGGCTCTCAGTTTCCTTGCTTACAATAGTAGTGACTACTAGGATGAATGGTGGAGGAAGACCAAGAAACCAACACTGTGTAAAAAGCCTGGGCTAGACAGTGTGCCCCTTCCTCAAAAAAAAAAAAAAAAAAAAAAACAGGACTGGAAATGTACTCTAGAGTACTGTTTCCTGGACCATGCTGAGCAGCTGTTTGATTTTATAATAATGTTTACTGGAACACAGTCACGCCATGTTTACATTTCTATGACTCTTGCAATAAAGTTGAGTTAATTATTCCAGAGCATATGCTCTACAAAGAGAAAAGTACTTAATATATGGCCCTTTCCAAAATATAATTTGCTGGCCCCAGAACTAGACAACCACTGCTTTTACAAACTGTTGCTGTGTGGGTGGTGGTGGTGGTGGTTTTTCCTTTTCTTTTTTGAAGTAACGTCTCACTGTAGTGGTGAGACACTGTAGTTCCAGGCTGGCCTTGAACTCACAGGGATCCTCCTACCTCTGCCTGCCAGCTTGTGTGTGTGTTTTATGGTAATAGGAATACAGTTTATTATGGAGAAAGGAACTCAGACATATAACTAGCAGACAGTGTTTTTTCTTTTTCTTTCCTTCCTGAGATAGGATCTTGCTAAGTTGCTGACGCTGACGTGATTCTCCTGCACCAGCCTGCAGTGCAGGGAGCACAGGCCTGTGCCACCACACTTTTAATAACTCACAAGTGTGTGCTCATCACTTTATTCTAGTCAGAAGGGACTCTGGAGAACTGATGAGTAGGAAGTCATTACTAGATGGATCAAACCTGTGGCTCAGAAAGGAAGAATGAAGTGGGAATGGCAAGCCTTTAATCCCTGCACTCAAGGCTGAGATAGGAGCATCACCATGAGTTCCAGAACAGCCTGCTTCAACAAGCCAAAATGAAACAAGGGGGGGGGGGGGGAGAAAGGTAGAATGATATATCTGGGTCAACATACTCTTGACAATAATTTCCAAAGCACACCCCACCAAAACTAAAAGGAGTGTGGTAGAAGTTGTGTGGACAGTAAGACCAACTGGGTCCAGTCTTCAGTTGGAATGATTGGTGGTCTCCAAAAGGAGGCAGAGGGGCCTGCACCACACGGCTGATCCTAACTGCAAGAAGAGTTGGGGCTGGAGAGATGGCTTAGCAGTTAAGGCGTTTGCCTGCGAGGCCTAAGGGCCCAGGTTCAATGCCCCAGGACCCACATAAGCCAGATGCACAAGGAGGGTGCATGCATCTGGAGTTTGCATGCTGTGGCTGAAGGCCCTGGCAGCCCGTTCTCTATCTCAAATAAATAAATAAAATATATTGGTGGGGGAGTGACCTCTAGCAACAAGTTAACAGCAGGCGGCATGGAACCTAATCCAGGGTCCCTCCATCACCCCAGTCCACAGGGGCTGACGGTGGTTAAAGCTCCGGGCCTGATAACGTGCAAGAAGTGACAAGACTTACACGATTTCTTCAGGTCCTCAGAACCTGCTTATGGACCAGGCAGGGCAAGGTCCCCATTCATATACAGCTGTGGCTGCGGAGGATTCCGCGGTTAAGCGACTCGCTCAAGGTCATCCACCCGGAAGCCTGTCGTTAATACAGCCCCCGGGGACAGGACGGGGGACCCGACCTGCAGTTCCGCCTCATGCTCCCACCCGATCCGGCCTTGGAAGCAGCAAGGGCTCAGCATTGGCGGCCACGAGCTTCCCGGGCGCCGCCTACCTGCCGCGGGGCGGTCAGGGTCCCATCCACGTCGAACAGGCACAGCGCCGCCATGTCTCGTTTCCTCGCGCAGGACTTCCCAGGACCCGTTGGCATCGATAACTCCGCTCGAGGGTTCCGGGTCCGCCCTCCTTCCCGCCCCCCGCGCCGCAGGGCACGCCGGGAAGAGCCCTCAGAGTTCCCTCGATGCTTGGTACTCAACCGCTGGACTTCAACTCCCAGGATGCAATGCTCGTTACGCGTGGCTCCCGCGCATGCGCTCTTGGAATTCCCGAAGGCGGATGGGCTTAACTTCTGGCGGCAGGTGACGGGGCTCATGGTAAGGATGCAGGTGATGGGTAGCGAGAGATGGGGTCGCGGGTCGGGCCTGGGGCATGCAGGCAGGACTCGTGGGCCTCTGACTCGGACCGTCTGTGTGTGAAGCTACGTCTTGGGGTGTAATTTAGTATTTCCCGGCCTCCCCTGCGCCCCTTCAGGTCACGTGGACCCAGAGCCGCTGTGCGTTCGCTGTGCAGCAAGCACCGAGTTGGGGGCCTAAGAACCATCAGCTCGTTCAGTATAGTCTGGGTCTCTGGGTGCTGCGGTCCACCCTGTCTCCCACTTTCCTGACTAGGGTAGAAGAAAGCAGTCATCCCCGCCCGGCCTGGCGGTGCACGCCTGTAAGCGCAGTACTGGGGAGGTAGAGGCAGGAGGATCAGCAGCTCGAGGTCATCTTCGGCTACTTAGTTTTAGCAAGCCTGGAATACATGAGACCCTGTCTCAAGAAAACAATAAAACAGCAATTTTCTTGTGCAGTAAGGTAATGTGTAAAGCAGGCCGAGAACTGCAAAGTTACTGCGGTGGTATATGCCCCACTAGGGAACGGATGTGTTTACTTCTTGGGGAGGGGTTTACACAGCCCTGTGGCCTCAGGTTCCAGCCCAGTCTTGGCCCTCAGTATATGTTGAATGAGTAAAACCATGCCTGTTTAAAAATGTGTGTGTGTGTGTGTGTGTGTGTGTGCGCGCGCGCCACAGGACAACCTTAAGTGTCTTCAGAAACCCACCTTTCACCTCCTCCCCCACTCTTTTTTGGACAGGGTCTCTCATTGGCTTGAAACTTGCCAGTTAGCTAGAGCCAGCCCTGGGGACATCCTATCTGCTTCCTCACTACTGAGCTTACAGGCACCCACCACACCTAGTGCTTTTAAGTGGATACTGGGGATCAAACTCAGTTCCTCATGATTGTGAAGCTCGCACTTGATCGAGCCATCTCGTTGGCCCCGAAAGTACACCTTTTGAATATTTACAAGGCACTGCCTGGGGAGGTAGGAAGACCAGCTTGAGAGTCAGACTCTAACCCGTTCGTTGTGCTGTGTGACCTTAATTTTTTTTTTTGTCCTTTTTGTACTTTTTTGTTGTTGTTTTTTCGAGGTAGGGTTTCACTCTAGTCCAAGCTGACCTGGAATCCACTATGTAGTCTCAGAGTGGCCTTGAACTAACCGTGATCCACCTACATCTGCCTCCCAAGGGCTGGGATTAAAGACGTGCACCACCATGCCCAGCTTGTACTTTTTAAAAAAATATATATTTTTTTTAAATTTACTTATTTATTTGAGAGAGAGAAGGACCGGGGGAGAGAATGAATGGGTATGCCAGGGCCACCAGCCACTAAAAACGAACTCCAGATGCATGCATCTGGCTTACGTGGGTCCTGGAGAGACGAACCAGGATCCTTAAGGGCTTTGCAGGCAAATGCCTTAACCACTAAGCCATCTCTCCAGCTCTGGACTTTTTTTTTTTTTTTTTTAAGTGTTTAAAGTGCAATGTGGTACTTGTCCAGGATAACATCTCACCTGAAATAAAGCATCCCTGGCTTTATCCTTCATTCCTTTTCTGGAAGTTATCGTATCCTTGCTGTGGGATGTTCTGCTGTGTTCACTGTGGTCAGCGTGGTTGAATTCCTGTCTCCCTTGCAGGCTGCCTTCCTTCGAGTTGTGTCAAGGTTGCGGGGGCCAGTCCCAAGGGGAAGGCCTCTTCATGGACTATGGTGCTTCAGTGGGCAGAAGTGGGTGGGGAGCAGATCTCCCACACCAAAGGAGAAGCCACTGGACACCGAGGCAGAGAGATTCCACATGGTCTATCGTTTTAAGGCCATTAGAGTCTTTGGGTACCTGTCTCGGCTGAAGTTGGCACAGACAGCCCTGACAGTGATATTCCTGCCACCGGGATACTACTGGTATTCACAGGGCCTCGTGACATTCCACTCGCTGTGCCTCCTGGGTGGGACATCTTGCTTTGCCCTGGCCATGCTGTGCTGGATGAGCTCCTTTTTCCAGAAGCTGGTGGGCATCTTGTACGTGAATGAATCAGGCACGGTGCTGCGAGTGGCCCACCTAACCTTCTGGGGGTGGCGGCGAGACACATACTGTCCCGTGGCAGATGTGATACCCCTGTCAGAATCCAAGGACTGGGCCCAGGATGTGTTCATGCGGATCCAGCAGTACAGCGGCCAGCACACCTTCTACCTCTCCCTGCGCTATGGCCATGTCGTGGACAGAGCGCGCTTCTCACAGGTGTTTGGGAACCTGGCCGAGCTCAAGTGAACAGTGGGTTGCCAGGCTTCTCTCATAGCCCCAGGCACATCTACATCTCTGACAAGAAGGCTGACTGGAAGGCCACTTGTGTGGATGGGGAAGAAGCTAAATAATCATGCTTAGGAAAAGAACCTTAGTACATGGGGCATCCAGTAAGACAGTGGCTAGCAGTTTCTGTGCAGAGGCCGCTCATGGAGGGAGCTGTTCCAGGTTCACTGAGGCAGCCCACCACTGTGAAGCTGGAAGGCCGAAGGGACAGTAGCAGGACGTGGATCATGGCTTCTGGAGATTAGAGTTCTGCCAGCCCTCAGCAACAAGGCCTGGGACAGGTTATCTTGGTTGGATGCAAAGTCTGGCCTATCAGTGAGGATGAATGTGAAAATCAGAGCTGAGGCTGAGGGTGTAGCTCAGTGATAGAGCTCTTGTCTACCATGTGTGAGGTCCCAGGTTCCATCCCCAGTGCCCACAAGCCAGCACAACCACTGCCTGCCAAGTGCTTTGCAAGGTCAGCAGTCCAGAGTGCATGGCAAACTGTTGATCTACACGTAGGGCACAGAGGAAGGCTTCCACCTGAGCTGCACTCAGGTTCAGCAGCAGAAGGGACTGAGCTGGAGCCTGGGGTGGACTCATTTCAGTGCATCAGCACCCGGCGGATGTCCAGGGGCTCTCGTGTTGGAGACCTTCGAGTGTCGTGAAGCCAGAGGGCCTCTTCTGCTGTGCTGTTCCATCGCGAGGCTGCTGTGAACAGTCGACATTGTAAGGAGGAAGGAAGGGCGGTCGCTGTGATTTTGCTGCTCCGAAGTCATCATGTTCTGTGTTGTAGCCCTCTGGTCATTTTTCATAGTAATAAAATGTGCGTAGAAACTCATCCATAGAACCATGTTTTGAATGTGTAACTGAAGGACATTAAGCACACTTACAGTGTTGTACAGCCGTCAGGACCGTCTAGTTCTAAGACAACATCATCATCTCAGTCTCTACCCGTTTAACAGTACCGTGTCCCCATCCCTCCAAGTCCTAGACAGCCACGAAACTAATGTGTGGATTTGCTGATTTGTGGACATCTTTAAACATTAAAATTTTTTTTTGTTTATTTTTCTTTATTTGAGAGTGACAGAGAGAAAGAGGCAGAGAGAGAAAATGGGCACACCAGGATCTCCAGCCACTGCAAACAAACTCCAGATGCATGCGCCCTCTTGTACATCTTGCTAATGTGGGTCCTAGGAAATCGATCCTTGAACCAGGGTCCTTAGGCTTCACAGGCTAGTGCTTAACCACTAAGCCATCTCTCCAGCCCTGGACATCTCTTGTTATTTTTATTTATTTATTTGAGAGTGACAGAGATAGAAAGAGACAGAGAGAGATAGAGAGAGAGATAGAGAGAGAATGGGTGCGCCAGGGCCTCCAGCCACTGCAAACAAACTCCAGACGTGTGTGCCCTCTTTTGCATCTGGCTAACATGGGTTCTGTGGAATCGAGCCTCGAACCACGGTCCTTAGGCTTCACAGGCAAGTGCTTAACCGCTAAGCCATTTCTCCAGACCAGCCCTGGAGATCTTTTTAAATGAAGGTATGTGGGCTGTGCCTGGGTTTGGCTTTGGCCAATATTTTTATTTATTTATTTGCAAACAGAGAAAGACATAAGAGGAAGAATGAGCACGCCAGAGCCTCCAGGTACTGCAAACAGATTCCAGCTGCATATGCCACTTTGTGCATCTGGTTTACATGAGTACTGAGGAATTGAACTCTGGTCCTTAGTCTCTGCAGGTAAGTGCCTTAACTGCTGAGCCATCTCTAGCTCCTCACACCCCCCCCCCCCAAAGTTGGCTTACTGTAACTCAGGCTGAACTGGAATTCACTATGTATTCTCAGGGTGGCCTTGAACTCACAGCGATCCTCCTACCTCTGCCTCCTGAGTGCTGGGATCAAAAGTTTGTGCCACCACACCCGCCTTTTTTTTTTTTTTTTTTTTTTTTTTTTGAGGCAGGATCTCAGTTGAGCCGAGGCTGACTTTGAGCTCACTGCAATTCTGTCTTTGGAGTGCTGGGATTATAGGCATTCACTATGCCATCTGGCCTTCCAGAGTTTCAAAACCTTATCTTATACTTACTATACCTGAAGTGGTTTGTTTATTTAACCACATGAGTATCTCAGTTATAAATATTATTTAAAATATTCAAGAAGTGGGTGTGGTCACAAGCACTTAGGAGGTGGAGGCAGGAGTATCAAGCTACATATCAGATACCAGGCCAGCTTGGGTTACGTGATACACTGTCTTATCCTTCCTGCCAATGAAAAGCATAATACCCTCTCAAAGTAGAAAATGAAAACAATTCCCAAGAGCATCAAAAAAGACCCGAAGTCAAGCCAGGTTTGGTGGCGTGCACCTTTGATCTCAGCACTCGGGAGCAGAGGTAGGAGGATTGTCATGAGTTCAAGGCCACCCTGAGACTACATAGTGAATTCCAGGTCAGCCTGAACTAGATAGAGTGAGACCCTACCTTGAAAAACAAACAACAACAACAAAAAAGTGGTCCTGTCTGCCTCACCAAGGGTGGTTCTTAGCCGCCATCTCCACTTTCTTTTCTTTCTTTTTTTTTTTTTTTGAGGTAGGATCTTACTCTAGCCCAGGCTGACCTGGAATTCACTATGTAGTCTCAGGGTGGCTTTGAACTCACAGCGGTCCTCCTACCTCTGCCTCCCAAGTGCTGGTATTAAAGGCGTGTGCCACCACACCCGGCTTCATCTCCACTTCTTGGCTCAGGCTGCAGACAAGCTCCCTCACTGGGAGCTGTGGCGATGGCCAGGGTACAGAATTTGCACCAGCAAGAGGAAATAGCTTTTAGCTGTTCCTCGCTTTCAGTTAAAGACTGAGTGATGTGCCGGGCGTGGTGGCGCACGCCTTTAATCCCAGCACTTGGGAGGCAGAGGTAGGAGGATCACTGAGAGTTCAAGGCCACCCTGAGACTCCATAGTGAATTCCAGGTCAGCCTGGACCAGAGTGAGACCCTACCTCGAAAAACCAAAAAAAAAAAGACTGAGTGATGTGAAGGATAGGCCACAGGCTCACGGGACTGCTTCATTCATCAGTACCTTTGGGACTGCTTCCTGGCACCAGACGGACGGCTGGAGAGTGTGAGTGTGCCTTCAGCTGTTTGGAGCACCTGTTTCGGTATAGGTACACGTGGCTTTCCTAGTCACGGGGGCAATGGTGCACACTTGGGTGTGGCCTAGCATTTGCTGAGCCACCCAGCCTGGAGTGCCTCCCTCCTGTTGAGAAGTATCATTTCGCTCTCCAGGGTCAATGGCTGTTGGCTCACACATTCATGGTGGCTGTGCTTTCAAAATTGCCCAGACCCAAGCCAGGCGTGGTGGCGCACGCCTTTAATCCCAGCACTCAGGAGGCAGAGGTAGGTGGATCACTGTGAGTTCGAGGCCACCCTGAGACTATGTAGTGAATTCCAGGTCAGCCTGAGCTAGAGCGAGACCCTACCTTGAAAAGCAAAAACTAAACAAAACAATTGCTCAGACCCAGGCCCTGGGGTTGCTAATTCTAGGTGTCCTGGTGACTGCAGCGTGAGGCAGGGCTGGGTTGTGGGCGGGTCCAGTTCACTGCCAAGCCTGACTGGGGTGAGAAACCATTGTTACCGGCTTGCCTTTCCAGGTGTGGTCTGCTCATGTAGTGCCAGCAGAGGGCACACACAAGGTGCGTCAGTCCATTCCTGGGCTCACCAGCTGATGTCACATGAACAGGACATGGGTTAGGTTTCTCTGACATCCCTGGAGGGCACTTCCTGGGAGCTTTGCGAGCAGATCAGGAGTAAGTCAGACAACGAAAGTGTGGCCGTGCTTAATGCTTACAGACCCTGAAAGACCCCGGGCTTCTGTTTTTTTTTTTTTCTTATGCTTTCCAGTTCCTTCCAAGCACTTCAGGCTTTCAGTCCCCCAGAACTATGCAGCGGATGGCAGAACAGCTCTGAAATGAAGGAGGGCCTTGGGAAATAGGGTCAGTGGGTAAGAGCACTTTCCACAAGCATGAGGGTCTGAGGCCACCCGAGTTTGATTTTTCAGGACCTGTATAAACAGTGGGACGAGGCCATGCACAACTAATTGTAACCCAGTTCTGTGAGGAGCAGAGACTGGAGAATCACCGGGGCTTGTGGAAACTCAGCTGCGTGTCCCAGAGTCTGTCTAAGGAAGGGTGTGTATGAGTGATGGAGGAAGGACACCTGATGTTCTTTGGCCTCCATGCCCCACCCCCACACAAAGAGACCTTTAAATTCAGATGATAGATATGTTGGTGATTCCTCCCTTTAGTTCCCCTACCACCAGCCTCTCACTCTAGCTCCAGGCTGACCTAGCACTCTCTAGTCCCAGGCTGGTCTTGAACTCACAGTGATCTTCCTACCACCTCTAGCCACTGCAAACCCTACACATGCACAACCTTGTGCATCTGGCTTACATGGGGTTCTGGAGAATCAAATCTGGGTCCTTAGGCCTTGCATGCAAGTGCCTTAACTGCTAAGCCATCTCTTCAGCCTGGAATCGTTTTGTTTTTCGAGGTAGGGTCACGCTGTAGCCAAGGCTGACCTGGAATTCATTATGTAGTCTTAAGGTGGCCTTGAACTCAAGGTGATCATAGTATTACCTTTGCCTCCTGAGTGCTAGGATTAAAGGTGTGACCACCACACCCAGCAACAACCCAATTTAAAAAAATATATATATTTTTATTTATTTGACTGGGGGGGGGGGAGAATGGGAATCGAACCTGGGTCCTTTGGCTTTGCAGGTAAACACCTTAACTGTTAACAGCTCTCCAGTCCAATAACCCAATTTTTTTTAAAGATAGTTTTTTTTTAAATATTTATTTATTTATTTGAGAGCGACAGACACAGAGAGAAAGACAGATAGAGGGAGAGAGAGAGAATGGGTGCGCCAGGGCTTCCAGCCTCTGCAAACGAACTCCAGACGCGTGCGCCCCCTTGTGCATCTGGCTAATGTGGGACCTGGGGAACCGAGCCTCGAACCGGGGTCCTTAGGCTTCACAGGCAAGCGCTTAACCACTAAGCCATCTCTCCAGCCCCAATAACCCAATTTTTAAATGACAGTCAACACTGGAACCCCAAAACCACCTGTACAGTTTTTACTCCATGCTCTTAAAAAAAGTTTTAACAGGAAATTAAAGGAAAATTTGGGCTGGAGAGATTGCTTAGTGGTTAAGATGCTTGCCTGTGAAGCCTAGGGCCTCATGTTTGACTTCTCAGGTCCCACATAAGCCAGATGCACAAGGTGACTCAAGCACACAAGGTTGCACATGCTCATAAGATAGTGCATGGGTTTGGAGTTCGATTACAGTGGCTGGAGCCCTGGCTTGCCAGTTCTCTCTCATAAAAATAATGAAAGGAAGGAAGGAAGGAAGAGAAAGAAAGAAAGAAGAAAAGAAAAGAGGGAGGGAGGGAGGAAAATTTGAACAGTCAAAGGACTAGCAATGGGGGCCCACAACTCTAGGAGGAACTAAGAGGACGTGGAACAGGAGTGTGGGAGGAAACCACGAAAGAAGGGGTAACGGTATGGAGGGAACCCAGAAGAGGACACACGTGTGGGGGGAATATGGGAAAACCCGACACTGCTAATCAGGGTCTGCTTCTCCACGGACCTTGGCCCACTCGCCAGAGGCCTGTGGGCCAGCGCGCCTGTGCAGCGACCTCCCCTCCCCTCGAACCACCCCCCGGGCCTCCTCCTGAAATCTTCTGAAATATATTTCAGAAAGGGCGTGCCAGGGCCTCCAGCCACTGCAAATGAACTCCAGATGCATACACCCCCTTGTGCATCTGGCTTATGTGTGTACTGGAGAAGTGCTCTCTCCAGTCCCCAAAATCTTTTTTTTTTTTTTTCCGGGGTAGGGTTTTACTGTAGTCTAGGCTGACCTGGAATTCACTCTATTCTCAGGATGGCCTCAAACTCATGGCATTCCTCCTACCTCTGCCTCTCCTGAGTGCTGGGATTAAAGACATGCACCACCACATCCGGCCCTGAAATCTTATTTATAGCAAAAAACAAAGTCAGTGAAGAACCTCTTTTCATTCGTAGGCAATAGCTAAACATTGGTAGAGGGGCTGGGGAGATGGCTTGGCTGATAAGACCACTTGCCACACAAGCTGGACGGCCTGAGACTGCCCGAGTTTCATTCTCCAGTACCCATATCTACAGCTGGGTGCTGGCCTCTGTGTGAGCATTGCACATCTGTGCACACACCACACATACTACGCATGTTAAAAAAGCAACAGGGCTGGAGGGATGGCTTAGTGGTTAAGACGTTTGCCTACAAAGCCAAAGGACCCATGTTTGATTCCCCAGGACCCATGTTAGCCAGATGCACAAGGGACGCACATGTCTGGAGTTCGTTTGCAGTGGCTGGAGGCCCTGGTGTACCCATTGTCTCTCTCTCTCATCCTCTTTTCTGTCAAATAAATAAAAACTTAAACAAACAAACAAACAAAAAACAACAAAAGCTGGACGTGGTGCCCCACGTCTTTAATTCCAGCACTCAGGAGGCAGACATAGGAGGATCATTGTGAGTTCAAGGCCACCCTGAGACTACATAGTGAATTCCAGGTCAGCCTGGGCTAGAGTAAGATCTCCCCTCAAAAAACTAAAAACCAAACAAACAAACACACAAATAAAACAACTGGAAGAATGTTGGTAGATCCATACTGTAGAATACAGGAGGCCTTAAAAACAATGAGACTGACCTATGTTCCTGATGTGGAAAGGTGATCATGTGGTAGGGGCTAATGTTCATTAAAAAGCCAGTTATCAAACAATATGGTTCTGTATGATCTTGCTTGTGTTTTGAACAGTGTACACTTTGCACGTTGTCTATAGTGGTCACCTCTTCAGAGAGCACTCAGGTACATGACATGGAGTAACCCACTTCCAACTTGATCCCCTTGTAATGACACTTCCATGTTCCCATGAGTGTGGAGAACCCTGCTGTAATAAATACGGTCTCTTCTCCAGCCCTTCACCTTCACGCCAGCTTCCGAGGCCAAGAGGAGCTCAACACCAGGACCTGGTGTGGACTCGGAAGCTACACAGATGTGGGGAACGATGCAGCCAGCTGAAAGCAATTGTGGGGCTGGGTAGATGATATAGTCAGAAAAGTGCCTGCGTGTTGCAGTCAGGTTCGCACTGCTGGTAGAAATCACCCGACCAAGAGCAGCTTGTGGGAAAAGGGGTTTATTTTGGCCGACAGACTTGAAGGGGGAGCTTCATGATGGCAGGGAAAAATGGCAGGACATCACCCGCTGGCCAACATCAGGTGGACAAACAGGAACAGGACACTGTGTCAAACATTGGCAAGGGGACAGTGGCTATAATAGCCATAAGCCCGCCCCCAACAACACGCTGCCTCTAGGAGGCGTTAATTCCCAAATCTCCATCAGCTGGAAACCTAGCATTCAGAACACGCAAGTTTAAGGGGAGACACCTGCATCAAACCATCACACTCTCGAAGTATGAGAACCTGAGTTTGATCCCCAGCACCCACATAAAAGCTGGGTGTGGTGACATGCACCTATAATTCTAGCCCTGGGGAGGAGGAGGAAGTAAGAGGATCCCCGCGGCTTGCTGGCCAGCTAAGCTAGCTGACTTGGTAAGCCCTAGGTTCAACGAGAGACCCCGTCTCAAAAAGTAAGGTTGAGAGTGTTTGAGGAAGATACCTGATGTTGACCTCTAGTCTCCACATGGCATGCACGTCCACACACGCGTGCAACCAAATGCATATCCACACCCATACACAAATGCACACCAGCCACACATTCAAAAACCAGCATTTGTGGTGTAACCATGTTTGTGTCAGTGTGGCTTTCCTCCCTGTCTGGCCTCTGCACCCCGTCCCCATGCTGTGGCCGTTGTCACCCCCACACAGGGGCAGGTAGGTGGTCTGCAGCGTGTTGAGTTCTAGATGGCTGGCCTTCTACACATGGTCCGGTCTGCTCGGATGAAAGTCCTCCATTTCTCTTCTGTAGCTGTTGTCTTTTTTGTTTTTTGGTCTTTCGAGGTAGGGTCTCACTCTAGCCCAGGCTGACCTGGAATTCACTATGGAGTCTCAGGGTGGCCTCGAACTCACAGCAATCCTCCTACCTCTGCCTCCCGAATGCTGGGATTAAAGGTGTGCGCCACCACGCCCGGCTGTCTTTTGTTCTGTTCCCAAAGAGAGACCTTGTCCTTCTGCCAGGAGCCTATCCTGTCTCCCAGCCCATCATTAGACCACTTTGTTTATTGCGCTCCCCAGAATGTAATTGGTGGGATGACTGCTCAGGTGGGGGGATGGCCCCGGATAAACTGTGCAAACAGCTTGGCTGGAGCTTTTCTTTTGAGGGTGTCTTAGGGTTTAGGATTCATGAGTGCTTTAATGGAAAGCAGCAGGGCCCCTGGAGCCCCAGGGCAGAGTCCAACTTGTATGGCCTTGTTTTGATCCTGCCGCATTCAGCTACATGATTAGAGTTAATCAGGCGGGGCTGATACCATCTGGCCGCTTATGCGCCAGGACTAGGGACAAACATTCGGTTTGGTTGACTAAGACTCCAGCATCAGTCAGGCCTGCAAGGCGTTGGGAAACAGACAGTATTTATGAGTAGGAACGGGGCTCTTACAAGAATTCAGTGGTGCTGTTAGAATTATGTGTGACACTCGGTTCTAGAGAAGCTGTGGGTGCTTTGTTTTTGAGACGATCTCACTACGTAGCCTTTTTAAATATTTTATTTTTCACCCCTTTATTTTAGAGAGAGAGGCAGACAGGGAAAGAGGAGAGAGAGAGGATGGGCGCACCAGGGCTTCCAGCCACTGCAAACGAACTCCAGATGCAAGTGCCCCCTTGTGCATCTGGCTAACGTGGGTCCTGGGGAATTGAATAGAGGTCCTTTGGCTTTGCAGGCAAATGCCTTAACCAGTAAGCCATCTCTCCAGCCCCTGATACTTTTTATGTAGACCAGGCTGGCCTTAAACTTGCAGTGATTCTCCTGCCTTTGCCTCCCCCTCTCCCCAATTGCTGGGATTTTGAGTGCCACCATGCAGAAAGCAGTGTTGAGGGGCTGGGGAGATTGCTCAGTTAATACAGTACTTGCCTCATAAGTATGAGGACCCTGGTTCAATTACTATAACCCAGTTAAAAAGAGCTAGGTGTGGTAGTGCACACCTGTAATCCCAGTGCTGGGGAGACAGAGAGTGGATCCATGAGGCTTGCTGGCCAGCCGGCCTAGCCTAATCAGTGAGCTGCAGGCTGGTGAGAGACCCTGTCTCAGAAAGAAAAAAAAATGTCTACGCATGCCCATAGCTTCAGTCACACGGGGGAGCAGAGACCTGAGAACCTTCCACGTTCCACCAAGCCCCAGAATCAGTAAAAGGAGACTCTGGCTCAAAACTAGATCAGACAGAAAAGCGATGGAGTGGAACACCCTATGTTCCATCCAGCCACCACAGGTGAGTGACCCCAACACAGGAGAGTGTACGGGGTGCTGCATACACCACATTACACACACACACACACACACACACACACACGGGTCCTAGGGGCATGGAGAGATGGCTTACTGGTTAAAGCACTTACCTGCAAAGCCTATTGACAAGGGTTCTATCCCCCAGTACCCATGTAAAGCCAGATGCACAAGGTGGCACGTGCATCTGGAGCTCGTTTGTAGTGGCTACAGGCCCTGGCACACCCATTCTATCTGCCTCTTTCTCTCTCATAAATAAATACATTTTTTTAAAGGGACCTAGGAAGTGTGTGATGCAGTGCTTATTTTCTTTCTTAAACATATTTTAGGGCTGGGAAGATGTCTTAGCAGTTAAGGCATTTGCCTGCAAAGCCAAAGGCTTCCAGTTTGACTCTCCAGGATCCACGTAAGCTGGATGCACAAGGTGGCACATGCATCTGCAGTTTGTTTGTAGTGGCTGGGGGCCCTGGAAAACCCATTCTCTCTCCCTCTCAAATAAGCAAATAAAATATATTAGAAAATATTTTAGCAGAGCATGGTGGTGCATGCCTTTAGTCCCTGCACTTAGGAGGCAGAGGTAGGTGGATTGCCGTGAGTTCAAGACCACCCTGAGACTACATAGCGAATTCCAGGTCAGTCTGGGCTAGAACAAAACCCTACCTTGAAAAACCAAAAAAAAAATTATTTTTATGTGCGTGTGTGTGTGTAAGAGTGTACACATACACCAGAGTCTCTTGCCACTGCAAAAAAACACTGTAGCAATGTGCTCAGTTTTATGTGGGTGCTGGAATATTGAACCCTGGTCATCAGGCTTTTCAAGCAAGCACCTTTAACCACTGAGCCATTTCTCCAGTCCCCAAACTGCAGATTTTCATTTTCATTTTATTTATTTGAGAGTGAGAAGGACACAGAGAAAGGAGGGGAGGGGAGATGGGCATGCCAGGGCCTTCAGCCACTGTAAATGAACTCCAGATGCTTGCATCACTTTGGGCATCTGGCTTACATGGGTCCTGGGGTGTCGAACCTGGGTCCTTTGGCTTCACAGGCAAACACCTTACCCACTAAGCCATCTCTCCAGCGCCCCCAAACTGCAAATTACCAAAGTGTGAAAGACCAAGAGGGCGTTGGGAGCAGAAGTGTGTGGAACCCAGGACAGCTGAAGAACCGTGGGGCATCTTGTGCCGCTGTGTGTTCGTGTGTCTTCCAAGCTGTTCTTATCAGTCATCACCTTGCCTACACTACTGACAGCCTAAAGAATTTCATTGCTTTAGGGGTGAGGACCAAGCATCAGGTTTTTTTTTTTTTTTTTCCCCTGGTTTTTCTAAGTAGGGTCGCACTTTGGCCCAGGCTGACCTGAAATTCACTATGTAGTCTCAGGGTGGTGTTGAACTCATGGCGATCCTCCTATGTCTGCCTCCCGAGTGCTGGGGATTAAAGGCGTGCACCACCGCGTCCAGCTGTGTTTGTGATTATTTTTCCTCTGTCCCCAATATCACAGTCCTTGTCTGGGCTGTAGGTGGTATGATGCTACAGATCCCTAGTGATTCTTTTTTATTTTCCCCGAGGTAGGGTTTCACTGTAGCCCAGGCTGACCTGGAATTCACTATGGAGTCTCAGGGTGGCCTCAAACTCACAGCGATCCTCCTGCCTCTGCCTCCCGAATGCTGGGATTAAAGGTGTGCACCGCCACGCCCGGCCCTAGTGATTCTTTTGGCATTCCTGTTCACGGGGAGCATTTGGGAGTGTTTCTAAGTGCATCTCACCGTCCTACATCCTTAACAGAACCACAGCATTAAAAGCTCCGTCATTCACGACTGCTTCCAGCCTTGTCTTGGCGCCCTCTCTTGTGACCTAGCAGTACTGACTTCAGACATGCCAGCCTCACCCTGCCTCTGAGTGGCCATTCTTGTTTTGAAGTGTTGTCCATCCTTCTGCTCAGTTGCTGGAGCTGGCCCTGCCCAGCCTGGGCGATGAACTCCACTCTGCCTGACCTCAGGCTGCATGGCTGTTCCTTCTGGATTGGAATAGTTCCTTTGAGGCTGGAGAGATGGGTCAGTGCATAAAGTGCTTGCCACACAAGTACGAGGACCTGCCTTTGGATCCCTAGAAACCATGTAAAGCCAGATGTAGCAGGCATCTATAATCCCAACGAGCCTCTGGTGAGATGGGAGACAGAGTCAGGAGAACCCTCTTGCCCAAGGGAGGATCAGTCTGCTTGGAGAATGCAGTGTGAACAGGAGGGTAGGACACACCTGAGGTTGACTTCTGACCTCCACATAGGTGCTGTGGCTTGCGCCTGCCCACGCTCACATACATGAGCATGCACTGTAGTCCCCCGCACAAAGAGATAGTGCCTTGTGGAGGCTCTGAGGCTCATGAAACACGGGTTTATGAAACTTGTGGCCCACTGGCTCAGGTGTGTGAACACCTGATCTCCAGCTGGTGGCCCTATTTGGGAAGGTTGTGGGAACTTAGGAGCTGGAACCTCGCTGGAAGAAGTGGGTCTTAGGGGTGGGCCTGGAGGTTTTCTGGCCTGCTTCTGCTTCCCGACCATCTGTTCCCTCCTTCCTGACTATGGGAGCAGCGTGGCCAGCTGTCTCTCAGTCCTGTCGCCACTCCTTCCCCACCATGGTAGACGACGTCCCTTCTTGAACTGTGAGCTGAAAGAAACCCTTCCTCCCATACGTTGCTTCTTGTCAGGTATTTGGTCACAGCAAGGAGAAATGGCAGTACTACAAGAAACTCTGAGGACCCACAAGGCCCTCACCTGAGGCTCTATAAACAGCAAACCACAGCTGAGCAGTGGGAGAGAAGGAGACTCTTCAGTGGAGCAGCCTGCAAGTCTCACAAGAAACTTGCGACACGGCTTTCCTGAATTAAGCCCCTGCTGAGGTGGGCTCCTGTGTGGTGTAGCTGAGTCTCCCATGCACCTCCAAGTAACCCCAAAGACCCATCCACTCACTCAGCCAGGCTTGGGTGGAATCACTTCTTTGCTCTGCCATTGACCCATCTAGAATGATGAAGGTATTTCTAGATCTCTCTCCAGGAAAAGTAACGCATCACCAGAAAAGCCACATTCACACGGGTGCTGCCATTATAAATATTTTTAATTAGAGGAACACTGATCCACACAGGAAGGTTTTAATTCATGGAATTGTGCATATGGTCAGCAGTTACATTGTGACACATTAGTTTCCTTATCCTTATTGGCACTGTAAACAGAAGACTGTCAACAAGATCACTTTGTACGAGTGAGTCTGTGATGGTCCCTAGCTGTGCTCCTCTACTGTGAGCGGATAGACAGACAGGTGGAGGTCTATAGATACGTTAATGTGCACAGTTTCACATGGCTACTGAGCCTTGGTAAAAATTATTTTAAAAAACCACCCACTTATCATAAAAGGGAGGATGTGCTAAGACTTGCTAGTATGGAACGTTGTTTCTGTACAAGTGACAAGACTTGCTAGACGTTGACTAACTCTGTTGTACTAATGTGTGATGGGTTCATTTCCAGAGTCTCAGCCACAGAAAACACATCCTGCATGGCAGCCTGCCCACTCGAGCTCCCTGGGTTTGCACCAACCCCCTCAAGTTTAGTTTCTACGATGTTGAGTTTGGCTGAAAATCCTTTTCCTTGGGATTCTTCTAAAATCTCACCTCCTCACAAGAGGATGTCTCAGGAACTCATTGTGGCCCTGAGGACTTGTTGTAAATGGCTTCACATTGTTTTTTAGTTTAATTTTTTTTTTTTTTAATGAGAAAGAATTGGCATGGCACAGCCTCCAGCCACTGCAATTGAACTCCAGACATATGCACCACCCTGTGTGCCTGTGTGACTTCCTGCTTGCATCACCTTGTACATCTGGTTTACGTGGGATTTGGAGAGTTGAACATGAGCCCATAGGCTTTGCAGGCAAGCCCCTTAACCACTAAGCCATCTCTCCAGCCCTTAACATTGTTTTTAAAAATGAGAATTAACTTCCTCTGGTAAGGAGTGAACATTCAATCTGCAAATGACTTTCCAGATAACGTGATTTCACTCCTGGTGGGGAGAGAACTGATATCAGACACACGCCCTGCACTGAAGAGAGCAAAGGTCCCCTCGAGACCAGGCTTAATACCCTGTGGCCTCCAAGGGCCTTGCCGAGCACATGCTGAAGTTCTTCCGAGAAAGCAGCTTAAGCCAGCACTGGATCTGTCTGCTCTGCATTGACCTTATTTGTTAAATAAGGCCTTGAACTTTGGTACACGGCAGGTAGGGTGGGGGACCATGAGCCAGTGCATTTTTGTGCATGCTGCTGCCTTTGACAGTGTTGCTCACAGTCCTTCTGCAACCCTCACCCCAACCTCGCTTTCTCTTTGAGTGCTCCTTGGCCTGGCCCATACTCTCCATCGCTGTTAGGACACTGGCCAGTCTGGTTTTTAAGTACTGGTACAAGAATGCGCAGTTTCCAATGGGACGGGCATGCCTTCAGCACAGAGACTATATTTTACCTCATGTTTGTGTTCCTGACGTAAGCACAGGACCTGGGATGGCACAGGGATTTCATGAAGTTTGAAGACTGGATAAATGATTGACGTGGAAGTAACCATACAACGGAGGGAAACTTTGCAGAGAGGGCAGAAGGCAGACACCATCCATTAGATCCTCAAACATGACAAAACTCTTTACAAGCGGCTGGTGAGCTGCCAACTGCAAGGATGCCTGGCCATGTCTACTAAGCATGTCAGCGCCTTTTGCCACTCTACACAAATAAGTTGGTGACCACGGCTGAGGAAGAGTGGGAGGAAGATCTTTGGATGATTCATTATTAGAAGAACAAAGTTCTAAATCAGGAACTCTGACATGCCTGTCTCCTCAAATAGTAACTGAGGCACCAAGAGGCGAAGCCAGCCGCACACAGGCTACCCAGTGAATACTGTCGCTGCTGGACGATCAGGGGCTCCTTGAGAGCATCTGAGGTCCTCCGCTGCCAAGGAGCCTGCAGCCTATGTAAGCACTGCCTGCCTGGCAAGCGTCACCCTCAGGCACCCTGGGAAAAACCAGATTCCAGGGCTGGTACAAGGGCGCCACCTCGAACCTAGAAGCTGCTTTTTTTATGGCCTCTGGCTCAGTGCGTCCACCTAAGAAGACAGCTAGCCCAGCCAGGCTCCTCGCTGGGGCAGCCTCACTCAGGGGCAGGGAAAGGTGGACAAGAGAAAGGTGGAGGAGGTCTCAGGATGAGGGGTCAAAGGGCAAGGGCCCTGGAGACAAGGTGTAGGGATTCTGCTATCCCCACGCCTGGGCTTAGGCTCCTGGGGCAACAGGCTTGTACCTCTGACCCTTCAGCTCCTTTGGAGTGAATCCCCTGGAGGCTTGCATTTTCCTTCCCACACCTCCAGGCAGACAACAAAAAAGGAGAGCATTTGAAGAGTGGGGAATGTTGAGTGAGAAGCATCAGGGATGCCTCAGAGATCCTTCCAGAGACGAGGCCCACCAACAAATGAGTTCAGAGTTTAGTGGCATTATTCCACACACAGCAGGGTGGCTCTTGTCTGCAAGGTGCCAAAACACCCCCCCCCCACCCCCGCCTCACTATAAGCTCAGTCTCCTCTCTCCCTCTGTGTCTTCAAAAGCCTTCCAGCCCCTCTCAGGATCAGGTATGGGGTGTGTAAAGCTTGGGTTGGGTGGAAAGAGGAGGCGTGTTTGTTTGCATAGGGCGAGGGGAAGCCAGGACAGGACACTTGAGATGGACCAGCCTCACAGCAGGCTTAATACCCCTGACTGGCTTCCAAAGAGACTGCTGAGTTGGGCAAGGGTGGGCAGGAATCTGGCCATATGGCCCTTCCTAAGATAGTGTCCAAGGCTTGCACAGAGCTTTCAGACTGAAGCCAGCTGGTACTGCCGGGGGGATGCCCAGGCCCAGCCCCTCACTCCCCGCCCCCCATGTGGACCTTCCATTGCTGCATCTCAGATACATGGGTGAGAATGCGAACCAGGCAAACTAGTCCCTGTGACAACTGCTGAGACTGGGTCTTCTCCGAGGGTCCTGGAAATATGGCTTCCTTACTGGAAGTCTGCTAAGATGTCGCTGAAAATGTTGAGGAACAGGTGAGCATGGTGATCCCTGAAGACCAGCATGGGACGGAAACGGATGGACCTGTCACCACAGCCCCCCAACACCACACCTGGAAGAAGTGGCAGGGAGTGGGTTAGGCTCCTGGGCACGTAGCCCCCCCCATTCACCTTGCATCACTTTCCTCAGGCCCCCATCCAACCTTCCCACCATGATTCCTCCCTCCCTCCCTCTGTCTCCTTCCCTCCCTCCCTTCCTGTCCCCCTTCCTCCTTCTCTTCTTTCACCCCCTTTCCTCCTGTCCTAGGTGGGATGATAGAGAGCTCTACAGATGAAGTCCTTGCCAGCCAGAAGCTCATGGCGTGATGGAGCCAGAAAATAAGTGAGCTAACAAATTATAAAGATGCAGGCCACTTTGGAAGCAAGCGGGAAGGACTGAAGAATGTGGATTGCTATTTATTTATTTATTTGTTTGTTTTTCCAGGTAGGGGCTCACACTAGTCCAGGCTGACCTGGAATTCACTCTGTAGTCTCAGGGTGGCCTCGACTCATGGCGCCCCTCCTACCTCTGCCTCCCGAGTGCTGAGATTAAAGGTGTGCGCCACCACTCCTGGCTCTGCCCCGTTTATTTTAAAGGGGGGCTTCACTGCTGACATCCGCCACACTCAGATTATTTGGCATCTTTGGATCATGTTCCCTTCCCCTTCCTCTGCCTTTCCCCTCCTCTCTCCAACTCTGACAGGGTCTTATGTAGCCTAGACTGGCCTCCCTCAAATTTACTATGCAGCCAAAGATGACCTTGAGCTCCTGCTCCACCTCCTCGCAGCCTTACAGGAGTGGCTGCCACACCCAGTCTGAGAGGCGCTGGGGACTGAGGTCAGGGCTCCGAGCATGATAGGCAAGCCCTCTACCCCTGAGTCACATCCCCAGCACTTTTCTGCTTTCTAGAAAGAACAGTCAAGCTCTGATAAGCCGTGCCCCTCACCCCGTGTCTATCAATATTGTGTGCCTACAGCAGGTATGTTTGGACAGTGACGATGTGTTGGTCACTCTCTCTCCTTACCTTTGTTTCTGGCAATGAAAATGAGTTTGTTCCGTACAGATTCATCTGGGGTGTCAAAGGAGCAAAAGGTGCCTCGTCCTCTCACTCTGCTGATGAACTGGGGGTACCGGGCCTGCGGCAGGAAGACATGCTGGTATCAGGGCTTGTGACCTGTTACCTGCGAGGCTCAGAGGCTATCTCTCCTCAGAGGCCCCAGGGCTGGGCTTTGGGGCAATACAGGGACTGGCAGGTCCATTGCTGGCTAACAGCCCTGGATAAACCCAGCTGACTCCTCACTTTGCAACCCCTGGTAAGCCCCTTAAGTTCTGGTGGGGATGGAGCCAGGCACTGTGCTGTGATACAGGTGTCCAGGCCTAGTCACAAATCCTCACCCCACTGTGGAAGAAGAGTCCCTCCACAGACCAGGGAGCTGAGGCTCCGGACTCCTTGAACTTGCAGGTGACCTGGGAGTCAGAGGTGTGAACCCCTCCCCTGTCTACACACAGATACCAGGATGTGGGTTCTGGGGAGGCAGGGCAAAGGTCTGTTACATTTCATTCAGACACACCTGTGGGCATGTGCTCACACATGCTCACACACAGAGCAGCCAGAGCCCTCCTCCCCCTTCCCTGGGGCTCGGACAGTGGCCGGAGACTCTTTCCACAGAGGCCTAGAGATCTCTGCACACAGACCTTTCATGTGTTTCACCTGCTCTCTCTAGTTATTCTAAGGCACTCCAGCAATCTCCCCACCTGTCTGCTTACACCTTTCTAAGGTCCTGACAGAGCCCTGCAATCCCCCATCCTCTCAAAATTAGTTCCAATGTAGGCTTCCAAAAGCCAGGTGCTAGGGGAGTTTTGATGGAAGCTGTTCTTCATGTGGAGCTCACTTTGGGAAACTGCCCTCCACAGCCTCTCTCCGAGCTGACTGCCTTATTAGGGACTTCCTGTTCCTCTTTCCTCCAGATCCATCATCATTCCCAAGGGTGCTGTGCATTACTTGGGATCTTTGAGAGCTCAGCTTTGCCTTGGCCAGATTAGCACAGCTTCTGTCCCAGCTGAGGCCTGGCTTTTTTATCTGCTCTAAGCAACTCGACCTGATAATCCACATGATGCACATTGCTCTCCATCCCCGTGAACTCTCGTGTTTCCTTCTCTACTGCCTGCACCTTGTTCTTCCCATCCCGTGTTCCATCTGTGTCCGTTGCCACCACCCTGTGAACTCTCCAGAGCCTGTAACTTGTGGCAATCTTCTGGCCATAGCCTCACAATTGCCAGGATTATAGGCATACACCAGCATGCCCAGCACCATCACCACCACCACATCACCACCATCACCATCACCATCATCACCACCACATCACCATCACCACATCACCATCATTACCATCGCCATCACTGTATCACCACTATCAACATCATCATCACAACTGTCACTCCTCATGGAGGTTTGAATGAAATGTCCCTCATAGCTTCATACATTTTGAATACTTTTTCTTCAGCTGGTGGCATTTGGGGAAGATTGTGGGACCTTTGGGAGGTGGGAGTCTTGCATGAGGAAGTGTGTCATTGGGGGATGACCTTGAGACTCATTAGTCCAGGCCACTGGGTATTCAGAGCTAGCTCACGCTTGCTGCTTCCTCCCAGCTGGTGTGACACCGCAGCTGTCTGCTCTGCCACGCTTTCCCTGCCACGAGGAAGCTTCCCCTTGAAACTGTGAGCTCTCCTCCCCTAAACTGCTTCTGGTCAGGATTTTTGTCCCAGCAATGAGAAGATAACTGCTATAGTCACCACCATCACTGTCACTATGATCATCACCACCGTCACCATCACCCTTCTAGTAGGCTTCTGCTCATGCCACCGCTGACTGTGTTTCAAGCTCCCAGAAGAGGGGCTCTTTGAGATTAGCCATTTGGAGAAGGTCATCTTTCTTCTCAACTCCTGACCCTGCCGGCTAGTCCTGTGAACAATGTGTGGTGGTTTGATTCAGGTGTCCCCCATAAACTTAGGTGTTCTGAATGCTAGGTTCCCAGCTGATGGATATTTGGGAATTAATGCCTCCTGGAGGGAGTGTATTGTTGGGGGCGGGCTTACAGGATTTATAGCCAGTTTCCCCATGCCGGTGTTTGGCACGCCCTCCTGTTGCTGTGATCCACCTTCTGTTGGCCAGGGGGTGATGTCCACCCTTGGCTCATGCCATCGTTTTCCCCTGCCATTGTGGAGCTTCCCCTCGAGCCTGTAAGCCAAAATAAATCTCTTTTTCCCAGAAGCTGCTTGTGGTTGGGTGATTTCTACCAGCAATGCGAACCAGACTGCAACACACTGGTTCCCCAGCAATTTCTCACTTGTACCCTTCACTTATGAGAGCAGCATTTGTGTGTTGGAGCAAAAGTTCTAACGCAGAGGGGTAGCATCCAATACAACAGCTTCATGTGGCTGCTGAAACGTGGCAAGTGCAAACTGAGCTGTGTTTTAGTTTTAAAAACACACACCCAAACCAGGTGTGGTGGCACATGCCTTTAATCCTAGCACTTGGGAAGCAGAGGTAGAAGGATTGCTGTAAGTTCAAGACCAGCCTGAGACTGCATAGTGCATTCCAGGTTAGCCTGGGCTAGCATGAGCCTCTACCTTGAAAAACCAATAATTAAAAGAAAAACACCCCTAAGAAACAAACCACAAGATCTCAAAGATTTAGTATAAGAGAATCTGAAAAATCGCAAAAGTGCTTTCTCTTCTCACCTCCATGTCCCCATTCTTCTCCCCCCACCCTTCTCTTCCTCCCTCCTTTCCTTTTGGTTTCAGGGTTTCTTTTTTCTTTTTCGGAGCCAGTCTGCTGTGTAGTCATGTAGCACTGGCTGGTTTGGACCAGGGTGGTCTTCAACTCCCTCTGTAGCCCAGGCAGACTTTGACCTTATGGTCTTTCTGCCTCAGACTCCTGAGTGCTGGGATCATAGGTGAGCAACATGCCTGGCACATTACTTATATTTTTATATTGATTAACTCACTAAAAGGATAGACTTTTGGATATACTGGGTTCAGTATCACTTATTGTTGTTATTATTATTTTTTTTTTTGAGGTAGGGTCTCACTCTAGCCCAGGCTAAGCTGGAGTTCAGTATGTAGTCTCAGAGTGACCTTGAACTCACGGCGATCCTCCTTCCTCTGGCCCCTGAGTGCTGGGATTAAAGGCGTGCGCCACCACGCCCGGCTAGACTCATTTATTATTAAAAATAATTTTACCTCCTATCTACTTTTTATCTAGCAACTAGGACATCTGGGAGCCAAATGTGATGCCACATGCCTGTAACCCCAGCGCTGTGGAGGTAGAGGGAGGAGGATTAGGAGTTCAGGGTTGTCCGCGGCTCTACAGTGAGTTCAAGGCCAGTCTGAAAGGAGGGAGTGTTTGAATCTGGTGTCCAAAGAGAATCAGGCCTCCGGACTAGAAATGGGATCGGGATGAAGAATGGGGTTGCCTTCCTTGCAGAGGGCACAGCGCATGCAAAGGCTCAGAGCCTGGGAGCCGCGAGGCCAGGTGCGAAGCGCGGGCTGGGCGGGTACCTGGAGGTCCAGCAGCCCCGTGAGCAGGGTTTTCCCGGCGTGGGTTGCATTGCTGAGCAGATCCTCCTGCTTGATGACATTGATGACCTCGGCCAGCATCAGGTTCTTGGATGGGTCCCCCAGCCAGGTGTTGAATATCCGGTAAGGCTGAGATGAGACAGAGTTAGAGGGGTTCACGCATCAGACAGAACACCGCAGAGGAGCCCCTGCCCCCAGACACACCTTGTCCTCTCTTGGAAAGGAGAGAAACTAATTAGGAGGCAACACACGAGGGTCAAGAGAACAGATTATCTCACTGGTCTTCCAACCTCAACCTTACTTGTAGGTACTATCAAGAGAAACCAGGTTGTCCCATTCCTGGGAAGTCCCTCAGGTCCCAAATCAAGCTAGTTATTCTCTTAACTCCAGTCACACATCACTGGACGGTGGGGTACGTTCTGGGAGATGCAGTGTGAGGCATCCTGCCACTGTGTGCACATCACATGTGTACACGAGTCGTGATGGCTACAGTGCGGCTAGAAGATAGGATCTAGGATACGGGGGACTGGGTTGCAACCAATGATCAGTTAAAACGACAGCAGTCAGGCCTTGGGAAACGTCTGTGTCCTGCCGAGGCCTCGCTGGCTCCTCAGGTGTGGGAAGGGAGGAAGGGCCTTCCCTCATTGTTCTGAGCAATGAGAAAAGGCTGGGCCCACTCACGGCGCTGGGCCGAAACTCCTCCTTGTGGAAGAAGCCTCCGGTCATCATCTTCTTGCTGAACGTCATCACGTCCGCAGGGTCATCCAAGCCCCAGTGCTCATGGGCCCAGAACTTGCCCGTGCAGCCTCCTCCGGTCTGCACCTCGTCTACCAGGAAGGCACAGCCATGCTGGGTGGACAGGGACAGAGAAGCGAGAGTAAACGCTCGCGGGAGGCTGGAGCCCCTCAACAGCAACCGAGGCACCCCACAGCTGTGGTCGACCCTAGCTGCGAAGCCTGGGCCACGCAGAGCGACACGGAGCGGTTCCGGCCAGCGCTGCCTCTGACCGGGCCACCCAGCCGACCAAACCAGAACATCCAACGCTCCCTACGCCACTGCAGAGCCCCGCGGCAGGCGTGCCCTCATCAGCAGGCAGTGTGTGCCACAGCAAGCTTGAGAGGGCGGGCCCTCCCTGCCAGCTGCCACGTTCCACACATCACCCAGACCGTCAGTAATTCCTATGCATGTTTACGTCAGCTCACGACCTGCATGCTACCTGTGAACTGACTGGTTTGAGATGCCCTTTATACACATGCCTTTTTATTTTTTAATTTATTTTAAAATATAATTTATTTATTTTTGAAAAAAATAGGGAGGGAGGGAGAGAGCGAATATGAATGGGCACACCAGGGCCTCTACCCACTGCAAAGGAAGTCCAAATGTATGCACCACCTTGTGTATCTGGTTTATGTGGGTCCTGGGGAATTGAACTGAGGTCCTTTGGCTTTGCATACAAGGGCCTCAACTGCTAAGCCATCTCTCCAGCCCTACACATGTTTTTTTAAAAAATTATTTATTAGCCAGGCGTGGTGGCGCACGCCTTTAATCACAGCACTCGGGAGGCAGAGGTAGGAGAATCGCCTGAGACTACATAGTGAATTCCAGGTCAGCCTGAGCCAGAGTGAGACCCTACCTCAAAAAAAACAAAACAAAAAAAAAACCAAAACAAAACAAAATTATTTATTTATTTACAACATAGAGAGAGAGAATGTGTGTGTGAGAGAGACAGACAGACAGAGAGTAAGGGACTGGGGTACCAGGATCTCGATACTGCAAAGAAACTTCAAATGCATATGCCACTTTGTGCACATGGCTTTACATGGGTACTGGGGAATCGAACCTGGGTCATTAAGCTTTGCAAGCAAGTGACTTAACTGCTGAGCCACCTCTCCGGCCCTACACGTGCCTTTTACAGTGTGACTATCAAATGTTCCCCACAGGCTCACATGTTGGATATTTGGTCCCCAGTTGGTGGTGCTATTTTGTTTGTGGACACTTTAGGATGTAGGGCCTAGCTGGAGGAAGTAGGGCACCACAGACAGGTCTCTGGGGGCTGTACTCAATCCTGGTCACTTCCTGTTTTGCTCTTTCTTCTTCCTGTCAGCCATGATGTGAACAACTCTCCTCTGCTTCATGCACCAACTGCCATGACCTTCTGCCCAAGCTCACAAGGTCAAGCAACCATGCACTGAACTTTGAAGCTAAGTAAAATAAATCTTTCATACATTAAATTGTTTAGATCACATATTTTGATCACAATGATAAGCCAACTAACTAATACAGTGTCCAGAACATTAAAATAAACACATTATCTCAACATTATTTGTTCATTTTCTACCTGGCGAGTATGGACTGGGAGATAAGAGAGGGCCTGTCGAATGCAAAGGGAGGGGATCTCTTAATTGAACAAGTTCCAGATTAAAGCAGCAGTTTGGAGTTGATTTCTTCATGAAAGAGAGAGAGAGAGAGAGAATTGGCATGTTGGGGCCTCTAGCCACTGCAACTGAACTCCAGATATGTGTGCCACCTTGTGCACATGAGTCACTTGTACATGTGCCATATGTGGGTTCTGGGAGCAGGGAAGCTCCTTAACCACTAAGCCATCTCTCCAGCCTTGATTTTTTTTTTTTTTTTTTACAATGGGCTCTTACTCTGTGGCTCAGGCTGGCCCTATCTTTTTGCTTTGGCATCCAGAGTGCTGGAATTGCAGGCATGAGTCACCATGCCCCACATTTTTTTTTCAGTGCTGAGGATGGAACCCAGGACCATGCTCATGCTAAGTAAGTACCTTACCACAGAGCTACAACCCCAGCCCTGGAGGCTTATTTTGCAATATGATTTTAAAGAGGAATCCCGCACTTCCCCCTAATTCACATCCCCCCTCTCTTTCTCTCCCTCCCTCCCTCCTCCCCTCCCTCTTGCAGTACTGGGGGTGGAGCCCAGAGCTTTGTGCATGCTACGCAAGTCTACCACGGAGCCCTTCCACCAGCCTGGCGTCAGATCCTCTGCCGATGATGTGCTGGTCAGCCTCTGTCCATGTGGAAGTTTACATGGACCCAAATGCAGAGGTGGAGCTTCTTGCCTTGAGAACCCAACCCAGAATGCCATGGCCCCTCATTCCGTGTCCTCTAACCTTCCTGGCGATGTCTCTCAGCTTCCGAAAGAAGTCATCTGAGGCGTGGTTGTCCCCACCCTCAGACTGGATGGGCTCCACGATGATCCCGGCCACGGTCCTCTTCTTTTTCCGATATTTCACGATCAGATCCTCTACCTGCATCCCAAATGGGAAAGGGACACACGCTCAGAGGCTCCTGCGCAGCGCCCGCGGCTGGTGCCTGGGCCTCTGAGAATCTCCTGAAATAAAACTGAAAATGTGTTCGTGGTGTTTCCTGTGACACGTGTGCATGGGAATGTGTTCTCCTATGACTGCTGCTGTTACCTGAGGGGAATGCAAATTAAGGATGTGAAACAAGAGTTTTAGCTTCCTGAAGCCTCCCTCTCCTGATTGTTAAGGGAGGCACACTGGAAAGACTGTACTAAAAGAGCAGAGCACAGTTACTACTATCAGAAGCCATATGTGTGTGTGTGTATGTATGTATAAATATGTAACTTATTTATAAGGGTCTCACATGAGGCTTAAGCTGGAAGCTGGCCTCAAACTCACTGTTTAGCCAAGGATGACCTTGAACACTTGATCCTCCTGCCTCCACCTCCCAAGTGGTGGGCTTACAGGAGTGCTCCACCATGCCTGGTTAACACAGTCCTGGGGGTCAAACTCAGGGCTTCATGAACGCCAGGCTCGTATTCCAGCCAAGCTAGCCCCCAGCCCGTCACTATGCCGTCGTTGTTATTTCTACGCTTTTCCCGAGACAGAACCGCACTTGCTAGCTCAGGGTGCGGCGGACCTCCCAAGCGTCTCCCGCGTGCGAGGATGGCAGGTGGGAGCCACCTCGCCCAGCCGCTGCCACGCCCGCGAGCCTGCTGGCGCGCTCTGCGACGGAAGCTCGCTTGAGAAAGTGCTGCCAGGCTGTCCACAGGACAGCAGTCTCGTCACGGCCTTGTGGAGCGGGGCCGGGGAGAGTGTGGGCTGAACCCTCAGGTTGTCCCAAACAACAACAACAACTGCCCGGAGGGCAAGCATGCCTGGCTGGGGTGATGGTTCATTTATTTCTCAAGCTTGTTGAAGCAAACACTGAAATGGGTGCATGGACATAACCTGCACGTTTCTGAAGTTGGCTTATAGAATTTGCTGTAACAGTGACGAAATAGAAGAAAAGCACCTGGCTGCCCCTAAGTGGTTATATAGTTCTTGAACTTTTGTTCTCAAGTGGGTGTTATGGATAATGAACAGTAAAAACTATTAATACTTTATTAGTCTAAAATGCATTCAGAAGGGCTGCAGAGATGGCCCAGGGGTTAAGGGCACTTGCTTGCAAAGCCTGAAGGCCAGGTTTGATCCCCCAGTACCCACATAAAGCCAGATGTGCAAAGTGGTGCAGGAGTCTGGAGAGAGAAGTGGCATGCCAGGGCCTCCCGCCTCTGTGCACCAACTGCAGACACATGCGCCGCTCCGTGGATCTGAGCCCACGTGGGTCCTCAGGAGCCACACACAGGCAGTTGGGATTTGCAGGCAAGTGCCTCTACCTGCTGAACTCTCTGTCCAGCTCCTCTTTTTCTCACTACCCTGTATTTTCCCAGACAGTAGCCACACGCCACATGTGACTCTGGAGCATGTGGAGCAGTTAGCTAGGTTAATCTGTGCTTGAGAATAAAATTTACACAGAATTTCAAGGGCTGAAAAAAAATTAACAATTTTTAAATATTAATACCATGTCAACGTATTTTTGGTATCTTAGATTCAATAAAATGCTACTAGTTCATGCATATAATCACAGCACTTGGGAAGCTGAGGCAGGAGCATTGCTGTGCATCTGAGGCCAACCTGAGCTATGTAGTGAGTAATTTGCAGGGCAGTTTGGGCTACAGTGTGAGACTGTGTCTCAAGGATCTACCCCCCAAAATATGCAGCTCAAATAAATTTCACTCATTTCTTTTTGGTTCTTAAGGTTGTAGTGACCGGAAGCTAGAAGTGCATTTGTAGCGTATGCTGTATCTCTCCTTCACAGGCACAAACCCGACTGTGACCCTGTCTGTCATTGACTGTGGAAGCGTTAGAGAGATGGCTTAGCGTTTGAAAGGCACTTGCTTGCAATGCCTAAAGGCCAGGGGCCAATTTCCGAGTACACACAGAGAGGCATTTACTGCTGAATACCCACTACTTAGCACTGTGCTTAGCATATGCTTAATACATGTTAACTTATCTGCAAAGGATGCTGTGGCAAGAGGAAAACCAGCAGCTGCATTTGAGCTCTCGGGCCAACCTGATGGTGGCTGTTTTCTCAGCACTAGAGTCTTTCCCATGTTTTCTATGGAACACCAGAGAGAGAGAGAGCATGAATGAACAGGTGCCAGGGCCTCTAGCTACTGCGCCGAACAATTCCAGAGGCAGCACCTTGTGCATCTGGCTGCATGTGGGTACTGGGGAATCAAACTGAGGTCCTTAGGCTTTGCAGGAAGGCAAGCACCTTAATGAGCCATCTCTCCAGCCCTATAGTCTCCTTTTTTTTTTTTTAATATTATTTATTTATTTATTTGAGAGTGACAGACGGAGAGAGAAAGAGGCAGAGAGAGAGAGAGAGAATGGGCACGCCAGGGCCTCCAGCCACTGCAAACAAACTCCAGACACGTGCGCCCCCTTGTGCATCTGGTTAACATGGGTCCTGGGTAATCAAGCCTTGAACCAGGGTCCTTAGGCTTCACAGGCAAACACTTAACCACTAAGGCATTTCCAGCCCAAAAGAAAACCTTTTACATGGTTGTAGGGAGATGCAAATTAAAACAGCTGCCATTAGAGGAAATCTGCCAAGATATTTCCTTATTCTCTGCATGGTTATAAAAGTATAACTACGTGGGGCAATGGACAAGTGAATTAACATTGTATTAGTTTCTGCCGTGTATCAAGACATCCTTTAACTGTGTATATCAAAACTAAATTGCTGGGCGTGGTGGTACATGCCTTTAATCCCAGCACTAGGGAGGCAGAGATAGGAGGATCACCATGAGTTCAAGGCCACCCTGGAGTTCTCCTTATTTTTGAGTCAGTAAAGCTCGACCATAAAGAAATACAGTATTAGAGAAAATGATGGGTGATGAATTCTGGGTTAGCAAAATGTGTTTTGCTGTCCCTCCCCACAAGGAGCACTTGAGACATGAAGTCCACCTGCTCCTCCTTCCTCCCCAGGGGCTGCACCCACGTCCTCTGGCCACTCCACTGCCCAAACACAGAGGGAGGGTTGTGCATGGGCGTCGGGGTTACCTCCTCCAGGCAGCGGGCCTCCTCTTGCTCATTGTCTTTCACAAACTCCTCCAGAGGGTATTTCAGTCGTGGAAATGGCGCAATGGGCCAGTCGAAAGAGGGGATGTCAATCTTGTGAATTGCTTTGGAGTGCGTGGTCGCTAAGCAGCCTGGGCCCAGCAAAACAGAAAAGAAGATACTTGTTTTGAGGCAGCAGCATGGGTGGTCTTTGAGATGGACACGATGGGCATCTTAGCCCCACATCCATACATGAAATATCCAGAAAAGCCAGCTCCCTGCAAGTCCCCATCACGGTGACATCCCAAAGCTGCAGAGCCCATGGACCGTCGCGGTGTGTGTGTGCACGTGCGTGTGTGTGCGTGCACGTGCGTGTGCGTGCGTGTGTACACATGCATCTGCTGTGTGATTTATCTCCGGTTACAACCAACCTCTGAAAGGTAAGAGGTAAAGGTTCAAATCCTGGCTCAGTCATTCAATGACCCTGAAAAGTTCTTTCCACGTCTAACCCTCCCTGTCCAGATCTGCAATGTGAGCATAACTGTCCCACCTCTGCAGGAACTTGCGTGGAATCAAGGAGACGGTGTGTGTGGATGCCATGACTAGAGCAAAGGCGACTGTCATTGCTGTAGCTCTTCCTCTATCTCTGAGAGCCACCATGGGGGCTGGAGAGATGGCTTAGCAGTTCAGGTGCTTGCTTGAAAAGCCTAAGGACCCATGCTTCATCTCTCTCCACATCCCATGTAAACCAGACACACAAAAGTGATGCAAGCACAAGTTCGCACATGCGCACTAGGTGGCACAAACATCTGGAGTTCGATTTCTGTGGTTGAGGTCCTGCAGCACCAATTCTCTCTCTCTCTCTCTAAAAAAGATGAATTAAAAAAAAAAAGCCACCATGGGACCACAGTGGTCCTTTCTTACCCATAGTCCGCCCGTGGAAAGCACCCATGAAGGAGAGGATGCTATAGTCGGGGCATCCCGGGCCCTAGAATGAATAAATACAGAGATCAGTCACTGGGAACTCTGTGTTGCTCTGTAAACCTACAGGAACACAGATACCCATTAGGGGAAACAGGGTCCTTCTCAGACAAAAGTTGTAAACTGGACCCTGGAGGTTTATACCCAACATGCTGGTGTTTGTTTTGCTCATTAAAAAACATTTTTTAGGGCTGGAGGGATGGCTCAGTAATTAAAGCATTTGCCTGCAAAGCCAAAGGATCCCAGTTCAATTCCCCAGGACCCACGTAAGCCAGATGCACAAGGCGGCGCATGTGTCCGGAGTTCGTTTGCAGTGGCTGGAGGCCCTGGTGTGCCCATTTTCTTTCTGTCTACCTCTTTCTTCCTCAAAAACATAAAATATATTTTAAAAAATAGAAAAAAGTTTAAAAAATATTTTATTTATTTATTTGAGAGAGGATAGATAGATAGATGGGAAGAGAATGGTTGTGCCAGGCCTCTAGCCACTGCAAACAAACTCCAGATGCATCGTCACCATGTGCATCTGGCCTACATGGGTCCTGAGAAATCGAACCTGGGTTCTTAGGCTTTGCAGGCAAGCGCTAAGCCATCTCTCCAGCCCTTATTTAAAAAATTTTAAAAATAATTCCAGCATGCCTTTAATCCCAGCCCCTGGGAGGCTGAGATAGGAACATCACCATGGTTTGTGGCCAGTCTCAGCTGCAAAGTGAGCTCCAGGTCAGTCTAGACTAGAGTGAGACCCTGCCTCCAAAAAGCAAAATAAAACAGAACAACTAAAAATCCAGGAATGGAGAGACTGTACTTAAAGGCATTTACTTGCAAAGCCAGCCCAAGCTTCATCCCCTAGTATCTACATACAGTCAGACACACTAAGTGGTACATGTATCTCAAATTCATTTGCAGTGGCAAGAGGCCCTGGTGTGCCCATATTTACTCTCTCTCTCAAATAAATAAATCAAAATACATTTTAAACAAGCCCCCACAAAAAATCAACTAAACAATTTTTTTTTTTTTTTTTTTTACAAAGTTAAAACCAAGAAATTTCACACCAGTGTCTGAATTTCTGGCTTCCTATCAGCTCCACTTCACTGGGTTACTCTTCTCTTTGGCAGCAGCAGGGAGGCCCAGGACCCACCACCAGGCTGGTTGAGAGTCCCGGATGTCAGTCCACTTTACAGTTTCTGCCCATGCTGTCCACGCTGGCACCAGGCTGCTCTGGCTTCCCCAGGTCTGTGCTAGGAAGCTGTCCTGACATGAGGGACTGAACTGAGCCTCTCGCAGGACATGCCCGGCTACCAGAAATGGCCCAGGCGTTCCTTCCAAGAGGACTGCTGCTTCCGGAAGTGGGAGCATCATCGTCCCCACTCCTTTGGGCAGGACTCCAGGAGGGCAAGACTCCCAGCCCCAGCCAGTACCAAGCCTGATTGTCTCCTGACTCTCCATCCAGCAGGAGCATCCAAACAGACTTCCAGCTCCCCCAGAGGGACCTTGGGGAGGCTTCAGCTCTGGGAGGCTGCAGGGCCCCAGGGCACTTTCCCTAAGATCTTAGAAAAGAGTCTACTTGACAACAGAGCCTCGGATTTTGTGCCACACACTAGGATGTTGGGCCTTCCCTAGAGTTTTGTCTCTGGCCACTGAAGTCAACAGTGGCTGTCAGGAGGAGCTGTCACATGGGGGGAGGGGATGACAGTGTTGCTGCTCCGATCTCAGAGCTCACCAGCACTACCTGAAGATGGTCTTATTTATTTATTTATTTATTTATTTGAGAGCGACAGACACAGAGAGAAAGACAGATAGAGGGAGAGAGAGAGAATGGGCGCGCCAGGGCTTCCAGCCTCTGCAAACGAACTCCAGACGCGTGCGACCCCTTGTGCATCTGGCTAACGTGGGTCCTGGGGAACCGAGCCTCGAACCGGGGTCCTTAGGCTTCACAGGCAAGCGCTTAACCGCTAAGCCATCTCTCCAGCCCTGAAGATGGTCTTGAAAGCACTCTGGTTGGAGCAGGAGCTGCAGGCCGTAGTGACGAATGGGGACATGCCTTTAGGAACTGCCTGGAGAGTGCTTTAAGGTAACTTTCTCAGCGTCCCTCAACTGATGTGGCCAGACTGTTTGAGGTGAGGCTGGGACGTCACCTTGATGAGGTAACAGGACCAAGGGTATGTCGGCCTGCCAGGCCTTTCCTGCCCCAGTGAGACTTCCACACTGAAAGCTGCTTTAAACCCTTTTCCTTTCATACCTGCTTCTGGCTGAGTATGTTGGCCCAGTAACGGGGAAGTACCTGATACATCTCTGTAACCCTTCTTGGGCTCCCACCACACAGAGGACTTGCCCGCTTCCTTTTGGAGCTGCGGGGAAGTCAGCGATTCTTTTCATTTGGTTGTCCATGCAGCCTCCACCCTGGCCTCTGACGTGGCATGCTTGCTGTACTGCAGGAGCCAAGTGCAGAACCCTACATTTCACTACTCCTTCTCCATTCCTGGTGGTTTCCAACCTTTTTATTTTATTTTATTTTAATTAATTTATTTGACAGAAAAAGAGGGAGAGACAGAGAGAAAGAGAGAGAGAATGGGCGTGCCAGGGCTTCCAATCACTGCAAACGAACTCCCGATGCTTGAGCCCCTTTGTGCATCTGGCTAGCGTGGGTCTTGGGGAATTGAACTTGGGTCCTTTGGCTTTGCAGGCAAACGCCTTAATCGCTAAGCCATCCCTCCAACACGTTTTTTTTTAAATTTATTCATTTGAGGGAAACAAACAGAGAGAAGGAGAAAGAAGAGAGAGAGAGAGAAAGAGAGAGAGAGAGAGAAAGAGAGAGAGAGAGAGAGAGAGAGAGAGAGAGAGAGAATGGGCATGCCAGGGCCTCCAGCCACTGCAAATAAACTCCAGATGCATGCACCCCCTTGTGCATCTGGCTAACGTGGGTCCTGGGGAATCGAGCCTAGAACCAGGATCCTTAGGCTTCACAGGCAAGCACTTAACCACTAAACCGTCTCTCCAGCCCTCCAACACATTGTTTAAGGCATTGTTACTATAAACACTAGTGGGGCATACACTCTTGCACACTCATGTTTACTGACAATTTTGGTTGGTTTGGAGCAGTCATGGCCTCTTTAGACCTGCCAGACTCATGAAGTCATCCTGAAATCAAGTGCTCAGGAAGCATCTCTCTGAACCCTGATACCCAGGGAATGAACTGAGGGGTGACAATGCTTGCAGAATGTCTCCTACCTGAGGACGGGGTCACTGAATCATTGTCAGATCCCCAAATGGGTGAGGCAAGAGCCCGGATGACCTACCTGGTTAATCATGCAGGTCTCCAGCTCCTCTTCCGAGAAGCTCCTCTGCCCTCTCTCCTTGCTCTGCCAAGACAACAGAGTCACACACGCTGGGCTAGCCGGGCATCCCTTCCACCCCCCCACAGTGGTGCTGACTCCAGACAACACGGTGCTTTCTCAACACGTGGTCTTATGTACTGATCACGACTCATGTGCTGACTCATGAGACTTAACTGCGCTAGCAAATGCATACGACTCATTAATAGTCTAGCTACAGCAGCTGAAGTCTGTAGAGACGGTACAATTTACGGCAGGAAAAACACGGCAGTTTGGCACCACAGCCTCAGACTTCGGCACCACGCACCCTGGGATGTGGGGCCTTCCTTATGTTCTGTTCCTGACCACTGAAGCTTAATACTCTGGCCTACCAAGATGAACAAACGAGTGTGTGGCTGAATCCAAGCGTGTGTACTTCTATCCCAGAGCTCACCCGGTACCACATGAAGATGGTCTTGAAAGCGTTTTCATTTGAGCAGGAGCCGCAAGCCATGGTGATGAGCTGGGACATGCCTTTGGGAGACACCTGCAGAGGGAGCTCTCGGTGAGTCATCTGGACACTCCAGTTCCTCTTCCGGGAACCATAGCTCCCAGGGGAAAGGCCTGAGCCTCCATCACCTCAGCACTGGGGAGAGGCTGAGGGAGGCAAGAAGTGAAGTAGGGAGGCTCTGCAAGCAGCCTGTGAGGATATGGGCTCAGGCCTTTCCAGGGATGGGGATGCTCAGCAAGACCTTGAGGCTGGCAGAAAGGAAAGAATGGCAAAGAGGCCCCAGCGGAGCCAGCAATGGTGGCACATGCCTGTCGATCCAGCACTCTGGAGGTTGAGGAGAACTGCGAGTCCAGGCCAGCCTGGGCTACACAGTGATACCTTTTATTTTTAAAAAAATATAGATATATGATGGGCGTGGTGGCACACACCTTTAATCCCCAGCACTCGGGAGGCAGAGGTAGGAGGATTGCCATGAGTTTGAGGCCACCCTGAGACTCCATCGTGAATTCCAGGTCAGCCTGGGCTGGAGTAAGACCCTACCTCGAAAAACCAAAAAAAAAAAAAAAAAAAAAAAAAAAGATATATATATTTATTTATTGACCATTTCTATACTTACAGACAAGAAACCATGGTATTTTCCTCCCCTCCCCTGCTTTCCCCTTCATAACTCTGCTCTCCATCAGATCCCCTCCCTCTCTCCATTAGCCTCTCTTTTAATTTGATGTCGTCATTTTTTTTCTCCCATTATGAGGGTCCTGTGTGGGTATTGCTAGGTACTGCGAGGTCTTAGATGTCAAGGCAAAATTCTGTCTGGACAGTTGTATAAGGATACACAGTGACATCTTGTCTCAGGAAAAGAAAAACAGGACCTGTGGGGATAGCTTTGTGGGTAACGTGCTTGCTTACGTAAGCGTGAGGGCCTGAGTTCAGATCCCCAGCACCCGTGTGACATGCAGGGCTTGCTGGGATGTGCCTGTGCTCCGGGTACTAGGGAGGCGGAGACAGCAGGATCTTCAGGGTTTGCTGGTAACTGACCTCGCCAAACTGGTTAATCCAATTGGTTAAAAGTAAGATAAGGAAGTGATAGAGGAAGATATATGGCATCAACGTCATCTAGTTTACATACATGCACACACTCGTGCACGCACAGTCACATACACATATGTATCCACATGCACATACATACGCATATCCACACATGTAAAAAAAGAGAATAGCCGGGCGTGGTGGCACACGCCTTTAACCCCAGTACTCAAGAGGCAGAGGACTACTGAGAGTTCGAGGCCACCCTGAGACTACATAGTGAATTCCAGGTCAACCTGGGATAGACTGGGACCCTACCTCGAAAAACCAAAGATGGGGAGGGAGAGAGAGAGAATAAAAATAGAGGAAAAGGAGGCCTATCCATGTCTCCTGATGCAACGGCCTCCCCTAAGGCACCCACACTTTGCAGATGATGATCCAAGTAACTCTAATCCTTGCAACAGATAGAACCAAAAGACCCACAGGAGGAATGAGTCACTCCTACCATGTTCCTGTCGTGGACACAGACTAATTTCCCCATGGTGTCCTTTCCCCCCACGCCCCCACAAGACCCCTTCTTTTCTTCAGGAGGAAAGTTAAAAATACTCACGAGAGACTAAGAAAAGGGGCCAGATTTCATCAGCAGCAACCCCGCCCTTTCTTTGCTGCCCCTGCTGGGACCACCTCTGAGGACAGCAGGCTGCACCCACGGGGCCCTGTGCCCCGGACTCACCGAGAGCAAGGACTTGTGGAGCTTGTCCACAAAGTTCTCTGGAGGCAGGATTCCCAGGGCAGGTCTGTTGATAAATGTGCTCTGTAAAAGGCCAGCAGAGAAATGGTAAGCTCCGGGGCTGCGGCTCCGTCCCTGTGGTGGCTTGAATGTAAATGCCTCCATCGCTCAAAGGTTGGTGATTAAGCTCCTTCTTGATCCCCAGCGAGGCGGGTGCTCACCGCTAGCTCTCTCTGCTGCTGATATACGAAGACGCGAGCCAGCTTCCTGCTCTGCCACAGAAAAAGTTCCCCTAGAACTGTAAGCCAAGATAAATAGGCCCTTTCCTCCCACGGGCTGCTTCTGGTTGGGTGTTTTGTCCCAGCAGCAAGAAGGTAACTGCTACAGTCCTCTTCCACCCTGAGCCTCTACAAAGGAGAGGGATTCAAATGGACCCTGAGTGTAGGCTGACGCTATTCTTTTAGTGTTTTCATTCTTCTTTGCTTTTGTTGGGGGGAGGAAACAAGGTCTCATGTAGTCCAGTCTGGCCTTGAACTCATTACAGTCAAGAATGACCTTGAACTCTGGATGCTCCTGTCTTTAGGTGCTAAGATTATAGAGATGTACCACTATGTTCAGCTCTTTCAGTGTTGAAAATGACAGTTCTTTTTCTTTTGTTTGTTGGTATGTGTGAGTGGTGTGGTGTATGTATGGTATATGCATGTGTGAGCATAGTATGTGTGCTGCATGTGTGGTATATGCAGCATGTGTGGTAGGTGTGTACAGTATATGCATATGTGAGCACAGTATGCATGGTGTGTATATGACATATGCATGTGTGGTGTATGCATGGGTGAGTGTAGTATGTGTGCTGTGTGTATGGTGTACACAAGTGTATGTATGTGTGTTGTGTGTATCTATGGTGCACACTGTATGTGAGTGTGTGTGGTGTGTGCATGTATGCATGCTGTACAAGTGTACAGGAGTGTGTGTGGTGTGTGTATGTATGGGGAATCGAGACTTGAACCAGGGTCCTTAGGCTTCACAGGCAAGTGCTTAACCACTAAGCCATCTCTCCAGCCCTGCACTATAATTTTATAAGATGCTATCACTGGGGGAAACCAAGCAAAAGGTGCAAAGATCCTCTTTGTGCTGTTTATTTTGCACATCCTTGAGGATATATAATTTAAAAAAAACAGAAAGGTTGTAACGTGGACAGTAGTAAGTACTGTCCAGTACACAGAACAGCCACCTCCCTCGTCGCTGAGCGTGGGAAGGTCAAGTGGTATGGCCACCTTGCAAAACGATGTGTCAGGTTCCCACCGTGACATACAGGCGCTGTCTCTGCTGCTTAGCTATTTGTCCAGGTGGAATGAAAGCGCTGGTCACACAGATGTGCATGTGAGCATTTGTGGTGGTGGCTGTGAATGTTATTGAAAAAATTGCAATAACCCAAATGTGCCCCCGTGGGAAGAGAGAAACCATGGTTCATGTGCATGGTGGGATGAAGCCCTCTCAGCAACCTAAGAGAACAATCTGGGACGTGGGGAGACAGGGGTGGCTAAAAGCCAGACACAGGTGCTACTGTCCACACGAGGTGAGGACCAGGTAGGGCCAATATCCTACAGTCTGTCTGCCACGTCCTCAAACACTTCCCTTGAAGTACAAAAGGAAAGATTCCCAAACTAGTCATGACCAGTGCTGACTGACAGAAGTTTCACCAAGGTGGGTTGTTTGTATGCTTGAGTCTGAACTCACTGAGCATGTGCGAGGCCCGGGCTCCATTCCCAGCACTGCCGCAGAAGAGTCTGACCTGAACGATCTCACTATGGACTTCTCTAAAGAAACCATCCCAGTCAGCCGAGGTGGCACACGCCTTTAATCCCAGCACCTGGGAGGCAGAGGTAGGTGCATTTCTGTGAGTATGAGGCCACCCTGAGACTACATAATGAATTCCATGTCAGCCTGGGCTAGAGTGAGACTATATCTCAAAAAAACAAAACCAAACAAACAAAAACCCCAAACAGCATTGTGTTTCAGGGTGGGTAGGTGCACTCATGCACGTGATTTCATCCCAGAACCTAGTGAGGGGTGTGTAAATGTGCTAGACTGCAAGTTAAAGCTACTGCCAGGTGTGGTGGCATACACCTGTAACCCCAGCCCTGGGGAGGTAAGAGGCAGGAGGATCAGGAGTTCAAGCTCACCTCAGCTACATAATGAGTTCAAGGTCAGCCTGGCCTATGTGAGACCCTATCTCAAACCAAGCCAAACCAAACCAAACCAAACAAAGCAAAACAGAACAGAATGGGGCTGGAGAGGTGGCTTAGCAGCTAAGGTGCTTGCCTGCAAAGCCTAAGGACCCATATTTGACTCTCCGGGTGCCATGTAAGCCAGACACCCAATGATGCAAGCGCACAAGGTCGCACATGTGCACAAGGGGGCGGCACACGTCTGGAGCTCGACTGCAGTGGCTGGAGGCCCTACCATGCCAATTCTTTCTCTCTCTCACACACACATTAAGAAAAAAAAAAAGCCAGTCTGTTGGGCTTGCCTCAAAAAAAAAAAAACAAACAAACAAGAATGCTGAAGCTATTACAGTTAAGCCATCTAGCATTAATGAACCTCAATGATTTTGTCTTTAGACGCACAGAACCTGTCCTTCTTTGCGCACATGAGTACTAGGCACACCCTGGCAAGAAGCGACTTTCTCCAGAGAGGCCAGGTAGAGAATGTTCCCACCACAGCAGGAGGGAATGGTGGCACCGTGGAGCCCTGAGACCCAGGAGCCTGGCAGTTGCAGGTCAGGCTTTCCGCATGCTTAAGACAATCGCAGCTGAGCAGATGACCAGCTACTGCGCTGCAGGAGAGAGAAGCGTTAGACTTCGTGGGAGAACGCGAGAAGCCAGTGGATCTAGAATAGTTTGCGTCTGCAAGAAAGAGATGGAGCTGCAACGGGGGTCATTCTGTGGCCCTAAAAGTGGGAAGCCATGGGGGCTGGAGAGATGGCTTAGTGGTTAAGGTGCTTGCCTGAGAAGCCAAAGGATCCAGGTTCAATTCCCCAGTACCCACGTAAGCCAGATGCACAAGGGGGTGCATGTATCTAGAGTTTGTTTGCAGTGGCTAGAGGCCCTCGTGCACCCATTCTCCCTCTGTTGATCTTCTCTCTTTCTCTCTCTCTCTCTGTTTGCAAATAAACAAAATAAATTAAAAAAACAGTGGGAAGCCAGGGACACAGCTGGAAGTTAACCTGGAGCCTGGTCCTCTCTTGCTTTGGAGCTGAGCTGTCTTTGTGCCAATAAACAAAAACAACTACAGTGAAATAACAGCAGAAGTGCTGGGGACTGGGGTGAGGGAGGGAAGGGAATGGAGGGAGCTGGGCAAGGGGTAAACAGCGAGGTCAGGCATTGCAGAAGAGACTGTACTAAAGGCAGCATGGCGTCTTGGCTTGGATTCTAGAACACGGCACAAAGAGCGGTCCGGAGAAGAGAGTGAGCTCCAAAGTCGGTGCGAACGCGCCCGCACTGCAGTGAGGTGGAGACTTGGCTGTGGTGGGGTTGGGGGCTGAGGAAAGGAAGCTAAGAACTTTCCACAACTGGTCTGTGAATCTGAAACGGTTCTATTACAAATACGGATTATTTAGTTATAAAATGGGGGACTGTGTCAGGTGCACAGCTATCATTCCAGCACTCGGGAGACACAGGCAGGAGGATGGCTGCAAATTTGAGGGCAGCCTGGTCTAGCTAACGAGTTCTAGGCCAGCCAGGGATACTTGGGAAGACCTTGTGTTGACAACAAGGGGAGACTGTCCTGGGATGTGGGGGCTCTTGGACACACTGAGTGTACACGAACATTGCTGCCACTGCATCGGGAGAGGAGAGACTCAAGGAGAAGGAGGCCTAGCAATCATCATTCTCCAAGTGGCCTTGGCACTTGGCTTGGGCCACCAGACATTGTGACAGATTCACACCTCTGTTGCTTTCTCTGCTCTGAGATCCACAGATGGGTCTAAGAAAAGTAGAGGGGGACGGGAAGGGTGGGAAGTACGAACCCTCCCCATTGCAGAGTGGGGGAGACTGAGGAGCAAAGGTCAAGCAACTTGTCCCACGATACACAGGAAGACACAGAGCCATGAATCAGGCTCAGGTTTGCTGGCTTCGGATGCCATCTCAGGCAGAAGCCCCAGGAAGCCTTCAACAGAAATGTTCCTGCGTTCGTGCTTGCTCGGCACCAGTGCTGGAGGGGCTCTTTAAGGAGTACCACCCTCTGGCGCTGGCCTGCTTCTGGGGTTCCGACAGAACCAGGTGCATCACGAGAATAGGGAGGAAGCAAACTGCCGCCACGGGCTGCAGGGAAACGGCCCCGGGGGACAGGGGGGTTTGTTGGTAGTGTCACTGCCTATCTGCGTCCAGGAAAGACGTGGGGGTGGTGTTCTTGCTCGACAAAGCGTGACATTAGGGACAGAAGATATGTGGGACACTGGGCTGCAGCATCCAATGAGGACAGGTTTCTAGGAGGCCGCTGCCAGCTCAGCAGCCTTAAGGTTCAGCAAGAAGAGACGTGGCCCTGGCTGTTAACCTGGGCAAGTCACTTGATGCCTCTGAGCATTCGGGGTGTTCATCTGCCCACGTGGGCACCTTTGCCTCGTGCTTGTAAACAGCTGTCAGGTGACAGGGCATATGGAAAGTTCGGGAGCTCAGCCTTGAAGGAAGAAGAGAGATACGTAGGTAGAGAGACCCAAAAGTCACAGCATGCTGTCTGCTTACCTGACTATGTTCCCATGGTGACACCCACCCCGGGGGTCAGGAGGTCACACTGCGGCTGTATGCAGGCAACGCCCCACTCACCGCACAGCTCGGGGCAGGGTAAGATGGGACTCGGGGACTGGGAAGACGCTTCAGTGGATTAAGCGCCGCACAAGCATGAGGGTTCGGACCCCTAGAACCCGTGTCCAAGAGCTGCTTGTGGCGGTGTACACTTGCAAGCCGGGTCTGGGGAGGCAGAGACAAGAGGGTTCCTGGGGTTCCCTGGCCAGTCCATCTAGCCTACTGGGCAAGGTGGGTGGTATATGTGCAATGACTACTCAGGACTGTCCTCTGGCCTCCATGCGGATGTGCACAACATGCCCGTGCGTGCACGCTCCCACATACATACAAAAAAAAAAAGAAAAAAAAGGAAGGTGGGAAGGAAGGAGGGAAAGAGAGAAGGAAGGAGGGAGGGAGGAAAGGAAGGAAGGAGCCGGCTCATCAAGGACTCTGCATCTGGAATGGAGTAGCTCCGGTCAGCTGCACCCTGAAGGCAGCAGACAGGGAGGGTTCCATGCATGCAGAAGGGGTTCCTGGAGGAAGGCTACGGCCAGAATTCCAAGTGTGCGGGGAGGCTGGGACCGGCCCTCGCCGAGGACAGGGGTGACGGGCGCCTGGGGCGGCACAGAAGGTTCTGGTAGGATGGGGTTGGTGTCCCTGTAGAAATCGGAACCTCGTGGCTTTTAGGAGGACTCTGCCTCCGCAGGCAGCTGACACTGCCAACGCGTTTGACATGTTTGTTGACTTGTTCTTTTGGCACCAGCTGCCGAGGCATCTGGGATTCGCAACAAGTTGTGAAACAAAGAGGCTTTGGCTGTAAACACATCCGGCCGCCGGCGGCCTCCACAGCCATCTTCCCAGGACCCGGATTTACTTTGCTGCAGACCCCCGCTGCCCCTGTCCATTAGCCGGAGGCCAGAACGTCCCCTGGCACCTCCCAGACACACACGTGCACTGATCAGGAAAGACTTAGGCTCTTTCAGGAGATCCTCGTTGCGGGGGTTAGAAGGGTTTCTGCCCAGGCCTTCCTTTGGAAGCCAGGAGTCACGTGGGAACCCTGCAACACACGGGCAATGGGAGCTCCCCACCCTCTGCTGGCAGGAGAGGCAGTCAGGGCGGCAAGCTTGGAAACTGCCACATCAGCTGAGCACACACCACGAAGGCACCCCTCTAGCTCTGGCGTCAACAGAAATGCACACATGGACTCCCCAAAAGACACAGGCTCCAGCAGCAGCAGCAACGGTCTTCCTCAGGGTCCTCGGCGGGAAACTACCCCACTGACCACCCACGGAGGAGCGGATAAGCCGTCTGCAGTGTGTTCACTCACACAGTGGGGTGCTATGAAGCTCGTGGCCACACTTCATGTTGACATGCATCACACATATGTGCCTCTGAGTGTGTGTGTGTGCTAATGATGGTGTGTTCATAAACATGTGTGCAGAGGCCATAGGACAACCTTGATCGCCACTCCTCTCTAGGAATCATCCACTCAAGTGCTGGTGGGATTAAAGGCATGCGCCATCATGCCAGGCATGACCTTGAACTTCTGATCCTCCCGCCTGTGCCACCGTGCCTGGCTCACAAAAATGTTTTAAACCAAGCAAATGTGTGGTCATTTGTTATTATAGCAACAAAAACAAATACATCATGGTCTCAAAATTCATGATGGTGGGATAATTAGGGAAATAACTTCTACTGTACTATGTGTGTGTGTGTGTGTGTGTGTGTGTGTGTGTGTGTGTATTACACATACATATTTACTTATTTCAAAGTAGGGTCTCACTCTAGCTCAGGCTGACCTGGAATTCACTGTGTAGTCTCAGGATGGCTTCAAGGTCATCCTACCACATCTGTCTCTCCAGTACTGGGATTGAAGGCGTGCACCACTATGCCTGGCTACTTTTATTTTTATTTATATTTGTTTATTTATTTGAGAGAGAGAGAGAGGGAGAATGGGAGTGCCAGGGCCTCCAGCTACTGCAAATGTACTCCAGATGCATGTGCCCCCTTGTGCATCTGGCTTATGTGGGTCCTGGGGAATTGAACCGAGGTCCTTTGGCTTTGCAGGCAGGCGCCCTAACCACTAAGCCATCTCTCCAGCCCATTTTTTTTTTTCTTTTAAAGACAGGGCCTCGTGTGGCATAGATTGGCCTTGAAATCTCTATGCAGCAGAGAGCGTCATAAAGATTAGAGACTTTTAAAGTTGGACTGAATGCATTTTGAGCACATGAGATGGCCATGAGTCTATGGGGGCCAGGGACAGAATGTGGTGGTTTGAATAAAAAATGTGTCCCACAGCCTCACGTGTTTGAATGCTTGATCCCCACCTGGTGGCGCTGTTTGGGGAGGCGCAGAATTGCTGGAGTGAGTGTCATGGGAGCGACCTTGCTGTGTGTTATAGCCCATCCCCACGTGTGCTCAACGCACTCTCTCTACCTCCTCCTGGTTGATGAGAATAAGTGATGTGTGGTCACCTTCTCCTGCCATGATTCCCCACCACGTTAAAACTGCCCCTCAAGCTCGGTGTGGCAGCCTGTCTTTAATCCCAGCACCCAGGAGGCAGAGGTAGGAGGACTGCTGAGAGTTCGAGGCCACCCTGAGACTATAGTGAATCCTAGGTCAGCCTGAGCTAGAGTGAGACCCTACCTTGAAACCCCCCCCAAAAAAAAAAATAAACTGTAATCCAAGGCTGGAGAGATTGCTTAGTGGTTAAGGCGTTTGCCTGAAAAGCCAAAGGACCCAGGTTTGATTCCCCAGGACCCACATAAGCCAGATGCATAAGGGGGCACATACATCTGGAGTCTGTTTGCAGTGGCTGGAGGCCCTGGCAGCCTATTCTCTCTCTCTCTCTCTGCCTCTTTCTCTCTCTTAAATAAATAAAATATGTTATAAAAAAAAACAAAACAAAACTGTAAGCCAAAACAACCCCTTTCCTCCCATAAGCTGCGTCTAGTCAGATATTTTGTCCAGGCAATGAGAAAGTAATTGTTACACAGGGTTTCTTACAGCCCTGGCTGGTCTTGAGACCACTATGTAGTGGAGGATGACCTTGAAGTCCTGACTCTCCTTTGTCTGTTTCCTGAGTTGTGGGATTATAGGAGTGTACCATCACCTGGTTTATATGGTAGTGAGGATGGAATCCAGGGCTTCTTGTACTCTAGGCAGGCATTCTGCCAACTGAGCTACATCCCCAACCCCAGAGAAATAACATGTAAAAAGGTATCTCAGTGCCAGGCATGGTGGCGCGTGTCTTTAATCCCAGCACTCGGTAAGCAGAGGTAGGAGGATCACCATGAGTTCAAGGTCACCCTGGGACTACATAAAACCCTACCTCAAAAATCAATAACCGAAACAAAAGGCATCTCGAAGGGAGAACTATAAGAAGTCTAGAAGCACTGGGTTCTCTGGGCTGAGCAGTGCACCGAGGATGTATGTATGGGGTCTCTGCACCCATTGCATTTTGGGGTAATGGTTTTCTGCCATGCTCAGGACAGATACCCCCAACCACAGAGTAGTCTCAACAGGTGACTGTATCCTCCAGGGGACGTCTGTCCACGTCTGTAGACACTTTTGGTCGTGACAAGTGAGGGGAGAGAGGGTGACTGGTGGGTGGGGCCAGATGCTTCTGAACACTCTAAATGTCCAAGAAGCTTTCACACAGAATGATCTAGATCCAAACTCCATCAATGCCAAGATAAGCAAACCCACGGAAGGTCATGGCTACAAGCCGTGCCAAGCAGCCATGTGAGGCCTGGCCCCCACCCAGAGTCTATGCCGGGGCCAGCCTTACTTGAGTCTCCTCACAGTTGTGCGCTCAGGGCGTTCGTCTACTATCTTCACGCATGCCACACCTGGCCTGGCTTGTCACCTCAGAGCCTCCTCTCCTCTTTCAGATTTTAGCTTAAACTCACTTCTCAGGGCAGTGTTTCCTGACCTCTGACCCTTCCATCCCAGAACAGTTCAGTTCTGTGGGTTTATTCCCAGCACCTCCATTGGCTTTGGGCAGCGTGTGGGCAATAATGTCAACTTGACAGGATCTAGGATCATCTAGGAGACAAACATCTGGGCATGCCTATAAGGGGCTTTCTAGATTAGGCTGCGATGGGAAGACCCACCCTGAATATGGATGGCATCACCCTATGGGCTGGGGTCCTGACTCAGTAACGAAGAGGAAGCAGCATTCAACTCTGCTTCCTGACTACGGATTGAGGTTCACTTCTTCCCTCACGCTCTTGCAGCCGTGCCTCCCCCGTAGTGATGGACTGTACCCTCAAACTGTGAGCCAGAATAAATCTTTCCCTACTTAAGTTGCTTTTTGTCAGATATTTGGTAACGGGAACAAGAAAACGAAGGGAGGTAGTTACCCTCTTGTTGTTGGGACAAGGAGTACCTGACTGGAAACAGCCTGTGGGAGGGAAGGCTTTATTTCCTCCCACGAGAGAGGGGAAATTTTGCCTGGTTTGGAGGTGCACACCTTTAATCCCAGAATTTGGGAGGAAGAGGCAGGAGGATCACAGTGAGCTCAAGGCCAGCCTAGGACTACAGAGTGAGCTCCAGGTCAGCCTGGGCTACAGTGAGACCCTACCTCGAAAACAAATATCCAAACAAACAAACCAACCCAAAAAGAGAGTGGGGAAGTTTCATTACGGGAGGAAGCACTCACTCGCCCCATGGAGGGAGCAGACAGCGAGCTTGCTGGCACCAGCAAACGGAGCTGAAACCCCAAGGTCCACCTCCCGTGACACACCTCCTCCAGCAAGGCTCCACTTCCCAAAGGTTCCACCAGCTGGGGATTGAGTGTGAGGCTTAATGACAAACACATGAGGCTATGGATGACACTTTACGTGGAAGCCACCACACTAAGAGGAGAGGCAGGTCCTTATCCTCTCTGTACTTTAGTTTCATCATCTATGAGATGGAGACAACAACTCCTGCCTCACAGGCTGGTGGAGATTACCTCCAGGAAGAGCAGAGGCAGAGCACAGCTTTTTATGAAGGTCACCAGTTACCATTATCTATGCCCCCAATGCACTGTGTGCCTTGTTTTTCCTTGTTCATTCACTTTCCTTTATTGACAAGGTCAAAGATAGAACAGAAGACAGAGAAAAGCTAGTGTAGAAATACAACACATAGGGTTAAATAGGAACCTTACTGTCTTTTGTAAACCAAGCAGTAAATGCCCCCGAGGGGGCGCACCATTCCTGGAAGTACTGCAACACCAGGCCCACGCGTGGAGTGGATGCAGCAAGCTCCTTTTCCCACTCCTACTTTCAAAAATCCATTTAATATATTGTCCTCAGATAGAGGACGTATCAGATATTAAACTGATAAGAACAGATCCTACACTTGATCTTAGCCAAAAGGCCGAGCAGCAACCCAATGTGTGCCCTTTTCTGTAACCTGACTATGGTTGCAACTCTCTACATACGCATGGGGCTAAGTACCCACTTCCATGGGAAGGAGGATTACTGGGTTTTGCTCACGAAGGCATTCCAGGTGCCTGGGGCACAGTAGCTGCTCAGTAAATACTTATGGCATGAATGATGGACTACCGGCCTAGTGATTCTGTGGGTGGCCATGAACATCTCTGGTCTTTCCGGTGCATAATGGGGAGACATACCGCGTTCTGAGGCTGTTGGACAAGTTTCATCAGGGCGGGATGGTTGTAACCTGGGGAGAGGAGGGCAGGGTCAGAGGTCAGTGCTGTGGCGGAGGGACCCCCTGCTCCAGCCCTGGCCCACCCTTCCCTTCCATCCCTGCAGTGTTTGCCACATGCCAAAGGGTCTTGGATCCTTTGCGGACAAAAAGAAATTCCTAGCCCTTGACAAACAATCTTGACTTTCTGGGGGAGCTTGGAAATGTCCAGCAAGGTCACATCACATGTCCACAGGCCAAGGTGTGAACCGCAAGGCGGTCCTGCCTTCTCCTGCAGTGTCCATGGGCACTCTGTGCTTGCTTGGGGACCAAGTGACGCCATCTGCCTTCTGCGACCAGCATGCCATATCTTGTCTTCATACACGCGCTGTTCCCAGGACCCTGCCACAGGGCTGATGTTACATGACTAAGCTTAGAAGACTCTGCCTCAGGAAGCGCTGCTCTGTGAAGTGGCCCTCCATGCATGGCCTTGGCGGAAACACCAGCATTTCAGGGTTTGGGAGCAGCCTGACCTGCATGAGTTGTGGATCAGGGAGCTAAACTGTGACTCAGGCATCTGACGGCTACCTCCCAACGAAACCATGCCACTGCAGACAGGGACGAGAGAGACTCCTCTGTGCAGTTTAGAGACGCTGGTGTCATCTGCAGCCTCGTGTGAAAGGGAGGCAGCGTGCGGATGTGCCCGTGTGTGCACTGTGGTCTCGCTGGAGGAAAGGAGCAGCCTGGCTGCCTCGGGGACAGGAACCGGGCCGGGGCTCAGGCTTGGGAGAGACACTGCTCCCACTCCTCCTAATTAAGAGTTAAATATAACAGTTTAAAAATAACAGGGCAGATGATGTAGCTCAGTCACTCAGGATGGTAAAGCGCTTGCCTGACGTGCACGAAGTCCCGTGTTCACTCCCCGCGTGACACATCTGGAAGAGGCAGTGCACGTGTGCACTCAGGACGCGGAGGCGAGAGGGTCAGAAGCTTTAGGTCATCCTCGGTTACACGGCAAGTGTGGGGCTAGCTTGGACTGCATGAGACCCCGTCTCAAAACCAACAGCTCGTGTCATACTCAGCCATGAACATGACCAGATGCCTCTCTTCAAGCTCAAGAACAAATCAAGGATGTTTATTTACACTTGCCACAGTGAATTAGACATTCCAGTAAGGGTGAAGAGGGAAGAAAAAGAAATGCCATGGTTGGGGAGGTGGCTAAGTGGTTAGAGGAGCTTACCTGTAAAGCCTGCCAGGCTGTGGGTCAATTCCCCAGCATCCACGTAAAGCCAGATGCACAAAGTGACAAATGCATCTGGAGTTTGTTTGAAGTGGCAAGAGGTCTTGGCATTTCATTCTCTCTCCTCTTTCTCTAAGTAAATAAAAATTTTTTTCCCCGAGGTAGGGTCTCACACTAGCCTAGGCTGACCTTGAACTCATGGCGATCTTCCTACCTCTGCCTCCCAAGTGCTGGGATTAAAGGCATGTGCCACCACGCCTGGCATTTTTATTTTAAAGAAATGCTCAGTGTTTGGTTTGGAATGGTAAAGTGATAGTACACCTATTTGCTGATAACACTAATATACACACGCATGCACACACGCACGCACGCATATATATATATATATGTATATATGTATATATATATACACTCCGAGGAACCCATGTAAGAACTATTAGTGCCAATAAACAAGTAAGCAGGGTTGCAAGACCAGTACAGAAAAATCAACTGCATTTCTTTCCTTTTTCTTTTCTGCATGTGTAGGCATGCATATGCATGGTACACACACATGTACAGATGCTCACGCCCTGTGTGCATGTGTATGGAGGTCAGAAAAGATGTCTAGTGTCTTCCTCTATTGCTCTTCTGCCTTACTTTCTTGAGCCAGAGTCTCTTAATGAACTTAAGAGTTCACTAGTTTTTATTTTCAGTTGATTTGCTGATGCCTTGACCTTGACCTTGAGCTTCCCAGCTTCCAAAAGTGGGAGAAATAACTTTCTATTGCTTATAAGCTACACAGTCAACAGTATTTTGTCACAACAGAGCTAGTGGGGGAAGACACAGACATTGTACCTAATTTCACTTTTTAATTGAAATGCATTAACTTTAGCCACTTTGTGGCTAGAGGCTGAAGGCAGGGAAAGGATCTTTATGCCATCTGCAAAGGCTCTGAAATTGGGCCTTACTTTCCTCCATCTGAGACTTATTTCGTTTAGGCAGGTATTAAAGTCCCACCATCACCCGGGCAAGCCTTTCTCCTTCAGAGAACCAAAAAGATTGAAGGAGACTGGGAAATCTTTGTGGTTTCACTCCGCCTGCTGTGGAGGATGGGCTAGGGGAGGTGATGGGAGAGGGGGTGGTGGATTTAGGGGCATGGTTAACAGTCTTCAGCCTCTTTCCCGCCTCCCCCAAAGCTCTCCATGCTCAGGGCTGGACAGCGCTCATCACTCAAGGATGGGATACTCTGGGTTTTTCCAATTGTTTTCTGGCCAGAGATCATTTACCCTCTGGCTCCTTATCATGCTGCCTGGGTGTTTACGACTTTTCTGCCTCAGTGGATAAACCCTGACCGGTAAATCTCATTAAGCCACAGCTGCAGTGTCTCTCCTTTGGCGAGAGAGATGAAAACAGAGCCAGTTGCTGCTGCAAATCAGGGCAACCTCACCCCAAGCTTCCAAGCTGTGGGCCCCCCGCCGCCACCCCACTGCAGAGCAAGCGTCTACAAGGACGCTGCATAGAACTGAGTCTAAGAAGGTTGGGAGATGGCTCAGTGCCAGGCAAGTCTGAGTCCCCGAGTTCAGACCCCCGAGCTCCATGTAAAAGCTGGACCCCAATGTGCACGCATGTCTGATCCCAACACACCAACGGCAATGCAAGGCCAAACCAGAGACTCTGAAGCTCTCAGGCCAGCTAGGAGAACACTCCCCGGTGGAAAAACAAACAAGCAAGAACCAACAACCAGGAAAGAGAAGATAAAGACCCTGAGGTTGTCCTCAGACCTTCATATGTGTGCTGTATGCCACACATACCATAAACACCCACACATGCATACAGCCACACACGTGATAATAAAAACAGAAGGCTGGGCATGATGGCACAGGCCTGTAATCCATTTAGGAAATAGAAACAGGAGTTTCAGGAGTTTAAGGTTAGCCCCAACTATACTATAAGTTCATGGCTTGCCTGAGCTATATGTGACTCAGTCGCAAAGAAAGAAAGAGGCCGGGTGTGGTGGCGCATGCCTTTAATCCCAGCACTCGGGAGGCAGAGGTAGGAGGATTGCCATGAGTTCGAGGCCACCCTGAGACTACATAGTGAATTCCAGGTCAGCCTGAGCCACAGTGAGACCCTACCTCGAAAAACCAAAAAAGAAAAAGAGAGAGAGAGAGAGAGAGAGAGAGAGAGAGAGAGAGAGAGAGAGAGAGAGGAGAAGAAAAGTAGAAAAAAAAAGAAAAGAAAAGAGAAACAAAAGCTGGGCATGGTGACACATGCCTGTTACTCCCAGGATTTGAGAGTCGGAGGCAGGAGGATCTTGAGTTCCAAGCCAGCCTGGGCTACACCGAGAGCTCCTGCCTCAAAATAATAACTAAGTAAATGATACAGTAATAGAAAATAAATCTTCTCAAAAGACAGTAACTATAGCAGGAAAGGTGGTTAGAATGACCTTGTACACCTTTAGTCATTTGACAACAGCTATAGGAGAATCAACTGCAGACCTTTAGTCATTTGCCAGTACTGAAGGCCTGACCTTCTCCCCCGTGTGCGCAGTGAGGAGCATTCAAGCAGAAGGTGTCCTGTGGATAGGTCTCAGAGTCACAGCTAATAGATGGAGCCTGGATTGGAAGCCAGGATGATTGAGAACTGTTCCCTTCTAGTCCATCACAAAGGGGACGTGGGTTTTGTAAGCATTTCAGAGGCTGAGGCATCCCTGAAGGGAGGACTTCCAGAAAGAGTGAGTCACTGTTATTGTCTGGTCACAGCTCAGTGGGAAACAAATCGATTTGAGGATGTAGGCTTGGGAGGAGGACAAAAGTGGGCCCCTAAGGCTGGGCGGGGGACGTCCCAGTGTGTTGAGAGGCAGGGATGGAGAGCTGCTGATCAGGAGAACCAGGCCTCCCACATGCCTTTTCCTTGGCATCAGACAAGTAATGCCATCTGCGGAGGGCCAGGCTTCATCAGGCGCAGTGCACAGACCAGTGAAGACAGCCCGGCGTCCACAAGCACAGGGACATTAACCATCCAGGCTGCGAACAGCAGCTACTGCATTTCCCAGTTTACCCCTGTCAGTGGCGTCGTCTGCTTCAGGCTCTGTGTGGCTGGCTGGCAGGTGAGCCCAAGGAGGGAGGCAGGTGTTGCTGGCACCCGGCTCAGGTCACATCTCCTGGGCAGGTCACCCATCTCTCTTCTAGCTGCTGTGTGTGTTGGCTGGTCATGGCTCCAGCTGCCTCCTCTGGAAACTGTCTTCCATGAATGGAGGCTGCTTTGCTGGAGATTGCCCTGGTCCTTCCCTTGGCAGCTGGTGGATAATGAGTGGCCGGCACAGGGGTGCAGAAAGGCCAGCCTCAGTGAAGAAAGTGTTTGCCTCCCAAGCATCACAACTGGGTTCCATTCCCAGAACCTATGTAAAAAAGCTGGGCATGGTGGCATGTATTTGTAATCAGTGCTGTGGAAGAGGGGACAGTAGAATCCCTTGGGCTTCCTGGCCAGGCAGTCTAGCCTAACTGGCCAGTGAGAGATCCTGTCTCAAAAGAAAGGTGGATGATACCTGAGGAACAACGGCCAAGGTTGCCCTCTGGCTTCCACAAACTAACCCACATCCACAGACAGGCTAGACTTGCCTCTGACTGGCACTGGCCCTAGGGCATGATGCAACGTCCTTGTGGGACCGAGCTATGGCTCTAGCTGAGACCTCACCCCTTTGGTCTTCTTCCCCTGCTGGGTGCTGTGTCCTTGCCTCCTCCACCTCTGAGCACTCTCGCCCTCAGTAGATTATTTTCTCAAGAATCCTTGTCCAGGCTCTGATTCCAGGAGAGCCAACAGACACCCGGATTAAGCTCCAACTGCTGTGCAAGATAGATGCTGCTCTAAGTTTTCTGTCTCTCTCTGCAAAACGGAGGTATGAATACGTACTTGCCTCGTGGGGCTTCGGGGAGGAGCACATGCAGGGAGGGCCATCGTATTTCTAACACAGCCTCTACCATTACTTGCTCCTTCTTTTACCCTTGGGAGAGAAGCTGGCAATACACAAAGGGAACTGCTATGGGAAACAGCTACAGTTGACCACCATAGCAGAGAGAGAGAGGGAGAGGAGCGAAAAAGAGGGAGAGAGAGAAGAGAGAGAGGGAGGGAGGGAGAGAGGGAGGGAGGGAGGGAGAGAGAGAGAGAGAGAGAGAGAGAGAGAGAGAGAGAGAGAGAGGAGCTGCTCAAGGACGGGCTTTCCGGTTCTTACCTATGGGGACAGAGGAGATCTGGGAATAAAGATCCAACATGCGGTTGCCATCCACATCCACCAGGTAGTTTCCTCGGCTCTCTTCATAGTTGCAGAAAAAATGCACAGCCTCTGCATTCTTGGGAAAGAGGAGACTGGTTCAGGCTGGTTACAACGCCCAAGATTCTTTGTCTTTTAGGAATAAGCTTGAACAGGTGAAGCAGACTGTGTCTGGGTCGTCCTGCGGACACACAGGATATCTGTGGGTACTGGCAATATTTTGTTTTCGCCCGGGGAGGAACGACACGAGTGGTTTGTGTTATAGTAGTTCATAAAGCTATGGTTTTGTATTTTGTGAAATTTTGTATGAGCTTTTTTCTTTTCTTAATTCTTATTATTTTTTGGAGGTAGGGTCTCACTCACAGACAGGCTGACCAGGAACTCTCTCTGTAGTTCATTTGTACTGGCTAGACACCCTGGCACACTCTCTCTCACTCTTTCCTTGCAAGTAAGTAAAATATTAGAAAAAAAAGAAAGGTGGAGAAATCAGTTAGAAGCAAGTTCTGATAAGTGAAATATATATGGTAAGCTTTATAGCAGCCACCAACAAAAGCAGAAGTTTTAATCATTAAATAAAAATATGACACTAGAAAATATTCATTGAATGCATAAATAAAACAGAAAAAGAAGGATGAAAGAATGAAAGGAAACAACAGGTGTATGCAGATCAGAAGGCAAAATGGCAGATGTTAACACAATCCTAAAAGTACTGTTAACTATGAACGGGTAAAATAAGCCAATCAAAAGTGAGAGGTTGCAGCAAGTAGCTGTACACAGCCTGTGATCTGAGCATACTCAGGAGGTGGAGGCAGGAATATCAGGAATTCAAGGTCATCCCCATTACACAGTGAGTTCAAGATAAGCCTGGGATACATGAAACCCTATTTTAAAAAGAACAAAATAACTAAGCATGGTGGTGCATGCCTTTAATCCTAGGACTGGGGAGGTAGAGGTAGGAGGATTGCCCTGAGTTTGAGGCCACTCTGAGACTACATAGTGAATTCCAGGTCAGCCTGGGCTAGAGTGAAATCCTACCTAGACCCCCAAACAAACAATCAAAAAAAAGAGAACAAAATAATGAAAGAGAAAAAAGTTAGAGATTGATTGGCTATACAGAACCAATTATATGCTATTTACAGAGACACACTGTAATCAAGCCGGGCATGGTGGCACACACCTTTAATCCCAGCACTTGGGAGGCAGAGGTAGAAGGATTGCTGTGAGTTCAAGGCCACCCTGAGACTCCATAGTGAATTCTAGGTCAGCCTGAACTTGAGTGACACTCTACCTCAAAAACAACAACAAAAAAGAATACAAATCAGTTGAAAACAAAAGAAAGAATGGAAAAATTACCCATGATGCACATGGTAGCCAAGAGGAAAAAAAACAGAACAGCTTATGCTGCAATCAGGCACAAGAGAGCAGCAGCAAACGTGCTATGACAGAGGCTGCGCAAGCGTGAACGCCCCAGTTGGGACCCCAGTTCCCACTAAGCCTGCCGGGCGTGGCGGTGCATGCCTATAACCACCGCCCGGGAGAGGCGGGGTCGGGAGAATCCCCGGGCTCCCCGCCACCTGGTCATCCTCGTCACTGAGCTCCGGGTTCGGTGACTGACACTGCTTGGAGGAATAAGCTGGAGAACAACTGAAGAACAATCTATAAATGTCCTCCACCCACATGCACACACGCATGTGCACTCGTGCACACACAATGCCCCTACACACATATGGACATGCATAGACACATGCATGCATGCAAACTGCACACATTTTTTAAAAATAATTTTTTGTTTACTTTTTTTAATTTAAGAGTGATAGAGAGACAGAAAGGGGCAGATATATATATAGAGAGAACGGGCGTGCCAGGGCCTCCAGCCACTGCCAACAAACTCCAGATGCATGTGCCCCTTGTGCATCTGGCTTACGTGGGTCCTGGGGAATCGAGTCTCGAACTAGGGTCCTTAGGCTTCACAGGCAAGCGCTTAACCACTAAGCCATCTCTCCAGCCATATAAATAAATAAATAAATAAATAAATAAATAAATATACACACACACACACACACACACACACACACACACACACTACATATGTGTGTGTGTGTAGTTTTTTTCGAGGTAGGGTCTCACTCTAGCCCAGGCTGACCTGGAATTAACTCTGTATTCTCAGGGTGGCCTTGAACTCATGGCGATCTTCCTACCTCTGCCTCCTGAGTGCTGGGATTAAAGGTGTGTGCCACCATGCCCAGCTGCCACACATATTTTTAAAAAATGCTACTATAACCTGTTAGGGTCATACAATAAAATTCATAATCAATCAAAAAATGAAATAAAAGTAAAAATGCTACTATAGAGAGACACTTCATAATGAGAGGTCAATCCACTGAGAAGATGTTATATATAATATTTGTGTGAAACAGCAGAGACCTAAATAGAGCACAAATGGACATAACTGAAGAGATAAATAAATGGTGATAAATGTTGCAATGGTCACATCATGTGTCGTTCAGGAGTGAACTGAGATCGGCAGAAGAGCAGTCAGGAAACGCAAGACTTGGACAGCACCCTAGAAACGACCATCTTAACAGACTTCTGAACAGCATTCCACCGGCTGGGTGTGGTGCACTCCCATCACCTGAGTAGCTGAGGCAGGAGGACTGTGAGCTGGAGACCAGCTTGATTTACACAGAGATACCTTGTCTCAAAACAAAAACAAAACAGCGTAACAACCAACAAAGCCAACAGCAAACCAAGGACCACCACCCAGCAAGAGTGGACTTTACATCCTGCTCAAGTTTGGAGGGAGCCTTCTCCAGCACAGATCACGTGTGAGGTCAAAACAGAAGGCTCAGAACATTTAAAATAACACAAGATGCTTTCCAATCACAGTGGAATAAAAGCAGAAATCGGCATCAGAAAGAAATGAGGGAAATTTACAAAGCGATGGATTCATAGTGAATGGATCAAAGAAGAAATCACAGGGAAATTGGAAAAAGGTTTTAGAACCCAGGGCCAGCACAGAGCAGCACCCGTCCCCTGCCTACTTACCTGGATCATGTTCAGCTGTTTCATTAGGTCCTGCAGACAAGAACAATAACAGTCCAGTATGACCCTCTTGCCAAGACAGCCTCAAACTCTCTCACGTTTTCCCAATTCCTGGGACTCCCCCAACCCCACTTCATGGCCAATAACCTGATGATTTATTAGTCTACAATTTTAAACAGAAAGAAAAAATTGCTTAATAGAAATAGCTGATAGTTATCTATTCTAATGCAGTTAAGTTGCAAGTATAATAGACACATTGGAGATTTAGATACCCAGAAAATAAAATGACGTGCATTTTGTGCATTACGTGTGCATGGGTGTGCATGCACATGCATGTGCACGTATGTGGAGGCCAGAAGACAACCTTGGGTGCTATCCTCAGCACCACTATCCCCCTCTTTTTGAGACAGGGTCTGCCACTGGCCTGACGCTCACGAGTAGGCAGGACTAGCTGGTCAGCGAATCCCAGGGGTCCACCGGTGTCCCCAGCACTGCAGTTACAAGAGTATGCCAGTGTCCAGAACTGTTTTTAACGTGAGTTCTGGGGCTCAAACACGGGCCCTCGTGCTTGCAAGGCAAGCACTTTACTGACATCTCCACAGCCCCAAATGAAGCAAATACTTAGCAAAAAATTCCTTCTAAAGATATTTATCTAGTACTTATGAAAACAAGGATTCCTCTTCATTTCTTTCTTCAGTACTAGGGAATAGAACCCAAGGCCTTACCCATTCTAGGTAAGTCCCTTGACACTCAGCTGTGTTCCACACTGCCTATGGCTGCCCGTGTTGTCACTTCATGGAGCTCTTTCTCAGGTGTGATCGACTCACCTGAGATCTAGGCCCAGGAACCTCTGTCTTCATCAGGGGCCCATCGTAATCAAATTCCACATCAACTTTGGCGGCAGCTTGACTGATGTATCTGGGTGCTGCAAAAAGGAAGACATCAAGAACCCCTGGTTGACAGCAGACACAATGACCAGGAGCCCCAACAGATGCCCCTGGCCCTTAGCAGATGGACTTGAGCGCAAGGCCTGTCTTTGACCAGTAAGACCCCGTGTGTACTGGTCCCTTTTCTCATGACTGCGGCAAAGCAGTTGCCAAAGCAACTCAAGTGAGGAAGGCTTTACTCTGGATCGTGATTTGGGGGGACAAATTCCATCATGGCAGGGAAAGTGTGATGGCAGGAGAAAAGAGTTTTCAATTCATGACTTGTGACCAGGACTTTTTAAACACAATTTAATGAGCCGGGCGTGGTGATGCACGCCTTTAATCCCAGCACTCGGTAGGCAGAGGTAGGAGGATTGCCATGAGTTCGAGGCCACCCTGAGACTCCATAGTGAATTCCAGGTCAGCCTAGGCTAGAGTGAGACCCTACCTTGAAAAACCAAAAAAAAAAAAAAAAAAAAAAATTTAATGAAAATCATCTGAGGGCTGGAACGCTGACTCAGTGGTTTAAGGCGCTGGCCACAGGTGGTCAAGGCGGCTGGTTCCACTGAGCCTTCGCGAGGAGGCGGAGGGGGACGAAGGCCGGCCTCAGCCCTGTCTCCTGTCTGTTCGGTCTGGCACTCCAGCCCATGGAATGGCCCACCCACAGTTAGCGAGGGTCTCCCCACCTCAAGCGTCTAGAAGCTCCTCACAGACAAGCCCAGAGGGTGTTTCCTAGGTGATTCCAGATCCTGACAATCAATATTCACCATTCCACCATTTTGAGAAAGAAGAGGAAGGGGGAAAAACTGAGAGGACGAGGAAGAGAATGAGAGGAGGAGGAGGAGGAGGAGGAGGAGGAGGAAATTCATTTGAAAATAAAATTCCAAATTAAGGTGGTCCTCACTTAACAGATGTCTTTTCTTTTTGTATTGTGTGTGTGTGTATGAAGTGTGTGTATGTGTAGGAGTGTGTGTGTGGGTGCACACTTGCCACAGTGCATGTGGACAGATCAGAGTGTTTCTCTTCTCCTTACACTTTCTTTTAAAATTTTTATTTTATTTTACTTTTTGGTTTTTGAGGTAGGGTCTCACTCTAGTTCAGGCTGACTTTGAATTCACTCTGTAGTCTCAGTGTGTCCTTGAACTCATGGCAATACTCCTACCTCTGCCTCCCAAGTGATTGCCTGGATCTCTTTTTTAAATTTTAAAAATATTTTATTTATTTGAGAGTGAGAGGCAGAGACATAGATAGACAGAGAAAAAGGGAGAGAATGGGCACACGAGGGCCTCTAGCCACTGTAAACATACTCCAGATGCAGGTGCCACTTGGTGCATCTGGCTTTATGTGGGAACTGAACCTGGGTCCTTTGGCTTTGCTGGCAAGCACTTTAACCACTGAACCATTTTTCCATCTCATTCTTACACTTTCTTTTGAGACAGGGCCTCTCTTGCTGCTGCTTCTTGTGAACTTCTGGATTCTCCTGGCTCTGCCTCCCAATGCCTTAGGCACACTGGGATTACAGACAAAGGTACCACTTTGCATCCACCATTATGTGAGTGATGAGGAATATTAAACTCCAATTGGCAGGCTTCCAAGCAAGTGCCTTTAGCCACTCAGGCATCTTTCTAGCCTCACAGATGTCTTTCATTAAAATAAAAATGTCCTGATCACAAGTCATCAGTTGGAAACTAGCTTCATATTTGTTGCAGTCAGGTTTGCATTGCTGGCAGAAAACACATGAGCAACAGCAGTTTATGGTAAAAATGGGTTTATTTTGACTTACAGTCTTGAGGAGAAGCTCCATGATGGTAGAGAAAACGATGGCATGAACAGAGAGTGGACATCACCCCCTGGCCAACATCAGATGGACAATAGCAACAGGACAGTGTGCCAAACACTGACAAGAGGAAGCTGGCTCTAACACCCATAGGCCCGCCCCCACCAATACACCGTCTCCAGGAGGCTTTAATTCCCAAACTGCCAACAGCTGGGAAGACGGCATTCAGGACACCTAAGTTTATGGAGGACACCCACGTCAAACCACCACAACATTTTTTCAGAGCAATAAACTTACAGCCGGAGTTTAAGTCCCAGACAAATCCCACAGGCTTTAATTGCTCAGCGTGTGGCTGAAACGTGAAGGTGGCTTCTAGCCCAAGCCTGTCTTATCCCCACGTGACAAACAGATGTGGCTTGCTGAACCCAAGATAAGCATGTCAATATTGACAGTAACTCCTAGAAGTCGCTTTCATATCACTGCTTATCTTTACCTTCCCATCTGGTCTGCCAATTAGACACCATTAGCTCCTCCCACTGGGGGGTGCCGTGAATTAAAATTGTATCAAAGTAGGCAATCTGTAAAACACATGGTGACTACATTTCATCGTTATGTAGATGTACATGTCCTGTCTGTCTGTCTATGACTATTGTATCATCAGCTTCTCATCACTGGGACAGATATATCTGTTTTTTTTTTGTTTGTTTGTTTTTTCAAGGTAGGGTCTCACTCTAGTCCAGGCTGACCTGGAAATCACTATGTAATCTCAGGGTGGCCTTGAACTCACAGCAATCCTCCTGAGTGCTGGGGCGTGCACCACCATGCCTGGCTCTTGGGGGGCAGAATATCTGATAAAAATCAGTTTAGGGGCTAGGGACATGGCTCAGTGATTAAAGGCACTTGCTTGTAAAGCCTGACATCCCAAGTTTGACTCCCCAGGACCCACATAAAGCCAGATGCACAAAGTGGCATATGTACCTGGAGTTCGTTGCAATGGCAAGAGGCCCTTGCATGCCCATTCTCGTGCTTTCCTTGCAAGTAAGTGAATCATTTTAAATAAGTGTGAATGGGTTGTGTTCCCCTTACAGCTCCAGGTCGCAGCCCCTGGCGGCAGGCAAGCGTGGCGGCGGGGTCTGAAGTAGCTGGCCACATCCCTCACGGTGAGGAAGCCAAGCCTGAAGAATGCTGCTGCTCAGCCAGCTCCCTCTCCTTTACGTAGTCCAGTCCTCCAGCCCAGGGAGCGGTGCCTCCCAGTTAGGGTGAGTCCTCCCATCCCAACTAATCCAATCTAGAAGATCTTACAGGCCTGACTTGAGATTTGTTTCCAATGTGATTCTAAATTCTGTCAAGTTGACAGCCAGAGATTGACCCTCACAGCTATCATTTATTATCAACTTATCACACTATCATCTATTAGTCACTGCATCATCTATCTTTCTATCTGTCTATCATCACAATCGTCAACACACAGAATGGCAACTAAGGCTCAGAGAGGCTAAAAAAAAAGCACCAAGGGCTGGAGTATGGCTCCATGGCCAAATGTTTGCCCAGCATGCAGAAATCCCTGGGTTCATTCCCTAGCAGAGAGAAAACACACACAAGAACCCCAAATGTGCCAAGATATCACATAATACATATGCATGTACACACACACACACACACACACACACACACACACACACACACACACCCTTGTTAAACAATGGAAAGCCATGATATTAAAGAACATATTTCAATTATTCTTCATTTCCTGTTATTGCTCTGGATATCAAAGGCTTCTGAATTGATTATGTGATATGTCGACTTCTAGAGGGCCATGTTCGAGGTCCAGCACCATGCTTACATAAAGCATGAAGAAAGCAGCTTCTATTTTTTTTTCAAGGTAGGGTCTCGCTCTAGCCCAGGCTGACCTGGAATTCACTATGGAGTCTCAGGGTGGCCTCGAACTCATGGCTGTCCTTCTACCTCTGCCTCCCGAGTGCTGGGATTAAAGGCGTGCGCCATCACGCCCGGCTTATTTTTTAATTTGAGAGTCAGAGAGAGAGACAGACAGACAGAGAATGGGTGCACTAGAGCCTTCAGTCGCTGCAAACGAACTCCAGATGCGTGTGGCCCCTTGTGCACATGGGCGACACTGCATGCTTGCGTCGGTGCACCTGGCTTACGTGGGACCTGGAGATTTGAACATGAGTTCTTAGGCTTCCCAGGCAAGCACCTTAACCACCCCTCCAGCCCTTCTGTTGCTTTTGATCTTGAAAATGGATTTCTGAGAATCCACTCCATTGGAAAAGTGTTGAAAGTCAAGGCACATGCTGACGACCATGTTGTGTGTGTTTGTGCACGTGTGTGCATGTGTGTGAAGGTCAGAGTCAATGTTAGTCACTTCCTCGATCATTTTCCACCTTATTTTTTTTTAAAAAAATATTTATTTGGGCTGGGGAGATGGCTCAGCAGTTAAGACACTTGCCCACAGAATCTCAATGACCCCAGTTTGAGTCCCCAATACCCACATAAAGCCAGATGCACAAAGTGGTGCATGCCTCTGGAGTTTATTTGCAAGTGGAAAGAGGTTCTGGTGTGTCCATTCTCTCTCTCTCTCCTTGAAAATAAGTAAACAAACTGTTAAGATATTTATTTGTAAGAAGAGAGAGAAGAAAGTCAGGAGGGAAAGAGAATGGGTATTCTAGGGCCTCCTCCTACTGCAAACAAACTCCAGATACATGTGCCACTTTGTGCATGTGGCTTTACATGGGTATCCAGGACCTGCACCCAGGTCACAGGTTTTGCAAGGACCTACCTGTACTGTTGAGCCATCTTCCTAGCTTTGACCTTACTATTTTTGTTTGTTTGTTTGTTTTTATTTTTAGAGGTAGGGTCTCACTCTAGCTCAGGATGACCTGGAATTCACTATGTAGTTTCAGGGTGGCCTTGAATTCACAGCGATCCTCCTACTTCTGCCTCCCAAGTGCTGGGATTAAAGACGTGTGCCACCATGCCTGACTTCCACCTTACTTTTAAAGACAGGATCTCTTACCAAACCAGGAGTCACCACTTTGGTTAGACAAGCTAGCCAGCTTGTCCCAGGTGCTCCTTGCGTCTGCCTCCGCAACACTTGGATCTCACCGAGGCTGTCCTTCCAAGTGAAAGATCTGCAGCAAACAAACCACTTACCCACAGGCAAATCATTATCAGAAGCACCGAGAAGAAAAATACAAAAAACCCATGCTTGCAGAGATGTGGAAGCGTCCAGCATCTTCAGTCATGAACAAAAGCCCATCTGAAGGCAGAGGTGTGTCACTGATACACAAGATTGGCCCCAGTGGATAAAGGTCCATTTGGCCCAGCCCTCTGGGTGTGCAATGATGCCCATGACCTTGATCACATCAATCAAGGCTGGCACTAAACATCCATAATGTCCTCTTGGTCTTTATGCTGAAATTGATAAATGAATGACTCATTCCCACACAGCAAAGTTCTGTGTGTGAACCTCACCTTTCTTTCCCTCTCTTCCCAATTCATTCCTCTCCTCCTCTTTTCCCTTCTTTCCCTTCCCTTCCCTCTTCTTCTCTCTCTTCCATTTAATTTTGAGGCAAGCCCAACAGACTGACCTCTTTTATGCAAGAGCGTGAGAGTGAGAACACGTGAGAGAGCGAACGAAAGAATCGGCACACCAGGGCCTCCAGCCACCGTAATCAAAGTCCAGACACGTGTGTCCCCTTGTGCGTCTGGCTTATGTGGGTCCCGGGGAATCAAACCTAGGTCCTTTGGCTTTGCAGGCAAGTGCCTTCTGCTAAGCCTTCTCCTCGGCCCTCTCTTTTTCTTTTTGGCTTTTGTGACAGTTTCACTATGTGTCACAGGCTGGCCTTGAATTCCTGACTGTCCTGCCTCAGCCTCTTGCACGCTGGGATGGCAGTGGTGACTCCCTTCTGCTTTTCTTTTTTGCCTTTCTTCAGTGCGTGAGTATGGCTGTGTGTGGCCACGGCATGCTCAGAGGATCATTTTCAGTTGTCAGTCCTCACCTTCCCTCTTTTTTGAGGCAAAGTCCCTTGTGTCTCTTGCTCACCACTGCGTGTGCAGGCTAGCTGGCCAGTGAACTCCGGTGCCGTCACCACTCAGGCTCCTTCTTGCCATAGGCATGCTGGAGTTACAGATGCCCGCTGCAGCATCCAGCTTTTATGTGGGTTCTGGGAAACTGAACTCAGGTTCTCACTTCTCTGAGCCATCTTCCCAGCCTTGCCTGATTTTGAATCAGGAATTTAAATTTAATTAATTTATTTATTTGGGTGGGGGGGAACGGGTGCACCAGGACCTCCAGCTACTGCAAATGAACTCCAGATACATGTGTCGCCTTGTACACGTGGCTTATGTGGGTACTGGGGAATTAAACCTAGGTCCTTAGGCTTTGCAGGCAAATGCCTTAATTGTTCAGCCATCTCTCCAGCCCCTTGCTTGTTTGTATTTAAACCATTTTATATGCCTCTCACATACCATGCTCATTGAGGAAGATAACAATAAGCAACACAGAAGGAAGGAAATACTTCAAATTTTCTTTTTTTGGTGGTGTTGTGTGTGCGTGCGTGCATGTTGGTGATGCAGCCACACGGTGCACATGCATGCAGAGGCCAGAGGAACATGTCAGGTGCTCTCTTGGACATATTTTCCCGAGACAGAATCTCTCACTGAACCTGGAGCTCCACAGTTTTCAGTTAGAGGGGATTTTTTTAAAATTATTTATTTATTTATTTGAGAGCGACAGACACAGAGAGAAAGACAGATAGAGGGGGAGAGAGAGAATGGGCGCACCAGGGCTTCCAGCCTCTGCAAACGAATTCCAGACGCGTGCGCCCCCTTGTGCATTTGGCTAATGTGGGACCTGGGGAACCGAGCCTCGAACCGGGGTCCTTAGGCTTCACAGGCAAGCGCTTAACCACTAAGCCATCTCTCCAGCCCAAGAGGAAATACTTTACATTTTTCTGCCCAGATATAACCAACCCTGATGCCTGGTCTCTCAGTTCATAAACAAAGCCAGAAAGCAGGCTGGGCAAAATGAGGCTAAGCTGGCACAGTGTTTGCGCAAAGTCCTGGGTTTCACCCCAGCACCACATAAGCTGGTCTGGTGGCGCGCGCCTGTTGTTCAGGAGCACGGCGCTCACTGGTATGGGAGGGTCCCAGAAAGGCAGAGGAGGAAGAGAAGCTTGTGGGTTGGGGACACAGGCTTGTGATGCCAGCACTCCAGAGGTGAAAGCAAGAGGTCAGTGTCATCCTTGGCTACATAGCAAGTTCAACAAGGCCAGCCTGGACTACATGAGGCCCCATCTCAAAACAACAGCAATGACAATAGTGAAAAGAAAAGGCATTTGATGCACCTACTCATCTGCTAAGCTTTTTTCCTGATATTTATTTATTTATTAGATGGGTGTGCCAGGCCCTCAGGCCACTGCAAACGAACTCTAGATGCATGCGCTACCATGTGCATCTGGCTTATGTGGGACCTAGAGAGAATCAAACCTGGGTCCTTAGGCTTTGCAAGCAAGTGCCTTAACTGCTAAACTAACCCTCCAGCCCCCTGCTAAGTTTTGAGGTCGTATTACTGAAGGTATATGTATAAAGGCTTGCTCCCAGGTTGGAGCTCTTGGGAAGGACTTGGGCTTTTTTGTGTCCGTGTAACTGTTGTGTGTGTGTACCAGTGGAGGCTAAAAGTTGCCATCAAGTGTCTTCCTTGATTACTCGCCATCTATTCTGCAAGGCGGGGTCTCTGCCCTGAATGCTGGGATTCCAGGAAGGCTGCCCTGCCCTGCCCTGGGCTCTGGAGAGCTGAACTCAGGTTCTCATGCACAGTGAGTTCTTTCCCACTGAGCCATCTCCTCAGCCCAGGCCTGGAACTTTTCGGACGTGGGGCCTTACAAGTGGTTATTGGCAGCATGCCTTCAAAAGGGACTTTGGAACCCATCCATTCTCCCTCTTTCTTTCCCACTTCTTCCTGACTTACACTTCTGTCGCTGTCACATAGGCTAAACCAATGCTCCTCACCCCATCTTGGCCTTGGAACCTCTAAAACTATGCACAAAATAAACCTCCCTACTTCCTAAGCTGCCTGTGTCAGGTGTTTCCGTTGCAGTTAGACAGAGCTGACTAGCACACAACTGAACATCGTAGCCTCAGCCCAGCCTGCCTTAAACGCGCTCAAACACTTTCATCAGCCGCCATTATGCAAAGTCATCCAACCGGAGCCTGCTTTACAGTCAAGTGCTGATGGTGCCGTGTTCTCTGCTGAGCACTGTGCTGCAGGAGACAAGCGGCCTGGCTGCGTTCACGCACGCACAGCTGGCAGCACACGGGGCGCGCAGGATGCTGCGGGCGCTGAGCTGAGGGCGATAGCTGAGCGGCGGCGTGCTGCAGACACACGGCATCAGCTTCCTAGCGGCAGCTGTGGCTTGTGCTGCCCAGGGCCGTGTCAGGGAATCGGTCTGCAGTGATGAGTCTGGAGACAGGTCCGAATGTACAAACGGAAGCACCGTTCCTACAAACATGCCTTGACTGCACTTCATTAAGTCAAAACAATGTAAGTCAAACTTCTGCAAGCTGGGGACTGTTGGGCTGTCCATATATACCTTTGTGGCTTCTTTTTTCTCTATACTTTTTCTCTCTCCCCCCATTCCCTGTGTGCTTGTGTGCAAAGTGTGCGTGCGTGTCCCAAGGTCAGAAGGTGATGTCAGTGTCTCCTTTGATCACTCTCCACCTTATTTAAAAGAAAATATTTATTTATTTGAAAGAGGTAGGAGATAGAGAGGGAAAGAGGCAGACAGGGAAAGAATGGCTAAGCCAGAGCCTCTAGCTGCTACAAGGAGTGAACTCCAGACGCATGTGCCGCCTTGTACATCTGGCTTTCCGTGGGTACTTGGGAATTGAAACTGGGTTCTCAGCATTCACAGGCAAGTGCCTGAACCACTAAGTTATCTCTCTAGCCCTCTCTACCTTGTTTCCTGACGCAGGATCTTTCACCCGAATCAGAGCCTGGGCTAGCCAGCTTGCCCTGGGGGTCCCGTCTCAGCCTCCTAAGCACTGTGACTGCAGGAGGGTCACGATGCCCGCCTGGCATTTATGTGGGTGTGAGTGCTCTTTCTCGCCCTCTGGTAGGGTCTCAGGCCATAGCCCAAAGTGGGCTTGAACTCCTGATCCTCCTGCCTCAGCCTCTCAAGTGCTGAGATTACAGGAGCGCACCACTATGTCGGGTTATTTTGGTGGCTTTCTTTGTCCCCTGCCACCATCTGCAGCAGTGCATCTTCCTTTCTGGGTGTTTCGAACTTACATACGACCTCTGAGCAGACAGTGTGGCTCCCAGGTAACTATCTCCCTGCCTGCTGCCCAATCAGCCACCTGGGAGAGAGGGGGAGATCTAGCAATGTTGATGGTTTTATTAGGCAATGGTGGGACAGCTCCAAGAAGCAGTCAGGTCCCTTGTCCTCAGAGACTCTTCAGCCCTGCGTGCCTTGTCTGGATATTGGCTCTGTTAGGACCAGGTCTTGCTGTGACCCCAGGACTTACCAGGTACGAGGAGGCGGAAGCTGTGCTGGGAGCTGCAGGCCAGCCGTCGGGGGAGTAAGATGAAGGCCATGGCCCCTCCTGTGGGGACAGGGACCCTTCACTTGCGGCCACCCTAAAAGAGAGTACAAACAGATTCACACCTACAGGACCCCACTCCTGCCTCTGGCTATTCTGCCAGGGAGTGCACCCTCACTATTCCCCCATTTGATGAGGAATGCTTTGCTTTTTGTGTTTTCATTTTTTAAAATTAATTAATTAATTTGAGAAAGAGAGAGAGAAAGAATGGGCGCTCCAGGGCCTCCAGCCACTACAAACCAACTCCAGACGTGTGTGCTCCCTTGTGCATCTGGCTAATGTGGGTCCTGGGGAATCGAACCAAGGTCCTTTGGCTTTACAGGCAAATGCCTTAGCTGCTAAGCCATCCCTCTAGCCCTGTGTTTTCATTTTATTTTTTGACAATTTCATACATGTATATCATGTATTTTGGTCATATCACTCCCCATTACTTTTTCTTATTCTCCTTCTATTCCCACTAAACAGCTTCTCCCCATTATGCCTATAGCTCCCCTGGGAGGAGTGGGATCCCATGAGCATCCACGATGGAATGTTGATGGCCCACCAACCAATCAGCTTTCTCCCTAGGCACCTGAGTCTGCTGAGGAGGCTCTCACTGGATGTCTGATTCATGTAAGTGTGTGTGTGTGTGTGTGTGTGTGTGTGTGTGTGTGTGTGTGTAAGAGACACTGTGTGACCTCTCTGGCTCTCTTAGCTCTCTGAGCCCCTAAGCCTCTCCTTTGCTGTGTGAGGGTGTTCTTTTTGGTCTCTCTTCCTCCTTCCCAGGCTGGCTGGGAATGGGGAGGATTTCTTTTGGCTTGGATTTTTCTGCTTTGCTTTACTTCTTAATTCTAACTCTCCATAATACAAACCTCCTGAGTTATTCTTCCCACGAGTCTGTGTTTTCGATGCTTTGCTAATGTAGATAAGAACACAAGACTTGAGAGCTGCTGGTGTGGGCGTTCTAACCCCATAGATCTCTCCTCCCACATCAATGTATGTGTTCACATGTGTCAGTGTATGTAGGCATGCACATGGGGAGGTCAGAGGATGACCTCCAGGGTCCTTCCTCGCCTTCCTCCTCATCTGAACAGGGCTCCCCATTCTCACTGCTGCTAGCTGGTCCATGAGTTTCTGGGAGATCCTCTTGTTTCTGTGTCCCTTCTCCCCTTCAGCATGCTGGGATCACAGAAGCTCCAGCTTCTGGCTTTTACTGGGGGCCTGAGGATCTAAACTTGGGTGCTCAGCCTTGTGTGGTAAGCGCTTTCTCCACTGAGCCATCTCACCAGCCCCATTTTATTTCTTCTTACCTGAGGAAGGTTTTTTTTTTTTTTTTTTTTTTTGAGGGGGAGGAATGAGTGGGCTTTGAAAGTGTGACCATGAATTAGCTTAAAAGACATTTTCTTTTCTTGACAATATAATGAGTTTTCAAAAATCAATTCTGGCATATCCAACTGAAGGCATACCCGTTCACTTAGCAGCAGAATGACTACACAGACAGAACGGTAATCGCCTCTCACTTAAAACCACTTGTCTGCAGTCAAGGAAATGCTCAGTAGGGAAGAGCACTTGCTGCACAAGCGTGGGGGCCGGAGGACTCCGGAACGCGGTCTTCAGCCCCACGTGAGAAAAGAAAAAGGCTGGACATGCGCACACATGCCTGTAACCCCAGTCCTGTGGGGAGGGGACGGGAGAATCACTGGGACTCACTGGTCAGCCACTGTGACTGCAAAAAATGGGCCTCCAGATTTAGCGTGTGACTGTGTCAAGGAAGCAATGCAGTGTGATCGAGGAGAATCCCTGGTCTCTAAAGGCACGTGCAAGGGGAGTGTGTATCTGCACACACACACGTACACACAATCACCACACATACTACACACAGGCAAAGATAATTTCCTCAAACAGGAACCCTGAGACATGAAATGATTCCATTTCTATTACATTTGCTTTGACAGTGCAAGAATCTCGGAAAACTTGAGCATTACTACATGAACGTTCTTAGAAAATGGGAGCCACGCCCAGGCCCTGCCACCACTATTACTGCCCCCCTTCTTCCTCCTCCTTCTATGTCGTCTCCCGCTGACCTCGAACTCACGGTGATCCTCCTCCCTCACCTTCCAAGAACGGGGACTAAAGGCGTACAGCACCATGCCTGTCCCCACGCACCTCTAACCACAAAATGTCACACGGAAAAATAAATTCCAGTGGCATGTGACATTTTGGTGGCCTGAAGTTGAAGCTGCCCTTCTGACAAAGCATGTTTCCTGTCAACACGAGCTCTTCACACAAAGTACGGGCTTCAAATAATGGGGAGAGGTAATGTTCCTCACTCTCCCTCCTCGCCCACTAACTCAATCAACCCAAGTTCACTAGGCAGCTGTCACAGGTGAGGCACCGAATCTTTTAGATTTGGATGAAACACTCTTCTGGAAGCTCATAATTCAGTGGTAGAGGATTATGACAGGGAAAAGGGTGGGAGAATGCAATGCACTAGGCTGCTTTATTCAACCTGTCATTAAATCCTTAAAATAACCTGGCAAGGTACATATATAAAACTTTCCAGTTCACCGTCAACAGAGAATTCTGCATAAGGCAGAATGGAAAGCTAGGCCTGGGGGTCTTCCAATAATTCCGAAGTGTGGAGTGTGGAGGCCGAGGCAGGAGGATTTTGAGTTCAAGGCCAGCACAGGGTACACAGTAAGTTCAGGGACAGCCTGGTATACCTGGTGAGACCCTATCTCAAAACATAAACAAACCCAAAACCAGAAAAGAATCAAAACCGCAACCAGCAGGCGTGGGGAGGTAGCTCATTGGTAAAGTACGTGCCTCCCAAGTGTGAAGACCTGAGCCCAGGCTTGGGGTCCCCAGAACCCATGTCAAAATACCGGGGAGCTGGGGACATGAGGACTCCTGGGGTTCAGTAATGACCGGCCACTCCAGCCTAACTGGGGAGCTCCAGGCCAGTAAGAGACCACCCCCATCTCAAAACACAAAAACGACAGCCGGACAGTGCTCCTGAGAAATGACAACCGAGAATTTCCTGTGGCCTCCACACATGTGCGTACATACATGAACGCGCACAAACGCACATTAGAAAAAAAACCAACCAGCCCCAGAACGGAGTCATGACCATGTGGCAGGAATGTGCACGGTGCACGGGGAAGATGGGGGGGTCTGTCTTGGCTAGGGGCACTGAGCCCCGGAAGCCTCACGTGAGCTACATGAAGTTCAAGAAATTACAGAGGTCAGAGAAGAGGAGGGAGGCGTGAGCAGAGTCAAGTGACGGAGGACAGTCAAGGTCCAGGCGTGTCACAAGGTGCGGGACTGAAAATCGCAGCAGTGGAGAGGGATGTGACTCAGCTGAGCTGATCCCGGAGGGGAGGGCAGAGCCAGTCTGACCTCAGCCCACGACTCCTCTGGAGCCTTCTCCAGGGGACAAGGCCACCCATCAGCTCTAGACTGCTGTGGGTCTGTGCTTAGCTGGACTCCCTGAGGTGGGCAGGGTACATGCCCTTGGCCCATCCACGGGATGCCAGAGTCACCATGAGCTCACGAGGTAGGTTTGTGGGAGGGCGCTGATGGTAGCGTGGGGTGGAACCCAGGGATCAACTCTTTAATCTTCAGTCTTAAGAGTTGATGTTGGGCTGGAGAGATGGCTTAGCGGTTAAACGCTTGCCTGTGAAGCCTAAGGACCCCGGTTCGAGGCTTGGTTCCCCAGGTCCCACGTTAGCCAGATGCACAAGGGGGCGCACGCGTCTGGAGTTCGTTTGCAGAGGCTGGAAGCCCTGGCGCGCCCATTCTCTCTCTCTCCCTCTATCTGTCTTTCTCTCCGTGTCTGTCACTCTCAAATTAATAAATAAATAAAAATTTAAAAAAAAAAAAAGAGTTGATGTCAACTTTTTTATTTTTGAGTTAGGGTCTCGATCTAGCCCAGGATGACCTGGAATTCACTATGTAGTCTCAGGCTGGCCTTGAACTCATGGCGATCCTCCTGCCTCTGCCTCCTGAGTGCTGGGATTAAAGGCGTGCGCCACCACGTGTGGCTTGATGTCGACTTATTATTTTTATACTAAAAAAAATTTTTTTCTTGTTTTTCGAGGTAGCATCTCTAGCCCAGGTGAATTTGGAATTAGTCCCAGGCTGGCCTTGAACTCCCAGTGATCCTCCTGCCTCAGCCTCCCTAGGGCTGGGATTAAAGCTGTGTGTCACCTGGCAAATGCCAACGTAAAAAATTTATTTATTTATTTATTTATTTATTTATTTATGAGAGAGAGAGAGAGAAGAGGGAGACGTTATGGGCATGCCAGGGTCTCCAGCTGCTGAAAAAGAACTCCAGATGCATGCACCACTTTGTGCAACTGGCTTTACGTGGGTCCTGGGAGTTGAAGCCAGACTGTTAGACTTTGCAAGCAAGTGTCTTTAAGTACTGAGCTATCTATACTCCACCCTGATGTCAACTTTTCAGAGATATGGGTTCTACTTGAGTACGTAATCCCAGCACTGGGGAGAGGCTGAGGCAGAGGGATTGTGGTGAGTTAGAGGCCAGTCAAAGCTACATAGCAAGAAACTGTTTTTTTTTTTATATTATTTATTTATTTATTTGAGAGCAACAGACACAGAGAGAAAGACAGGTAGAGGGAGAGAGAGAGAATGGGCGCGCCAGGGCTTCCAGCCTCTGCAAACGAACTCCAGACGCGTGAGCCCCCTTGTGCATCTGGCTAACGTGGGACCTGGGGAACCGAGCCTCGAACCAGGGTTCTTAGGCTTCACAGGCAAGCGCTTAACCGCTACGCCATCTCTCCAGCTCAAGAACCTGTTTTTAAATGGAGAGATAAATAAGTAAATGAATCAAAGAATTATGGGTCTCTAAGTAAGATGCGGTTGCCTTCTCCTATAACCCTGGCACTTTTGGTAGGCCAAGTCCAGCTTGGGTTATACAGTAAGATCCTAAAACAAGAATCATGTATTCCTCAACAAGTTGAACATGGGGATCTAGGGGTGGTCAGAGGTTAAGAGTGAGAGCTTGAGCCCACTTGAGTTTAATTCCTCAGCACCCACTTAAACAGCTGGGCATGGCCACGTGTCTATCACTCCTGAGAGAAGAGACCAAGAATGACTGGGGCTTCAGAAAAGCCACTGCTCTGTGTCCAGATAGACACTTGGTCTCAAGAAAATTACTTGGATGGGCTGGAGAAATGGCTCAGCAGCTAAAGCGCTTGCTTGCCTGCAAAACAGATAGACACTTGGTCTCAAGAAAATTACTTGGATGGGCTGGAGAAATGGCTCAGCAGCTAAAGCGCTTGCTTGCCTGCAAAGCCCAATAACCCTGGCTTGATTCCCCGGTGCCTATGTAAATCCAGATGCACAAGGCGGTGCATGCACCTGGAGTTCATTTGCAGTGGCTAGAAGCCCTGGTGCACCCATTCTGTCTGTCTCTTCTCTCTCTCTATCTCTCTCTGCTTACGAATAAATAAACTCTTAAAAAAAGAAAAGAAAACTATTCGGATGAGTGGTAGAGGATGGACACCGACATTCTCCTCTGGCTCTGTGTGTCTACAGGCATATCTGGACATATATGTGCATACGCACATCACATACACCATGAGAAAAAATAATGTAATCGCACATGGCGTAGTAACTGTGCTCAGGTCTGTACCCAAAAGAGATGAAAACACACACAGATATTCAGCTGCACATTCATAGTAGCATTCTTCGGAACTAGGAGGCTGACACAATCCAAACGTTCATCAGCAGATGGGTGGATTGATGCACACAGCCGGGGCATCCAGTGGGACTGCTTAGCCTCAGACAGGCATGGAGCAGAACACGGATTATGCAGACGAGCCAGGCTCGCTGTGCTAAGTGGAAATGCATATGTGTAAGGTGTCACAAAAGCTGGATGACTCAATCCGCACAACGTCAAGACTGGGAAATCCAGGGCTGGAGAAGAGCTCAGTGGAGAAGAGCCTACGTGGCATGGCTGAGGCCCTGGGTTTTGATCCACAGTGTGAACTGAAGCTTCCAGAAAAACCAAAAATAAACAAGCAAAACAAAAAAACCACCAAAATAACCCCATGCCGTTCCTGTGTTAAATATCCTACAGGACTATGGACTGACTGGAACTGTGACTGTGGAGAGATGGAATGGTACAGACTTGAAGCCAAATGATCGTGGGCTATCTTTAGCCCCTTAAATAGCTTTTATTACCCACCTCCGTATGACCTAACATCCTTGTGGCTATTAAGTAAATCCTTTGGAATTTAGGAGCAGCCCCCTAGCTTCCTCCAATCCAAAGGTTGGAAACGTTCCCAGATAACAACAGGGTCCTGTAGCAGAGATTTTTCAGCTTTGCAGTAACCTGTCTAACCCGACGATTTGAAATATTTAAAGTATTTTGGCTTATGGTTGTCTTTTTATTCTGTTGTTATAAAAATTTCTTTGAACTGTTAGCACGTTGACTATGGTACTTGGGGTAACCTGAATTTGTGTTCACAGGGTATGGTGACTGACATACGGCTTTAGAAAAAATTATCTTATTCTCTTTAAGGATAGAACTCCGCTTTTTGTGTGTGTGTGTGTGTTGACAGAAACACAGACAGACACACAAACCTAAAAACAGTTTATCCAACTGAAAACTGGACAATGATGACTGCTCAAGGCTTCAGCCCCAGACCTGACCCCTCTCCTTTTGCTAGAATGACAGACTAAGCCAGGATTGGTGGTGTGTGCCTGTAATACCAGTACGCTAGGGAGGTAGAGGCTAGAGGGTCAAAATTTCAAGGTCATCCTTAACTACACAATGGGTCTGAGGCCAGCCCGGTACACATGAGACCATGATGTCTCAAAATAAAAACGAAACCCCACAAAACACCACCCTCCTAAACCACCCATCCATCCGTCAAACAAACAAAGAAACAGACAAGCGAACAAAACATAGAAGTGTACTGGCAGGTGTTAAAGGAAGGCTAGCATCCAGGGGGACTTTTTCTTTGATGTGATCATAAATGAAAAAGAAATCTAAAACAATGCATTTAATAGCATAGGAACTTTCAAAGCATAAGACAAGCAGAGGCGATTTTGCTGCAGCTGTGAGGTGAATCTACAACAAATTCTATTTCCTACTGTGTACCTCCTTCAAGACAAGTTGAAAACCCTGGCCTACCCAGATAACCAGGGTCTAGATCTCTTCCACTTCTCCCTGTCCACTATTCTTTAATTAAAATGCTAATAACTTGTCTCTGCTCGCTCTTATCTGCCTTGTGCATTGGGAGACTGGGGTGGGGTGGGGTGGGGTGGACAGCAAGAATTCAATGTTTTGATGTTAACATGAGAAGTCAGGTGAAAGGACAGGAAGAAAAAAAAAAAAAACATCTGGGCTGGAGAAATGGCTTAGCGGTTAAACGCCTGCCTGTGTAGCCTAAGGATCCTGGTTTGAGGCTTGATTCCCCAGGACCCTCGTTAGTCAGATACACAAGGGTGCGCACGCGTCTAGAGTTCGTTTGCAGTGGCTGGAGGCCCTGGCGCACCCATTTTCTCTCTCTCTCTCTGTATCTGCCTCTTTCTCTGTCTGTCTGTTGCTCTCAAATAAATAAATAAAGGGCTGGAGAGAAGGCTTAGCAGTTAAGCGCTTGCCTGTCAGGCCTAAGGACCCCAGTTCGAGGCTCGATTCCCCAGGACTCATGTTAGCCAGATGCACAGGGGCGCACGCGTCTGGAGTTCCTTTGCAGTGGCTGGAGGCCCTGGCGTGCCCATTCTCTATCTATCTATCTATCTATCTATCTATCTATCTATCTATCTATCTATCTATCTATCTATCTATCTGCCTCTTTCTCTGTCAGTTGCTCTCAAATAATAAATAAAAACAAATACTTAAAAAATATTTTTAAAAATCCATTAAAACCCTTGTGATTTGCTCTGGAGGAGGTAGCTTGATGATGGAGTGTTTGCCTAGGGTGGATCTCCTGTGTCCCATCTAAAATGAAATAGCACCCCCACTTCTGCAGAGTGGGCCACAGCAATCGGTAACCTCCGCGGCCATGCTTGCTCACTGACTACGTGTGATACCCTTCCTACACGCCAGTGCACTGATCTGCAGGCTCTGCCCTGCATGAGAGGCTCAGAGCAACAGGCTGACCAGGGTCTCCGACCGGCAGCCCTGGCTGCACCTGACCTTCTCCTCAGGGTCGCAGGTCTCTCCCAGACCCAGTAAACCCGTGCCTCACAAGTACGATCTGAGCAGGCAGAAGGTTCTGGATGCAGGTGCTGAACTGCTGTGAACCACAGGATCGTCTGATCCTTAACTCCTGGAAATGAGGAAGGCTGACCTTGCAAGCCAAGTCTCTGGGAGATGCAGGAGGAAGAACCCTGCGGTGGGCACCTGAGCAGGCGATGTGCACACGAGAGCAGCCTCTTAGAGCGGAAGAGATGGCTGCGGGGCTGAAAGCGCTTGCTGCACAAGCCTGAGTCTGCAGTTCAGATCCCCGGAGCACATGGAAAGCCAGACACAACATCACGCGTCTACGTCCCAAAGCCCCTACAGCAACGGGAGTCAGGAGAATCCTGAAGCTCGTGGGCCAGCTAGCCAAGAAACCCAGTCTCACCGAGGAGGGCTCAGCACTGAAGCACCTCTATCGTACCCTCCAAGGCACAGGGGCCATTGCGGAACAGGTGGCAGGAAGGATGTGAGAGCCAAAAATGGGTAGCGCTGCTTACAACACGCTCTCCCAGGCACGAAATGGCCTGGATATCCACGACCTCGCAGTGCCTGGCACTTCCTACACAAGACCATCATAATAGGAGAAAAGATGATGACATCAAAATAAAAGAGACTGATGGAGAGAGGGAAGGGGCTATCATGGAGAGGGGAGTTGTGAAGGGGAAAGTGAGGGGGGAGGGAATTATCATGGTTTATTGTCTATAATTAAGGAAGCTGTCAATAATTAAAAAAATTAAAAGAAGCTGGGCGTGGTGGCGCATGCCTTTAATCCCAGCACTCGGGAGGCAGAGGTAGGAGGATCGCCGTGAGTTTGAGGCCACCCTGAGACTACATAGTGAATTCCAGGTCAGCCAGGACCAGAGTGAGACCCTACCTTGAAAAATAAAATAAAATAAAAAGAAACGGTCTCAAAACAAGGTAGAAAGTGAGGTTGTTCTCTGGCCTCCAAATGCACGCCATGGCACACACATCCATACACACGCCCCCAAAACAACAGGGAAAGCCCACCCAACCTCAATTTTCTTCTCTTCGTTGGCTTCCCCCTCGTCGTCCCGCTGCTGCCCCCTTCAGAGGGTCTGCACGGAGGATGCATCACCCTGTGTCTCCCTTCACTTGCTGGGTGTGATTTCAGGTATGGCAAGTCGCTTCTCTAATGCCCCAGTGTCCTTGTCTGTGAAAGGGAGGCAGCAACAAATGCACCTACTTGGCAGACTGGCACCGTGTGAACTGAGACCTGGCACCTCTGTCCCTGCCGGAAGCCCGGCTCTGGAGCAGTGCCTCGCTCTCCAGTCACCGGGTGGACAGGCGCTCTGTGAAGATGGCGTCTGGCTCATGTTTTCACTGTTCGGCCTCCCAAACCTCTGCAGGCACCACTGGCTAGAAAGAGGCACCCCTCCCCCACCGCCCTGCCGCCAGGGCCTCAACTCGCTGTCTTTTCTGCAGACTCCATGGGACACAATGGCGTAACTCTGCCTCCGTTGTTAAGGCCAGGGGTCTCCATGGTAACCAGTAAAGCCAGAACCTTGGGTCTTTGCAGTTGGCTAACAGAGTCCCATTCACAGGGCTGTGATGGGTGGCCTCCAGACCCAGCATAAGCAGCCTCCCCAGCGTTCTCTGCAGCACGGGCCCTCCCCACTTCCTTGCACACTTGACGTCCCACAGTCGCCACCTGGGGTTTCATACCCTCATCAGGGACTCCTGGAAGGAGAGGGAAATGCTGGTCTAGAGATGAGCAAGGGTAGGTGCCCATGAAAGTATGAGCATCACCAGAGCCAGGAACTGAGCAACAGATCACAGTGGGGATGTGTCTGATTTCAGGGACCTTGGACAAGGTGCTCCATGGCTCAAGGCCTCAGTTTTCCCCATCTGTAAAATGGGAAGAATAAGAGGCCAGGGAGATGGGTCAATGGGAAAAGTGCTTGCCGTGTAAGCACGAGGACCTGAGCTCAGATCTCCTGCATCCACACATAGAGCGTGTGCCTGAAATGCCAGCGCTGAGGAGAAAGGAGATATCTAGGGCTTACGGGCTAGCCAAGTCAGCGAGCTCTAGGCTCAGTGAGAGACCCTGTCTCAAAAATAACACTGGAGGCGCTGCAGAGATGACTCAGTGGTTAAGGCACTTACTTGCCTGCAAAGCCTAATGACCTGGGTTCAATTCGCCAGCATCCACGTAAAAGCCAGATCCACTAAGTGGCACATGCATCTGGAGTTCCTTTGCAGTGGCTGGAGGCCCTGGTGCACCCATTCTCTCTCTCTCTCTCTGTCTATCTTCTCCCTGTCTCCGCTCACAAAATAAACTAACTAACTAAGTGAATGAATCAAAAACAAGGCTGGAGAATGAGAAAGACCCCAAAGCTGATCTCTGGCCTTCACACACACAAACTTGACATACATACTCACACCAAAAAAAATCAAAAAGCTGGCCAGCCTGGGACTACAGAGTGAGTTCCAGGCCAGCCCAGGCTCGAGTGAGACCTTACCTCGAAAAAATAAAAATAAAAAAAATGAAGGGAAGAATAAATGTGCCCACGAGGTCAGGGGAACTGGATTCTTGACCCACCACACTGTAAGTAGAAGGAGGAACACTGCCGGCCATCCATCCACTTCCAAAGCACCGAGACCCTCTCAGGACAGTATTTTCTCCACTGCTCAAGCCATGGGACGATCCCTTCACACACGCAGTGGCCCTGAAAAGCGCCCAAAGGCCTAGTCTGTGAGCAAGAAGCTAGCCTGCCCCAATTGCTCACCCCCCCAAGCCCGGGCTCCCAATCAGCCCATCAGACAATTAAGAAAAAAAAACTGAGAAGGCCTGGAGACATGGCTTAGCAGTTAAGGCTCTTGCCTGCGAAACCCAAGGACCTAGGTTCAACTACCCAGAACCCAAGTAAGCCAGATGCACAAGGTGACACACGTGCACAAGAGCTTGTTTTCAGTGACTGGAGGCTCTTGCATGCCAGTTCTCTTTCTCTCTCTCACACACAAATAAAAACAAACAAACAAACAAACTGAGGACAAAACAGAGCAGTTGCTCTTCCAGTGGAAGCCCATGGGTCGGGAGCCACACGGTGCCTTTGTTCTGAGGCAGGCTCTGGAAAGCTCTGGATGCTGAGCTAGTCAGAGATTCCAGTTCCCGGCAGGGTGGAGGCGCGCATGAGCAGGATCTGGGCTGGGCCACGCTGGGAAGTTGCGCTGGCTGAAGCCTCAGACGGCCCTGCTGCCCACATCTGTTCTCCACTTCTGTTTTGGTAGTGCTAGGAACTGAACTCAGGGCCTTGCGAGTGCTCAGTCAGCTTTCCATCCCTGTAAGGCCTCAGGACAACCTTCTCAGCACCGTCAAGCCCCAGTGAGGCTGGGCCTTCTGTTCTCTGAACTTTGTATTCAGGTGGGAAAACCCAACGACTAACCAACCAGGTCGTCGTCTGATTGGAGCAGACAGTACTTCCCGTCCAGAGAAAAGAAGTCACTCCAAGCACTGCTGAATATGCAAACACTAAGAACACTGTGGAGAAGACAAACCAGATTTCCTTCCAGAAGGTCTGGTGTGCCACTTGGAGACAGTCCTACATTCCCCTGATACCAATAACTTTCTTTTTGTTTCTGAAACAAGCAAGGTTTTGTGCAGGCTGGCCTTGAACTCCTGATCCTCTAATCTCTACCTCCCCTAGTGCTGGGATTGTAAGCGTGCACCACCACACGCAATTCTCTTTCATAACTTTCTGCCTGGATGGTTCGTCTGGGGCTAAAGGTAGGGGATTAAAGAAGTCCTTTCTTACCATTGTTTTGGAGCCCATCTCTGCATTTGGGTCTGTTAGGGTTTGTTTTATATATGTAAGTGCTATGACATCGAGTACATTTTCCAGCTGTTGCTTCCTCTTGTTGAAGTGACCCTTCATCATTACCTAATAACCTTCCTTATCTCTATTTATTGCCTTCGGCCTGATTAATATAAATGTGGCTATTCCTACTTTTTTCAGATTTATTTGCATGAAATATCTTTCCCATCACTTCATCTTCAATCTATGTGCGTCCTGAGAAGTGAAATGAGTTTCTTATGGATTGGGTCTTCAAGTCTTTGTTTGTTTCTTTTTTTCCTAAATCCATTCAGAGCTAGGCGTGGTGCCACATTCCTTTAATCCCAGCACTCAGGAGGCAGAGAGGTAGGAGGGTTGTCATGAGTTTAAAGCCAGTCTGGAACTACACAGTGAGATCTAGGTCAGCCTGGGATAGAGTGAGACCCTGCCTCAAAAACAAACAAACAAAACATTCAGTTGCTCTTTTATTATTTATTTTTAGTATGGGCATGAGTGTGGAGGCCAGAGGACATCTTTTAGGTGAATCCTTGCCTACTACCTCATTTTGAGGCAGAGTCTCTTGTAGTTTTCCATGGTTCTGGTAGTTTCTGGAAAGTTCTGCCAGTTCCACCTCCCCTCTTGCAGTAGGTACACTGGGATTACAAAAGGTCACCACAGCTTCCAGCTTTTAATTCAGGTACTCTGGATCAGGAAGCAAGCACTTTATCTACTTAGTCAGCTGTTTTGTCTTTTTGTTGGAAAATGTAATGCATTTACATGTAAGATAAGGTCATTATTGATAGAAACAAGTTACTCGGTATCAAAGTAACTTAAGCCGTTTACCTAATTTTACTGTAGTTTTTTGCCTCCTTTTCTTATCGTCTTCCTTTGTGGTTAAATATTTTTCCTTAATAGTATATTTTGACTTTTTTGTTTATTATTTTTAGTTTTATTATAGATTTTTTCCTATAAAACTTAACAAAAATATATACTGACTAATATGCAATTTGAAATGACAGTGACTTAACATTAATCATAGAGACAGGAAAAGAAACAACAAAAAGAGAAATACTTGTTAAATATTTTACTTGTACTTTCCTCCCCATACTCTGAATTTTTAAAAAAGATTTAATTTATTCATTTATTAGAGAGAGAATGAATGGTCACACAAGGGCCTCTAGCCACCGCAAATGAACTCCAGATGCATGTGCCACCTTGTGCATCTGGCTTACGTAGGACCTGGAGAATCGAACCTGCGTCCTTAGGCTTCACAGGCATGGGCCTTAACCACTAAGCCATCTCCCCAGCCCCATACTTTGAATTTTTAGAAATTGTGTGTGCATGCGCGTGTCTGTGTGTGTGTGTATATGGCGCGCATGTGCCGTGGTGGTATGGGGGTCTGAGAACGATCTCTGGTGTTCTCTCCTTCCACCTGTACCTGAGACCTCGATCATTTCGCTGTGGTGAATGCTCCAGTCTCGCTGGGCTGCAAGCATCCAGGTGTGCCAGCTTCACCTCCCATTGCCACAGGGGTGTTGGCATTACAGATACATGTGCCACTTTGGGGTCTGGATTTTACATGGGTGCTGGGGAATCAAACTCAGGCAGGCAGGCTTGCAAACAAGTGCCTTTAACTGCTGAGCCATCTCTCCAGAGCCCTAAGCCCTTGGTTTTTTTTTTTTTTGTTTTTGTTTTTTGTTGTTTTGTTTCTTGAGTTAGGGTCTCACTCTAGCTCAGGCTGACCAGGAATACACTATGTAGTCTCAGGGTGGCCTCAAACTCACTGAGATCCTCCTACCTCTGCCTCCTGAGTACTAGGATTAAAGGCGTGTGCCACCACGTCCGGCTCCCCTTGAACTCTTTTTTAAAAACATCTATTTGTAAGGAGAGAGAGCGAGAGCATGCATATGTGTGTGTGTGTGTGTGTGTGTGTGTGTGTGAGAGAGAGAGAGAGAGAGAGAGAGAGAGAGAAAGAGAGAGAGAGAGAGAGAGAGAGAGAGAGAGAGAGAGAGAGAGAGGGGGAGAGGGAGAGGGAGGGAGAAAGGGGGGGGAGGGAGAGAGGGAGGGAGGAAGGAAGAGGGAGGGGGCATGCCAGGGCCTCCAGATGCTGCAAATGAACTCCAACTGAATACACCACCTTGTGCATCTGGCTTTATGTACGTACTGGGGAATCAAACCTGGGTCCTTTGGCTTTGCAGGAAAATGCCTCAACCTCTAAGTCATCTACCTAGCCCCACTTTATTTTTTGAGATAGGGTCTTGCATTTTACCAATTGAGCCATCTCCACAGTCCCTTTGAGGTTCTTCAACTTGTCTAGTGTGGGTTTGCTTAGTGAAAGGAATGGGACTTGGAGACAGAAAGAAAAGAAAACTCCATTGTCAGAGCTGACATGAAATTCTCTGTGGGGGAGGCCGACTGTGGGATGCCGCTAGTTACCAGTGTTCAAGGTCAGCAAGTGTTGTTTTGTGGCGCACTCTCTCGATTTTAAATTTATTTTATTTTATTTGTTTTGAAAGTGACAGACATAGACAGAGAGAGAGAGAATGGGCGCGCCAGGGCTTCCAGCCTCTGCAAACGAACTCCAGACGCGTGTGCTCCCTTGTGCATTTGGCTAACGTGGGTCCTGTGGAATCGAGCCTTGAACCGGGGTCCTTAGGCCTCACAGGCAAGTGGTTAATTGCTAAGCCTTCTCTCCAGCCCATTGTTTTCTTTTTTTGTTGTTGTTTTTCAAGGTAGGGTTTCCCTATAGTCCAAGCTGACCTGGAATTTACTTCATAGTCTCAGGGTGATCCTCCTACCTCTGAGTGTTGGGATTAAAGGCATGTGCCACCATGCCCAGTTCTTTTTTGTTCAATTACTTTCCTTTTTTGTTTATTTATTTGAGAGCAACAGAGAGCGAAAGATGCAGAGAGACAGAGATAGAGAGACAGAGGGAGAGAGAGAGAATGGGCACGCCAGGGCTTCCAGCCACTGCAAACGAACTCCAGAAGCGTGCGCCCCTTTGTGCATCTGGCTAATGTGGGGTCCTTAGGCTTCACAGGCAAGCGTTAACCGCTAAGCCATCTCTCCAGCCCTTTTGTTTTGTTTGTTTTTCAAGGTAGAGTCTCACTAGCTCAAGCTGACCTGGAATTCACTATGTAGTCTCAGGGTGGCCTAAACTCACTGCGATCCACCTACCTCTGCCTCCGAGTGCTGGGATTAAAGGCGTGTGTCACCACGCCTGGCTGCCCAGCTCTTTTTGTCTCTTGAAAAATAAACAATTGTTCTCCAGTGTTTAATTCATAAAGTACATCTGGGAGAGAATTTATGGGGGGCCTTCTCCTTGTGAAAGGGAGCCCGCCAGCATGCCTGGAACTACCTGGGTTCCTTGTTTCCACCAGGAGACACACCCACCTCTGTTGTTGTTGTTGCTGTGTGTAAAAGTGTACATCCTCATGTGTGTGAGTGTGGGCACATGTGGGAAGGTCAGAGGACAACTTTTAGGTGGTGGTCCTCACCTTTCTCCTTGTTTTCAAGGCACGGTCTCTAATCCACTGCTGTTTAGCTAGCTGGCCCTCATGTTTCTGGGCAATTCTTCCATCTCCCCCAGCCACCTGTAGGTACCCTGGGGTTACAGGTATAAGCCACCACGCTGGCTTTGTTATGAAAACTGTTAAGCAGACAGGATAGCTGAATAGACTGACTAGGCTCACCACCATTTTTTTTTTTTTTCCCCCGAGATAGGGTCTCACTCTAGCCCAGGCTGACCTGGAATTCACTATGTAGTCTCAGGGTGGCCTCGAACTCATGGCGATCCTCCTACCTCTGCCTCCGAGTGCTGGGATAAAAGGAGTGCGCCACCAAGCCCAGTTCCCACCCCCCAGTTTTACAGCTATCATCACCTCCCACGTTTAGGTCACCTAAGCACGTGTATAACATGTTCTCCCATGCTCTACCTCTATCATCACAGCTCTCTCTCCCTTCATCCTGCTTTTGTTCATTCAGTCACTGTTTAACACTGATATTTCCTGGCCATTCATTCACTGTTCTTTACTACACTTCTGGACCACTCATTCATTCATTCATTTTAGACATTGGTATTTCCTAACCCTACTGGCCCAGAGATACACTACTGAAGTCGAAGGATCTGGTGGGAGATGGTGGGAAAAGCTAGGCCCTAATAAGTAAATCATGTAATTTCACAACATGGCAAGGGTCATCGGCATGACAACACCGCTCATCTCCGTGCCACAGGTCAGCATCTAGGGGACAATTCACACCCAAAGAAGTTGGACAAGAATCTGCTTCACTCCGCAAAAGCAAGTGCTCTGACCACGGCCCACGGCCTGAGTTCTGCCACTACAGGCAGCTTCCTTTGCCTTCCTGCTCCCTGGAGGGTGGACTGTCACCGTGTCCATATGCTTTCATCCCTTCATACTTCAGCCTGTGCCTTCTAAGAACATGGGCATTTTTCCTCTTGAACCCCGGGAAAAGTTATTTGAGATACAAAGTTAATTCCCTATTAGAAAATGTTGAGAAAAAAAAATTTAAAAAGCCCAGAAAATGTTGAGAAAATTCTATTGTCTAATACATAGTCTATATTCAAATTTCCCCCTTTGTATCCAAAATGTCTCTCATGGCTATTTTTTGAGGGTTCCCTTGATCTAACCTCCACCCCAGGGTCACACAGTGCATTTAAATGCATGACTTTTATTTTTGTTTTTGTTTTCCTAGGTAGGGTCTCACTCTATCCCAGGCTGACCTAGAATTCACTATAGAGTCTCGGGGTGGCCTCGAACTCACGGTGATCCTCCTACCTCTGCCTCCCAAGTGCTGGGATTAAAGACATGCGCCATCACGCCCAGCTCAAATGCATAACTTTTTAATTCCTGAAGTGCTTCTTAGCCATTTAGCCTTTGAAGACATTTACATTTTAAGAGTCCAAGGCAGTTACTCTGCAAATAAACTGAAGCTTGTGGGTGAATGCGGGATAAGAGGGCAGAAGGACAGTGATGTCTGAGGTCCACGTGTTCAAAGCCCGCAGGTAGCTCCCTGGAAACAGCGGGCTGTGGTGGCACATGCTCTGGTTCTAGCACTGGGGATGTGGAAGCAAGCTCATGAAGAAAGAGTTCAAAGCCAGCCTGGGTTACATGAGACCCTGTCTCAGACAAATGAATGAACAAGCATGGACAGATTTCCTGGAAGCAATGAAAGAGGAAGTTTAAAGACAGGTAGAACTCTGGAAGGAGGAACAAAGTGGCCAGGACAGCCGGGCGTGGTGGCGCACGCCTTTAATCCCAACACTCGGGAGGCAGAGGTAGGAGGATCGCCGTGAGTTCGAGGCCACCCTGAGACTCCATAGTGAATTCCAGGTCAGCCTGGGCTAGAGTGAGACCCTACCTCGAAAAACAAACAAACAAACAAACAAACAAAAAAACAAAACAAAGTGGCCACGACAGACAAGAGGCCAGAGCAAGGGAAATGCAACGGCATCTTCGGAAGAAATGCAAGCGGCAGCAAAACCTCTTAGTGGGGGGCTCCCTGTGGGGTCGGGGGGGTCAGGTCTGTTTCTACTTGCAGTTGAACTTCCTGAGGTTGGTGCTTGTGCCTGGCTCTGTCCTCTCTTGAAGGGTGCCCAGGGCAATGGCCACACCAAAGTCATCATTCACCCAGACCAGGGGCCCAAGTCTCCCAGGTGTTCAGGGACAGGCCAAGCACAAAGGACACTCTGCCAGTGTGATTGGCTGCCAGCCTGCGCACTCTCACCACAGGCCCTGACAAGGCAGGCTGCCAGGATTCCCTCCCACACGTTACCCTGCAAATGAAATTTCATTTTCTAAAATCGTTTCCTCTGGATGCCTCTTGGGGCACGGGCTGCTTCTGAGGGACATTCAAAATGAATTTCTAATTGACCAGGAGAAGTGCAGGGAGCTGCTATCCAAGGCTGCCTCATGCTTGCTTTTGGCAGCAGCCTGTCTGGGGGAGGAGAGCAAGTGAAACCCCGTGGACTGCGTCCCCTGCAGCCTCCCATTTCTCGTGGCTTTAAGGAGAAAGGGATGTGGGGCTGTGTCAGGCTTGAGGCAGTGAGGGAAGGTTTATCTGGGGGGTTTGAGTCAAAAACATCTTTTTCTATTTTTTGGTTTTTCAAGGTAGGGTCTCTCTCTAGCCCAGGCTGACCTGGAATTCACTATGTAGTCTCAGGGTGGCCTCGAACTCATGGTGATCCTCCTACCTCTGCCTCCCGAGAGCTGGGCTTAAAGGCGTGAGCCACCACGCCTGGCTCCAAAAACACCTTTTCAAGGTGACCCCCCACTTCACTTCTGGGGACCAAAAGTGTGCCAACTGCTTTTGCCTCTTCCTGGCAAAAGTAAATTCCTTATTTATTGTTTTTGTGTCTGTCTTTATTTTGTTCTGTGTTCTCACCACAAAGCCTCTGTCAAGCACATGTGCGTGCTCTTTACACACGTAGGTGTGTTTGTACAAATGCACATGGGTGCATGCACACACTTGTATACCTCAACATCTCATTGAGACAGATCTCCACAAAACAACAGACACATATAAACATGAGCTTGGAGGCACGAGCCTGGTGGCCAGGGTCCTGCAGGCAGCCCTACTTTTTAGAAAACATTTCCATGTGAGAGGCCCCAGGGCTGTGGCTGGCTGGGCTCAGCCGCAGAAGTGCCAGCAGCTACCAGCTCCCGATCCAGAGGGGACGCTGCACATCCAGGAAGCCCCCAGACATGGGCTCAGGTACAAGACAGCAAAAAGGGCTGCCCTGGAGACAAAGCGGGGTTGGGAAAAGAAAGCCTGGAGCTGGCACAGGCAAGTGTATGAAGGAGAGGGATGGAGAGGAGGTGAGGGAGGAGGGAGAGACAGACACACTGAAGACTGACCAGGAAAGGGAGGAGCTTCCAGAGAGATACGGAAAGGGAAGGATTCATTAAAAAAACAGAAACGGGGGGTAAAAAAATATAAAACAAGAGGAAGTAGAACACGGATTTTTAAAGAGATGTTTTAAGTTCAATTTTGTTCAATCCGAACAAACCACAGCATCTGAGACCATCTGAAACTGGGTTCTCCACTCCTTCCCTCTTGCAGGGCCTCTCCCCAAATTCTTAGCATGGCTCAGGCCCTGAGGCCAGACAAAGCTCCAGATTCCTAAGCGCAGCTCCAGCACTGGCGCTGGGGCCTCTGCAGGCAGGAGTCGGTCATACAGAAACCCCCAGGGCCCACGGCCCGCCCTTGCTCAGTCGCCCCATCAGAACCCGGCCCCCTCTCTTCCCAGGGTGGGAGGTGACCTTGGAGATCAATCACCTCTTCCTATATCCTAAACCAGGGTCATTGCCTAAGGGGCCCAGAAGGAGGACTATGACAGGGTGGGGGGGGAGGGTTGGGGTGACTTTTCAGTCATGTGCTGCTCATCAGTTTCCATGACAACGATGGCAAGGGGTTGGGGCCACCCAGACTGGAGGCTGGGAGAGAGATGCTTGTTGAGCTATTACTCTGTTGCCAGGGCAACCAATGGGATCAAATCGCAGAGCAAATCTGTAATTATTACAAGCCAGAAACCGTGCACTCAGCACAGTAGTCAGCATGCTGGGACAGTTCAGCTTGAATGCAGGCGGGAGAAACCTGGGCCCCCAGATCTGGGGAGAGCAGGCCGAAGGAGACACACTGATGTTGCACGCTGGCCACCTAAAAGGATCTCGTGGCCTTTTAGGCCAAGTTCACATGTAAATATACTGCTTGAAGTCATTTGAAACTGTCAACAATGATCAACATGGCATGGAAATTTCCAATGCACTGTAAAGCTGAAACAAACATGACAGTATCCCCACCTTGGGAGCGCCACGCATTGACAGCCTCACGCCGCCTGTTTTACCACAACTGCCCCCCTTCCCCATGTCAGCCCTCCCTAGTTTTTGATGCATTTCCAACTATTTGCAGACATTGGTGCCCTTCACCTAAAATATTGTATAAAATATTTTATAAATAATAAAATATGTATAAAATTAAGAATTTGATCATTTTCAAATTACAAAAACAATTCCCTGTTCTATCTACATAGAAATAGGTTTCTATCTGTTCATTCATCCATTTCTCTATCTTCTCATTTGTCAATTCAACTATCATCCATTTACTTATCTGTCTCTCATCATCCAGCTCTCCATCCATCCATTCTTTTGCCCTCCCTCCTTCCCTCTACCCATCCATTCATTTCACGCACACTCATGGTTTCCACAAATGATTCATTATGCTTGCTCTCTGGTCCGGTGGATTCCTCCAGAAGGATGTCCTGCATACCAAGCTGATAATATTCCCAACCAAAGCCACTGTCTTCCTTTTAGCACACCTACCTCCCCTTTCCTGAGACCAGCCTGTCAGCAAACACAGGCACCATGAGCTCAATACTCAAACCAGACATGTGAGGCAATCCCAAGTCCTTCCTCCATCCAGTAAACACAGGCATCAATGGACTCAAGGCTCAAACCAGACATGTGAGGCATCTTTGAGTCCTTCCTCCACACTCTTCATTCAAAACCACACTTCACAGTAGACTCCGACACTAGCTCTGGCTTCCAATGTCTCTCCTACTTCTCTTGTCCCAGCTCTGGAACCCAGCATCACTTAGCTGGACACCTGGGTTAACCCCCTGATGGAGCTCCAGCTGCCATCTCAGGCCCTCTGCTTGTTCACTGACTTACCATCATGAAATAGCTGGCCATGTTGGAGCTGTGGGGGATGGGTGTGCTTCATACACCACTGGGGGATGGGACTTAATGTCAATGATCTGGAGGATATTTCATTTACATCTGTAAAATTTTAGATGTAGGAACCACTTTTTTTTTTTTTTCCAGCTTCACTCTACTTGAAGGAATTTGTTTTGTTGATATAAACTGAAAAGAGCCTAAGGTCTCGGGAGGTGGCTCAGTGGTTGAAGGTACCTGCTTGCAAAGCCTGCTGGCCCAGGTTCAATTCCTCAGCACCCACGTAAATCTAGATGCAAAAAGTGGCGCGTGCATATGACATCGGTTTGCAGCGGCAATAGACCCTGGCATGTCCATGCACACACATGACCAAGCGCACAAGCAAAGAGATAAACTGAACCCCCATGCCTTCAGTGGCCAGGGCACATTGTAGAAGACTGTGGAAAGAATATGAGAGCTACATGGTGGGCAGGAGTCCTTCGGGACCGTCCTCCGGATATGAGCTGATTGGTACGCTCATGACCTCACAGTGGTTGTCGCTACCACTGAAAGACCTGCAAAGTTAAGTGCCCTTCATCATTTGGATATGTAGGACGGAGGAGGACAAAAGGAGTGAGATATCAAAGCAGAGGAAAGCTCTGGGGAGATGGCTTAGCAACTAAAAGCGCTTGCTTGCAAAGCCTGTGGGCCTGGGTTTGACTTCCCAGTACTCACTTAAAGCCAGACACTCAAAATGGTGCATGTGTTGGAAGTATTTGCAGTGGTAAGTGGCTTTGGTGCACCTATACGCTCCTCTTTCTTCCTCTCCCCCCTCTGTAATAAATAATAAAAAACAACGGACAGAGGGGAACCCAGTGGGAGGGAATGTGGGAGAGAGACAAAAGAGGGTAATGGGACTGAACTATGAGCAAGGTACAGTATGTTCATGTATTAAAATGTTCGATAACAATGTTTCTTTAAATGGCCACTAGTAAAAACTGGCTTAGTAAGTTTTGTACACCCGTACTATATGCACTGTATGTGTTGGTGTGGGAAAGTACACTCACACATGAAGTTAAAGCAAGCTGTACTGAGCATGTGTGGTGTGATGCCCCCCACAGCCTCAGCAGATCCTTACTGTGGGGTGCTGTGCTGACTGGAGACATGGGTCCAGGGACCACTGGCTTGACAACCTACCTCTTTTCACAAGTGTTGGGCTGAACTTTCCACCAGGAAGGAAACAAGGCTGGAGGCTTGGGAATATGGCTCCCAGCCCTCCAGGGGTCCCTCAGCAATAAAGCACTTGGACTGTGCCATTAGGAAAGGTTGCAGGGTTCTACTCAATGACCATCCTCTCTCTCTTTTTCTGGGCACCATGCTGGAAACTACCTAATCAGTGGGTGAAAGAAGCCACAGAACACACCCTGGAGAGTGGGGCAGTTTTGAGGGAATCCTAGCAGGCGACAGCCGGGGTGGGAAGGTCCAGCCCCTGTGCACACCCTGGGGTCACAGAGCCTGCTTCCTTGTCTCTGCTCACACTCCCACGGCCATTCTGAAGATTGAATTTGGCCTTGGAGGTGAAAACAGCATGCAGAAGTCTATTTCTTTAAAAATTTTTTTTTAAATCTTATTATTTGCAAGGAGAGGGAGGGAGGGAGAATGGGCACACCAGAGCCTCTGCCACTGCAAGCAAACTCCAGACGCATGTACCACTGTGCTTCCGGCTTTACATGGGTTCTTGGGAATTGAACTCTTGTTGTTAGGGTTTGTAGGCAAGTGCTTTAGCCACTGAGCAATCTCTCCAGCCCCAGAAGTCTACTTCTTTTGAGACAGAGGTTCACTACGTAGGCCCAGGCTGGCCATGAACTCGTGATCCTCCTGCCTCAGCTGCTAGCATGCTGAGATTACAGGTGCGCACTGTTATGACTGGTAGAAAAAACAAAGTCTATTTTGCTAAACAAATGAGTTATTGTTGTTTCTATGGAGATTAAACCTAGGGCCTTACACAAAGAAGGCAAGTGTTCTATCACTGAGCTGTGCTCCCAACCCTCTCTTTACTTTTTATTTTGGACAGTCTTGCTGAGTTGCTCAGATTGCCCATGAACTTGAGATCTTCACACCTCCCAAGTCTAACTGGTGAGCTCCAAGCCAATTTGAAACCCTTTCTCAAAGAAAGGTGGATGATGCTGGAGGGTGACATTCAGGGTTGTCCTCTGATTTCCATATGCATGTTACATGTGCACCCCAGACACACACATTAAAAAAGTATACAGTGTGCGGGGCTGGAGAGGTGGTTCGGCAATTAAAGGCACTTACTTGCAAAGTCTAATAGCCTGGGTTCACTTCCCTAGCACCCACGGTAAGCCACATGCAAAAAGTGACACGTGTCTGGCATTCATTTGCAGTGGCAAGAGATCCCGGCATGCCCATTTTTTCTCTCTCTTTGCTTAAAGTAAATAATAAATAAAAAAAATTAGGCTGGAGAGATGGCTTAGCGGTTAAGCGCTTGCCTGTGAAGCCTAAGGACCCCCGTTTGAAGCTCAATTCCCCAGGACTCACATTAGCTAGATGCACAAGGGGGCGCATGCGTCTGGAGTTTTTTTTTGCAGCAGCTGGAGGCCTTTAATCCCAGCACTTGGGAGGCAGAGGTAGGAGGACTGTCGTGAGTTCGAGGCCACCCTGAGACTCCACAGTGAATTCCAGGTCAGCCTGGCCTAGAGCGAGACCCTACCTCAAAAAACCAAAAACAGACAAACAAACAACAACCCCCCCCCCAAAAAAAAAAAGGATAATAGACTAGAGAGCTCCTCTGCTGCCTTCTTTTGCCCCAGTGGCTAGGAGTTACATGAAAGATCAAGGCCAAGCTCCCACAGGTCAGATCAGCTCCATAGGAACACAAGGCGGACTCTTTCTTGCATGTGGTCTCCTCCTGGGAAGGCTAATGCTTCAGACCACTCTTCCTCCTCAGGCTAGGTCTGGCCCTGCGCTTTAATTACATCAAGTGGTGGCTGGATTTTCATGGGGATGGTGTTATGATGGGTTCTGGCATAGTTTTTGTTTAGTGCTTGAGCAACACAGGACCCAGGGCGGAGAGGGGTAGCTCAGGAAAGAAATTAGGGGCTGAAGAAATGGGTTAGAGGCTAAAGTGCTTGCCTGTGAAGGCTACAGACCCAGGTTTGATTCTCCAGGTCCCACGTAAGCCAGATGCATAATGTGGCGCGTGCATCTGGAGTTTGTTTGCAGTGGCTGGAGGCCTTGGCACACCCATTCTCACTCTCTCTTCTTTCCACCCCTCTCTCTGTCTCTAATAAATACATAAATAAAAATAAATCTTAATAAAAGATAAAAAAGAAATGCAACTAGCTTTTGTGTGTGTTGGGGGGGGGCTTTATTATGTGGTTACTACCTTAGAAACGTTGTCTCTTGCCTGTTTTAAACTGGCACAAAAGGAAGGCGTGTTTTCTTCTTGACTTCTCCGATCAGACTAGAATCACCTGGTCACCAGCTTGAGACTGGAGCCGGGAAAGGGGGATGGAGGAGAACTCTCACTTGCCTCGGAAAGGTCTTTAGTTCATCGGCTTGTCACGTTTCCATGACCTCTAGACTACCAAGGTCGCCTGTCGCCCTCCCCAGGACAAGTGCAGGGGTGTCATCTTACGTCTGTGTTCTTAGCCTGTCACTCCCCGATCAGGGCTGGCGTCCACCATTTCACGAGGCCTCTGAGTACTCACACCGCCCTGCCGGCCTCTCCTAATTTGTATCACGTCACTTGGCCCTTTCTGGCTTCTGATTCTGGGAAGCTGCAGAACCTGGTGGCCTCAGGGCCTTTGCAGTGGCCATTCTTGCTATCTGGACTGCTACCCTTACTTGTCCTTAACCAACTGCTCTGTATCACTCAGATCTCAAATTCCCATGGTATATTTTCAGAGAAGCTATATATTTTTCAGTCACCATTTTTCTGTCACCCAAGGAAGCGGTTTCCATGCATCTTCCTTGTTTTACAAGTACGAACCTGCAGACCTGATCTGTGTACCCGAGACCGTCCCAGCGGGGGAGCCACAGTGCTGATCACTAACCCCAGGCTTCATCATTTGCCCAGGCGAGTCCTCGGCTCCAGAGCTTCCCTCCATCACATCACATACACTTATTATTATTTCTTTTGGCAGGGAAGCTATTTTTAGCCTTCACATGAAATTATGCTCCCTCTATTTCCATTATTCTTAAAGTTCTTACTCTTTTCACACATCTGTTTGAGTCTGTGTAAGTATCTGCATGAGTGTCTCCTGAATGCCTCTCTTCCATGACGTCCTGTCCACTTCCCAGAGATGAGCTACAGTGCCATGGGCGCATTCAGTGTTTGCTGAGTGGAATTTTACATACGAAGGAGATGAGGGCCCAGAAGAAAAGTCATTCTGCAAATGGCACACCTGTACTAAATGCCTACTGTGTGCAATGTCTTCCTCTATGAGCATGGAGGCTGTACAGAGAACCATGGGAAAATGGTTACGGCTTAGCTGTATCCAACATGAAAGCATTGTTGGCTGGAGGGATTGTGGAATCTGCCCTCTCCCTTAACTGCTTTATAAAAGCACGGTGTGTGTTAGGCGTGGAGTCAAGGAACTACCCAGCGGTTACGCTATCTGTACACGGCATCTTTGGGAGTCAGGACCTTGCCCCTGGCTCCCAAGTCCAACCCTACACTGCCTAAGCCTAACCCTTTTGGAAAACAATGTAGTCACAAGGACAAAAGAGGTTAATAAAAACTCAGATCTTTAAAAAGAAAAAAAAAAAATCTCAATTCCGGGAATTCAGCTAATGCAAATAGTCTTCAATGAAGGAAGAGTGCTAGTCTCAGAAATGTCCAGTACAATATAATATTTAAAAATTTATTTGCTCTGTGTGTGTGTGTGTATGCCAGGGTCTCTTGCTGTCACAAATAAACACCAGATGCTTGCACCGCATTCTGCATCCAGCTTATGTGGGTGCCTTGGGAATAGAACCCAGGCAAGCATGCTTTGCAAGCAAGCGCCTTTGGACACTAATCCATCTCCCCAACCCCACGTCCAGTGTCATTTAGAAGAGTGAAGAACTGAAAACAATGGAGCCGACCAAAAGCAGAGGAACACTCAGCTGAACTGTATACATGCTCATTATACTGTCTTTAGAAGGATCTGTATAAAGGACAGGAAAGTGATCTTTGAAGCAGACGAAAAACATATGAAGTTTTATATTCAGCTTGGGTGTAAATTTGTAGAGGTTCAAAAACAAGACCATAAACCAAAACATGATGAAGCACAGCAGGAGGGCAATCTGTTTTCTGTTTAATGTTTGATCTTGGATATGAGGCTCTGGACTGGAAGACGCCTTTGTTTGTTTGTTTTTGTGTTTGTGTTTTGTTTTTCAAGGTAGGGTCTCACTCTATAGCTGACCTGGAATTCACTATGGAGTCTCAGGGTGGCCTCCATCTCATGGCAATCCTCCTACCTCTGCCTCCCAAATGCTGGGATTAAAGGCATGTGCCACCACACCTGGCTAGTTTCTTTTTTAAAAAATATTCTTTACTTAGTTTTTATTTTTCTCAGAGCGAGAGAAAGAAATAGAGAGAAAAGCAGTCAGAGAGAGAGTAAGAGAATGAGCATACCAAGACCTCTAGCCACTGCAAACAAACTCCAGACACATGTGCCACCTTGCGCATCTGGCTTATGTGGTACTGGGGAATCAAACCTGGGTCCTTAGGCCTCGTGGGGAAACACTTTAACCACCAAGCCATCTCTCCAGCCCCTCCTTTTTCTAGTTTTTGATTCTTAGTCAGTGATCTATATGGTTAATATTACCAAATGTTTTGGGAAAGGACCCTCCGCAGCCTTTTCAACACACAGAGAAATTGTGAAGGGCATGAGGGAACCCTGAGCGGATGGCGGCCACATGGTGTCCAGCCAGACATTTCAATATGTGAAAACAGCACCCCAATAACTGGGCAGCATGAGTGTGTGTGGGGGATCCCAGAGGTGCTTACACATCAATCTGGGTTTGTCTGGTGTCCAGAAGTGTGGCAGGAGATGAGCTTCCAAATGGACTGTAAAAGGGTAATTCATTTTGTGGCACTGAACCAGGGCAGGCTGGCTCTGATCCTCAGGTGGGAAGGCTTGGCATGTGAAAGTAGGTCAGCACCACCAGGGAGCTTAGGGCATCCACAGCATAAAGTGAAGCTTTGTCGTCCTGCTGCCAGAGCAGAGTACAGGAAAGCCTGGAGTGAAGAGGTCTGGAACTTCTAAGGGGCCAAGAACGGAGAAGACCTTGCGGCCACACTGCCTGTGGAGTCACTTTCAGTCTAGGGGTCTGCAACCCACGACCAGAAGCCTTTTCATTTTTGACAATTTTATAATATATATAAAATGTATATATTTTTTCTTTGGTTTTTCAAGATAGGGTCTCACTCTAGCCCAGGCTGTCCTAGAAGTCACTATGGAGTCTCAAGGTGGCCTTGAACTTGCAGTGATTCTCCTTCCTCTGCCTCCCAGTGCTGGGATTAAAGGCCTGCGCCACCATGTCCGGTTTACAATGTATTTTGGTCATAATCACACGCCCATAACCTACACTCATTCCCCCTCCACTCCTGCTGTACCCTTCTTCCCATCTAGGATGCAGTCCTCCTTCTATGCGATGCCATTTTCTTGCCACCTACCGAGTTTAGGGCTGTCTTCATGAGCATGGCCAGGGTGATTCATTGGAGCGCGGGCCACACCACTTATGAAGGCAACTCCCTTAACAACAAATGGTGACCCTCAATTCCAGCAAGAGCTCAAGCTTAAAGAAAGCTCACAGACCCTGGTTTGGCAGGCACCACCACCACATTTTCTACCAAATTGTCAGCAAGGCACAAAGTGCATGTGTCTCAAAAGCCCACATTAAGCAGGGCGTGTTAGCACACGTCTTTAATCCCAGCACTGGGGGGGCAGAGGTAGGAGGATTGCTGTGAGTCCGAGGCCACCCTGAGAGACTACATAGCAAAATCCAGCTCAGTCTTGGCTAGAGCAAGACCCTTCCTTAAAGCCCACCCCTCGCAGCTCAAAACAAGGTCCACATTCGTTTTGTGGACTTTCCATCATTTATCACACCTTTCCTTGAACTGGGGATGTAGGTCATTGGTTTCAACACTTGCCTACATGTGAATCCCCCTTGGGGGTGGGGAGAAAGAGGAAGAGAACAGACAGAGAAGACATTTCCTTGAAATGGTCTTCATTTTTAAACATACTGTATTTTATTAATTAGGGAGAGAGAGGGGGTGAGGGAGGGAGGGAGGGAGGGAGAGAATGGGTGTTCCAGCGCCTCTAGCCTTTGCAAACAAACTCCAGATGCATATGCATCTGGCGTACATAGGTACTGAGGAACTGAACCTGGGTCCTTAGGCTTTGCAAGCAAACACCTTAACTGCTAAGACATCTCTCCAGCTCTGATCTTCATTTTTATTATTTATTTGCAAGCAGAGATAGAAAGAAGAGAGACACACAGAGAGAATGGATGCACTAGGACCTCCAGCCAGTGCAAACGAACTCCAGATGCATTCACCACTTTGTGCATCTGGCTTTATATATGGGTGCTGGGGAATCAAGCATGGGTCGTTAGGTTTTGCAGGAATGTACCTTAACTGTTAAGCCATTACTCCAGCCCCTGATACATATATTTTTTAATTTTTTCAAGGTAGGGTGTCACTCTAGCTCAGGCTGAACTGGAATTCACTGTCTAGCCTCAGGGTGGCCACGAACTCATGGCGATCCTCCTACCTCTGTCTCCCGAGTGGTGGGATTAAAGGCGTGTGCCACCATGTCTGGCTCATTTTTAACAGAAATAAATTTAAGTGAAAACGTTTATGTTACTATTGTTTTTGGAATAGACAGTTCCTGTAAACCCTACACAGTGCCTACCAGATGAGTGTTCTTCAACTGCCACAGGCCTCAGTGGGGCTGCAACGTACCCCCTTCAGGGAAAGGGGACCATTAGTGATATAATGATGACAGTATGAGAAATTGAGGTACAGAGAACAGTCACCTGATACACTAGATTTCAAGTTGTTTGTACTTTGAATGTGAGACGTTCCCCACAGGCTAATGTATTGAACACGTGGCCCCCAGCTGGTGGTTTGGGAAGGTTGTGGAACCTTTTTAAGAGGTGGAGCCTTGGGGCTGGAGAGATGGCTTAGCGGTTAAGCGCTTGCCTGTGAAGCCTAAGGACCCCGGTTCGAGGCTCGGTTCCCCAGGTCCCACGTTAGCCAGATGCACAAGGGGGCGCACGCGTCTGGAGTTCGTTTGCAGAGGCTGGAAGCCCTGGCGCGCCCATTCTCTCTCTCTCCCTCTATCTGTCTTTCTCTCTGTGTCTGTCGTTCTCAAATAAATAAAAAATTAAAAAAAAAAAAAGAGGTGGAGCCTTAGCCGGGCGTGGTGGCGCACGCCTTTAACCCCAGCACTCGGGAGGCAGAGGTAGGAGGATCACCGTGAGTTCAAGGCCACCCTGAGACTACAGAGTTAATTCCAGGTCAGCCTGGACCAGAGTGAGACCCTACCTCGAAAAACAAAAAACAAAACAAACAAAAAAAAAAAAGGTGGAGCCTTGCTGGAGGCAGCAGGTCACTGGGGGGTGGGCCTTGAGGTTTCATAGCCTGCCCCCACTTCTTGTTCCCTGTGGATGCAATGTGACAAGATGGCTCTTGCTCCTGCTGCTATGAAACTTCCCCTCAAAACCATAAGCCAAGTGAAACTTCTTTCCTTCCTTGAGTTGCTTCTGGTCAATGAGACAGTAGCTAATAGACAAGCAGGGGAGGGACTTGATGCCAGTGGGACTGTTACAGAGCCGGTGACCTTCTGCTCAGGCATATGATGGCACCACGTCCCAGGGACAGTGACAGGCACACGATGGACCCATGTCCCATGGGTGGGACAGGCAAAGAGCAAGGCTCCTGTACATGTCTCCTCTACAGTCTTACTGCGGTTTGACCCAATGGGGCCATGTCACCAGGAGGGACAAGGGAGATGCCCAAACCGGAGCATCTGCTGTATGGCTCCATCCACATGGACGTCAAGCACAGCAGGACTCCTCCACAGGGCTGCATGTTAGACAGCCACAAGAATACCCTTTGGGTATGAGGAATCTCTGTGAGGACGGTTTCTAACCTGACCTGGGTGCTGGTTCCACAGCTGTCTCTACAGGTGAGGTTCACGGAGTGTGCCTCCCCATGTGATGTAGCTTGTTTGCACTGTAGAAATTATGAGGAAGAGAACATCAGGAAAGTCCAGATCACTGGGTTCAAAACGCATCTCATAATCTTAGCTAATGGCTTGTCTCTAAGCTGCAAGAGGACAAGGATAATCCTGATGTCTGCATTCCCCACACCAGGCATGGCACCTGTGTGAGGATGAACCAAGAAGGCATCATCTACGCAGGGCAGGGTGTACCAGCACTTCCATCCAAGACTGCTCCACCTCTGAAAGTGTGGACCACTGATCGCTGAGGCTGAGGATGGGAGGAAGGCTACTCGTGCCTTACTTTGAGCAAGAAAGGGTGTAGACTGATGTCATCTTGGGAACAAAGAATACAGTTTGTTGGAGTCTGGGAAACATTACTGAGTCAGGATGAAAGAAGCCTCCGCGAGGGTGGTAGGAATTCTGAAGGTCCACCAGAGGTGTGAGCAGAAATGACTGTCGACAGAAGCAAGCCGTGAGATGGGACGTCACCACTAACAGCTGAAGACCACCGCTTGTGACACACTCCTGGTCTTTCATTAACATCAACTTTGTAACTTCAAAAAAGAACTAGTCACTGGAAGAATAACTGAATGAGTCAGCGCTCAGTATGACAGGGTGACTGCCCCAAAGCTGGTGTCAGCAGTATTTCCTCTCCTCCATCTCTTCCCTCTGGTTCTCTGTCTCCCCTTGTAGGATGTGGTATCTGCTTGTCACCCTGTCATCACTTTGACTGCAATTATGCTCACACTGTGAAAGGCAGCTTGGCAGTTCCGAGAAGTCAGACATATGGTCAGCACGGGATTCAGAAATTCTGCTCCCAGGTATATATCCAAAGAGCTGAAGCCAGGGACTCATGGAGACACCTGAACCCAACGCCGAGAACAGCACCATCGGTGATCACCTAGCCTTCCAACTAGAACCTGAAACACTCCCACCACCGGGGCTGGCCCCTTGTTGCCCTTGCAGGGCCCTGCAGGGAATGAGCTTCCCAAGGCTCTGATGGTAACTTTTTACTCATGCCAAACATCAGCCTTTCAGAGAGGCCTCCCATGACCCCCAACACGATCAGAGAAGCCCCACTATTTCAGGTTACTTTATCTATTTATTTTCCCCAAGGTAGAGTCTCACTAAGGCCTAGGCTGACCCGGAATTCACTAGGGAGTCTCAGGGTGGCCTCGAACTCATGGCGATCGTCCTACCTCTGCCTCCAACGTGCTGGGATCAAAGGAGGGCGCCACCACGCCCGGCCACCATATTTATTTTTATCTTCCATGGATACATTGTCCCAGCTTTTGCACAGGTGTTAAGGATCTGAACTCATGTCCGCATGCTCGCACAGCAAGCTCTTTATTCTCCATTCTGCCTCTGTTCTTATAGCAAGAGAGGGGCATTTGCTCTTGGAATCAGCTGTTTCCTGCACAGCCCAAGCGCAGTGCGTAGGGAGGCTCTAAAGGGCTGGGAAAGGCAATGCTCATAATCATTTGGCTCTCTCAGGAAATTAAAACCACCGCAAGCACAGGCTCTTATCAAACGCACCGGGAACATCTGCTCTCACTCCAGTCTTCACAGAGAAATCTCTGAGGAGCTCTCTCCCTTGCTCCCTGGGTAGACTCAACTGGGTAGACGTCAAGTCAGCGACTTTCTTCCCAAACAATGCGGCACCCACATGAGCACTGTTCTTCCCAAAGGACATCCCAAAACACAACTGGGACTCGTTTCAGACTCCAGGAGACTCAGGAAAAAATGACTGCACTTATACAGTGTGGTGGCTTGAATCACATGTCCCCCATAAACTCATGTGTTCTGAATGCTTGGCTCCTGGCTGGTGGCAACTTCTGGAGGAGGTGCATTGCCTGGGACAGGCTTAGGGGTGTCACAGCCAGCTCCCCCTTGCCAGAGCTCAGCTCACGCTCCTGCTGCTGTTTTCCACCCACTTTGGAACAAGTGATGTTCAGCCTCTGCTCACACCGTGTCCACTGCCATCATGACCCCTCAAAGCCAAAATAAAAACCTTCCTCCATGAACTGCTTTTGGTCAGGTGCTTTGTCCCAGCAACAAGAAGATAGCTAGAGCACACAGACTCAGTACTGGTCAGACGAGGAAGCTGCAATGCCGGCACTGGGGAGGTGGAGACAGGTGGAGACTTGCAGCTTGCTGGCCAGCTCGGCTAGGCTTACTGGAAATCTCCAGGCCACCGAGAGACACTGTCTCAAAGGAGGTGGATGGCACATGTGGTGGTTTGATTCAGGTGTCCCCCATAAACTTAGGTGTTCTGAATGCTAGGTTCCCAGCTGATGGAGATTTGGGAATTAATGCCTCCTGGAGGGAGTGTATTGTTGGGGGCGGGCTTATGGGCTTTATAGCCAGTTTCCCCCTGCCAGTGTTTGGCATACTCTCCTGTTGCTGTGGTCCACCTTCTGTTGGCCAGGGGGTGATGTCCATCCTCTGCTCATGCCATCATTTTCTCCTGCCATTGTGGTGCTTCCCCTCGAGCCTATAAGCCAAAATAAACCTCTTTTTCCCAGAAGCTGCTCTTGGTTGGGTGATTTCTACCAGCAATGCGAACCGGACTGCAGCCCCCACGTGCACACGCACACACCCAAACACACTCACATGGACAGGATGTTAATGAGAACATGTACCACGGGGCTGCAGCACGGTTCAAAGATTAACAGGCGTGAGGTGCTGAAAACAGAAGCGAGCAAAGGCTCCAAGTGCCCTTTTAATCCTCATTTAAGCACAGCCAGGTGCCACCTTTGGATCCCTGGCACAGGGCCCAGGGTTGGCTTCCACATGGGCCTCCTGACCCCAGCAGCTGACCTTTCCCCCCAACTTTGGAGACAGGACACAGTGCAGCAGCTCGCAGCTGAGCCCAGCAGTCCTGGAAATAGAGTGCGTCCCCACTGCAACCTTCCACAGGTTAAAGATTACCAGTCCCGGTGAAAGTCAGTTCCCACTGAGCTAGCCCAGGCAGCTAGCAAGCCCGAGGGAGGCTCCCGTCTCTGCCTGGCAATCACTACGATGAGAGGTGCTAGATGCCAAGCCTGGCTTTTTACGCGGGTACTGGGGGTCTGAAACCAGGTCCTCATGTTTGCACAGCACTTTCTCAGACCCCTTTCTCCTTGTCTGTTTTGGGGTGAAACACGCAGGATTTTGCTATATATATATATATATATGAGCTCAAGATGACTTGGAAATCACTATGTATCCCATTTTTTATAAAAATTATTCACAAGGATAGAGAGAGAATAAGAACGAGCAGAATGGGAGCACCAGGGCCTTCTCTGCAAATGAGCTCCAGATGCAGGTGTCCCTTTGTGTATTTGGCTTTACGAGAGCACTGGACTGAACCAGGGCCTTTAATCACCGAGCCATCTTCCCAGCCCTCCAATTAGCTGTTTTGTTTGTTTTTGTTTTTCGAGGTAGGGTCTTACTCTACCCAGGCTGACCTGGGATTCACTATGTAGTCTCAGGGTGGCCTCGAACTCATGGTGATCCTCCTACCTCTGCCTCCTGAGTGCTGGGATTAAAGGCATGTGCCACCACTATGCCCAGCTTCCAACTAGTTTTTAAATTTATTACTTATTTGAGGAGAGAGAGAGAGACAAAGAGAGAGAGAGAGAGAGAGAATGAATGAATGAATATGGGTGTGCCAGGGCCTCTTGCCACTGCTAACAAACTTCAGAAGCATGTGTTATTTTGTTATTTATATGGGTCTTGGGGAATCAAGCCTGGATCACCAGGCTCTGTAAGCAAACATTTTTAACAGCTGAGCCATCTCCCCAGCTTTATATCCCATTCTTGTTTCAAATTTAGTATCCTCCTACCTCACCTCCCAAGTGCTGGGATTACAGGTGTGCACCATGGATCCAGAAGCCTTTTGAATTTTTGACCCACTTTAAAAATACTTTATTAGGGCTGGGCATGGTGGCACATGCCTTAAATCCCAGCACTTGGGAGGCAGAGGTAGGAGATCACTGTGAGTTCAAGGCCACCCTAAGACTACATAGTGAATTTCAGGTCAGCCTGGGCTACAGTGAGAACCTACTTCGAAAAACAAAACAAAAAGGCAAAAATTTTTATTAGTTAACTTATTTAATTGAGAGAGAAAAAGAAAAAGGGAGAGAACGTGCACATTGGGGCCTCTAGCCACTGCAAAGTAACTCCGAATATATGTGCTACCTTGTGCATCTGGCCTTATGTGGGTACTGGGGAATTGAGTCTGGGTCCTTTGGCTTTGCAGGCAAATGACTTAACTGCTAAGTCACCTCTCCAGTACTTGATCTCACTTTTTTGTTATGGTCAAATGGTGACCAGCAGCTGATCCCTCACCCCAACTCCCTGTGAACAAAAGACATTCATTCATGCTTCCTGGTCAGCTAAGTACACTGAGGCTAGAGCCAGCACTGGGCAAACCCAGAGGTGCCCAAGTTGCTCAGCAGGGATATCAAAACTCAAGAATCTTTTTTTTTTTTTGCACACACACGTTTATTGTAGAATTTAGAATAGTAATTTACATGTAATGAGTGTACAATAAATGCTATTTATTTGTGTTGGGACTGGAGAGATGGCTCAGCAGTTAAGGCGCTTGCCTGCAAAGCCTAATGACCTGAGTTTGGTTCCCCAGTACCCATGTAAAGTCAGATGCACAAAGTAGAGAACTCAAGAATCTTTAAGCTCAGCTTTCTCCCTAAAAATTCTGCTGTTTTAAAAACTTTTTTGTAGCTGGGTGTGGTGGTTCACACCTTTAATCCCAGCACTCGGGAGGCAGAGGTAGGAGAACTGCCAAGAGTTCAAGGCCACCCTGAGACTGCATGGTGAAGTCCAGGTCAGCCTGGGCTAGAATGAGACACTACCTTGAAAAAAAGTAACTAAAACTTTTTCTCTTATTTATTTATTTTTAATTTGAGAGGGATGCAGAAATAGGCAGGGAGAGAGAGAGAGAGAGAGAGAGGGGATATGAATGAGCACACCAGGGCCTTCAGCCATTGCAAATGAACTCCAGATGTGTGTGCCTCCTTGTACGTCTGGCCTACGTTTGTCCTGGGGCATTGAACCTGGGTCCTTTGGCTTTGCAGATAAGTGCCTTAACTGCTAAGCCATCTCTCTAGCCCCCTAAAACTTTTCTTGACGGCTTTCATTACATGAACATAATGTATTTTGCTCATAATCCCCTCCTGTTGTCTACCTTTGTCCCTCTTCCCTGTCCTCCCACCAAATCCCCTCTTCAGCCAGTCCCTCTTCTGTTTTGATTATTATTATTATTATTTTTTTTTATTTTGGTTTTTCGAGGTAGGGTCTCACTCTAGCCCAGACTGACCTGGAATTCACTATGGAGTCTCAGGGTGGCCTCGAACTCACGGCGATCCTCCTACCTCTGCCTCCCAAGTGCTGGGACTAGAGGCGTGTGCCACCATGCCCAGCTTGATTATTATTATTTTTTTTTGTCCTTCTCTACCATCCATGACAAAACATTGATAGGCCCAATACGGTGGAGGTAATGACAGCTGCTGTGAGGCCAAGAATGCAACGGCCACTACGTGCCCGGCAGACAGCATTCCACAGCACTCCTGCCCACCCCCTGCCTCTTACATTCTTCCTGTCCCCTCTTCCACAATGCTCTTGGAGCCTGGAAGGGGCGATGTAGATGTCTCATTCAGTGCTGAGCCATCCACAGTCATGTCTTCTCCAATGCTGCTCTGTGAGGAGCCCCTGATGCGTTTCTCATCTTCTCCACGCCTCCATTTCCTGTCCCCGAGATCTGGTCACTCTTGCCTCACTGGGCAGGGTGAGGTGTATGGTCACATCAAGCAAGAGTTTAAAGCAGTGGTCCCTGCTGTGTTTGGGGGTCACTGCTATTCTGATAAAGCTAGGTCGGGGTCCTCTGAATGTTTTCTCTTGTTCTCTGCTTACTGTGACTCTGTGTCGCTAGGTCACAATGTCACTGCTCTTTTCCCATGTGGTTCTTTGAACCTGGTTCTCACTCAGTGCCTGGGACGGCGGTGTGCTGGTCTAAGGAGGGATGCCAGGCATGGAAATCTGCACGCCGTGATTTGCACAAAGCTTTGCTGTGCTCATTTCCAGCCTGTTCCCTCCACTGCACGCAGCCTGCAAAGCCAGCAGAGAGCTATTCACAGCTCTGGACAAGGAGAGGGGAGGTGGCTTTGTACCTGCCCACAGTCAGCCCTGCCTGAGAGGTGGTCCCTTGCTCTTTTGGCTGATGTTCTGCCAACCTTGCCCCAAGGAGATTAAGGTCTTCAAAGCTTTTGCTACAAGGCCAGCAACTTGCCGCTGGGATTGGCTGCTTCCATCATGGAAGCTGGGCTCAGTGGTGGGAGAAAGTGACTCTAGTGGACGTCCACATTCCAGAAGGAACTTGTCAAGTGCCAATAAAAAAAAAAAATCACATCATTTCCTAGCTAAAACCTCTGCCGTGGAGGCTGGAGAAATAGCTTAGTCAGTACAATACTGGCCACACAAGAAGACCCAAGTTCAGTGCCTGGTACTCACATGAAATGTGAGTGTGGTGGTGCATACCTGTAAGCCCGCTCTGGGGAGGCAGAGGCAGGAGGATCCCTGGGGCTCACTGGCCAGCTAGTCCATCCTACATGGTGCACTGTAGGCCAATGAGAGACCCTGTCTCAAAAAGGATGGATGGCATTCCTGAGAATGACACCTGAGTGTGTCCTCTGGTCTACACACACACACACACACACACACACACATTAAAATGAAACCTGCCATCATCTTCCTGCACATCCAAGCAGTGTGTCACACCAAGGGCCTCCCCATTATGGGAACCTCGGTGTGCTATGCATGTGGGCACTGTGAACATATGGAAACTGCAGCTTCATGTCGGGGTTTATCCTTCGTCTCTTGCCAGTTTACTTGCTGAGCAGGGTCCCTCACTTGAACCCAGGGCTCACTAGTCAGCTTGTCTCAGGATTCCTATAGCCAGAGGACTGAGAGTATAGGCAGGCCTGTGCCCATGAGGCATTTATGTAGGTGCTGGGGCTCTAAACTCAGGTCCTCATGCTTGTGTGGCAAGACCTTTACCCTCTGTGCCATCTCCCCACCCCCAGGAAACTTTTTCTTATTAAGTTGAAACTTTGTATGGGTGCATTATGTGTTGGTACCATTATTTCCCTCCTCCCTGGAAACCTGGTTTTGTTGGAAGAAAGTTTACTTCCCAGCATCTTGAGGAGCCGGTTCCTTGTCCCTCAGCAAGCCTGGAGGTGCTCTGCAGCACCCTGTATCCCTAACATACATGCATAAGCACACCCCCAGGCCTGTACACAAAGTTACGCAATCAGTGCATGCAGCCATCAGGGAGAGTGACTTAGTGGTGAGCTCTGCTGCCCTGTTCTGCACCACATTCCAGATAGTCAAGATGGGCTTGCTGAATTTGTGAAGAATACAATTTTGGTTTGTATTTTCTAAGCACTTTGACATCATCTTTGAGTTCCCTACTCTGGGAGAAAAAAAGCTGGCAGCCACAGAATACTACCCCAGCCCCCATGGCACACCTTCATGTAGCAAGGCAGTGGCATTTCAAGTCCATGGGGTCTTGCTCCTGCTTAGGGAGTAGATGAAGCTCTCCGTAGCTTGGGCAAAGCCCAGCTGCTCTGAACCCGTCTCTCTCCACACAACAAGGTTAGCTCAGACGTTCCACAGGGTAAAGCACATCAAGGTAACCCGTAAGGATGAGTGGGGAGGAACCCCAGTTCCCTGCTGGTGAGGATGAGGGCGAGTGACCCTGGTTTACTGCTGGTGGGAACGTGACCTGCCCCAGTCACTGTGGAAATCAGTATGAAGGTGTCTCAGCAAAATGAAAACTTCAACTTCCATTTGACTCAGCTCGACCACTCCTAGGTTTGTACTTGAGGAAGTCCATGGAAGCCCACCATAGAGATACCTGCACATTAAGGCTCACTCTAATGCTATTCACAGCAGCCAAGACAGGGAGTCAGCGTGGTTGCTCACTAGCCATGAGTGGATTAAGAATATGATAAGACAGATCAGGTGGTACACTTCTGTAATCCCAGCACTTGGGAGGCACAGGTAGGAGAATTCGGAGTTCAAAGACATCCTTTATTACACAGTGAGTTCAAGGCCAGCCTGAGCTATATGAGAACCTGTCTTTCAAAAAAAAAAAAAAAACTACTAGTATATATTACACAGCCCTAAAGAAGAATGAAACTAGGCTGGGGGAGATGGTTCTATGGTTAAAAGCACTAGCTTGCAAAACCAGCCAGCCTAGGTTTGGTTCCTCAGTACCCATGTAAACCCATATTGTACAAAGTGGCACATGTGTCTGGAGTTTGTTTATAGTGGCAAGGGGCCTTGTTGTATCTATTCTCCTTCCATTCTTCCCCATCCCTGTCAAATAAACAATAGATTCTAGCCAGGCATGGTGGCACACACCTTTAATCCCAGCACTTTGGAGGCAGAGGTAGGAGGATTACTGTGAGTTCAAGGCCACCCTGAGACTATATAGTGAATTCCAGAAAACCTAGGCTAGAGCGAGACCCTACCTCAAAAAACCAAAAACATAATAAAAATAAAAATATTCTGTTTATAAAACATTTCTTAAAAAAAGAATGACATGAGCTGGAGAGAAGGCTTAATGGTTAAGACACTTGTCTGTGAAATCTAAGGACCCAGGTTTGATTCCCCAGTACTCATGGAAGCCAGATGCACAAGGTGGTGTATGCATCTGGAATTCATTTGCAGTGGCTGGAGACTCTGGCACACCCATTCTCTCTCTCTCTGCCTCTTTCTCTCTCAAAGAAAGAAAGACATATTGTTTTCTGCAGGGAAATGGCTATGACTAGAGTTCATTAGGCTCAGTGAGATAAGCCAGACTTGAAAGAAACTACCCATGCCTTATCTCATATATTTACAGAGTTGAACTATGAATATAATATATACGACATGAAAGTAGAAGAGAGACTATGGGAGGAGTAAAAGTTCTAAAGGGAAAGAGAGAAAAAGACGGGGCAATTGGAGAAAACGAACTATCACCTGTTTCTCTCCCATGTGGAATCTAAACTTAAATCTGTATGTATTTATAGTTGACATGGAAGCAAAAGGGAGACTTATTAAGGGGAAGAGAAAACCAATGGGATGAAGGGAGATGAGATGAAGAGATGGTGGAGGGCATGGTAGAGAAATATGAGCAAAGTATAATGACACTTGTGTGTGAGGATGTCGTGATGAAACCCATTATTCTGTGCACTAACAAGCTAATTTAGGGCTAGAGAGATGGCTTAGTGGTTAAAGCGCTCACCTGCAAAGCCCAAGGACCCATGTTCAACTCTCCCAGTCCCACATAAGCCAGACGCACAAGGTGATGCAAGCACACAGGCGGCCCATGCATGTGGAGTTCAATTACAGTTGCTAGAGACCCTGGCACGCCAATTCTCTCTCTCTCTCTCTCTCTCTCTTGCTCTCGTTCCTCACATAAAAAAGGCCAGTTTGTTGGGCTTGTCTTAAAAAATAGTTAATTTAAAAGGTAACAAAAGATAAAACAGGGCTGGAGAGATGGCTTAGCGGTTAAGCGCTTGCCTGTGAAGCCTAAGGACCCCGGTTCGAGGCTCAGTTCCCCAGGTCCCACGTTAGCCAGATGCAAAGGGGGCACACGTGTCTGGAGTTCGTTTGCAGAGGCTGGAAGCCCTGGCTCGCCCATTCTCTCTCTCCCTCTATCTTTCTTTCTCTCTGTGTCTGTCGCTCTCAAATAAATAAATAAATAAATAAAAGATAAAACATACTGATGGCCAAGAAAGCCTTCGTGATGCCCGTTTAGATCATGGAGAGACTATCAGAGCCACTTGTCAGCAAGGTTAATGAAGCTTAGCTATGAGAGTCACCTGAGTCATGACGAAGACACCGAGGAAAGGCTGAGTCACATTCTGTAAGGCTGGGTGTGGACTAAGTTCTGCATTATTTATTATTATCATATTATTACTAATACTACTATTATTTTTCTCCAGGAATGGTAGAAAATTCTAATTTAAGGAATGTCATCATTTGCGTTGCTGAGACTGAACCCAGGGCCTCCCACATGCTAGGCATGTGTTCACGCACGAGGACCACAGCCCCAGTCAAGCTCTCGGATGGGCTCTAAAGCCCAGCGGGGCCCAGGTTTGAAAGACTTCTCAGTAAAGTCAGGGGACACATTTCCAGCAGTGCGCAATGGTGAAACGAGCATCAGCACCTAGAGGAAGAGCTAGCAGTTACGGGTGAGGACTGGCAGGTTGGTGTGGCAGAGGTTGTTCGGGATTTGCAAAGGACACGGAGATTGATTTGGGAGTTTTCTGGTAGATGTGATGTGCGTGCACACGTGCGTGTGGGTGCTGATGTATATGTGTAGAGGCCAAAGGTTATCACCAGGTATCTTCCTTTATTACTGTCCACCTTACTTCTATAGCATAGTGTCTCACGGAAGCCAGAGCTTACCAATTTGGCTGGTCCAGCTAGTCATCTTGCCCTGGGGACCCAGTGACTCTGCTTTCCAAGAGCTGGGCTGAAAGGAGTTGTACATAGGTGCTGGCCCTGAACGTGGGTCCTCAGGCATCTGCAGCATGTCCTTCCCCACCAAGCCACCTCCCAGACCAGTCTGACGCTTCTATGGAAGCAGAAATTGAGCTCACTGATTTGTGTCTTATGAAGTTCATGGGATTCTGAGGCAAACACCTGTGAGGACCACTCTCTGAGGAGCAGTGTTTCATTTTCCATGAAAGGTGTCAACCTTACAAATTGAATTCGCGTATTTATCTATCCATCCCCAAAGTGATCCATCAATCTGTCCAACCAACAAGATGGGTGAATTCATCCATCCATCCCATAAATCCACACACCCAACCATTCGAAATGGAACACACATGCCCTGTACTTCTACAGTATTCCCTGCTGGACACAAGAGATCTGATGGAAATTATAGGTATCTGGACTTGTTTTAGTCTCTTGTACAGCTATTTCCTGCAGGTCAAAACTTTCTTTCCTAGAGGGAAGAGGGGAAGCCCTTACATTGGGAAGCCAAGGAAACTTACAAGGCTCTGAAAACTCACAAAGCTTAGAAGAGCTACAAGTCCCCTTCCCAAGGATATAAAATCATTGTCCAATTGCTGGGGGAGGAGACTCTCTGGTGGAGCTGCCTGCAAGTTGCTCAAGGAGCTCCAGGGATGCAGCTTCCATGAATTACCTAGGATGGCGTGGTGAGGCAGCTGCCTCCGAGTTACCCGCCATCCTGGAAGTGCCCCTTCACCCATGTTCCTGTAAGAAACTCCAATAAGCCCAGTGTTTAACTAAGCTGGACTTGGGTGGAATTATTGCTTTGGCCTCTTGTTGGGTTTCCTCTGTGGGGTGAATAGATATTTGTTCTCATCTCCCTCACAACATCTCTATACAAGTGTTTCAACTGGGGGTAATTTTGTCCCCTCAAGGGACATTGGGAAATATCTAGAGACAGTTTTGGTTGTCACAACTTGGGGGGAGGAGGCATACATACTATGGAAATCTAGCATGTGAAAGCCAAGGAAGCCACTAAACACTCTACAAAGCACAGGTCAGCTCTCAAGAAAGCCAACAGCATTGAGGCTAAGACATTTCTTTAGACAAGTGAGTTCCACCTGGGCAGAGGCTCTACAGGGAGTAGCCGAGGCACTCCAAGGTCACAGGAGAGTGCCTGGCCTGTATAAGAATTCAGCGGCCGAGCCGGGTGTGGTGGCGCACGCCTTTAATCCCAGCACTCAGGAGGCAGAGGTGAGAGGATCACTGTGAGGTCAAGGCCACCCTGAGACTACATAATGAATTCCAGGTCAGCCTGGGCTACAGTGAAATCCTACCTTGAAAAACAAAACAAAAATTCAGCAACCATTTAAATGGACAAGAAAATGGTGACACAAAAATGACAACTTCACTATAAGAAGTTAAACAACCCAGTTCAAAACTGGGCAAATGGCTAGAGAGTCAGAGAACCAGCAAGCAAAAGGAATCTCAACTCTCTCAGCGGTTTGGGATGACAACATGATGCTAAATTCACCCTCACTAGAAAGGCCATAGTAACAAAGAATCAGTAAATGTGGGTGAGGATGTGGGGACACTGAGAGGCTCCAGGGGAGGGAACTGCTAGAGGGAATGCAGACACTGTTGTCAGCTGTGGGAGGCTGTCTGGGAGGTTCTCAGAAAGGGAGTCATCACACGGTCCCTGAGGTCAACTCCTTGGCATATACTCGGGAGAAGTGAGAGTAGATCATTAAGCTGACACCCATGCATGCGCGTCCGCAACAGCCGAGATGCAGAGACGACAGAACTGATGGACAGACGAGACCCTGCAGTCTGTCCCCACAGCAGACTATTCTACATCTCTGAAAAGGGATGAAGAACTCATTCGTGTCAGACCACGGGGAGCAAAGCGCAGCAGACAACACACACTGTGCGGGAGTCTGCGTGTGGAACGCTGGGACTGGCAACACACGGCATTGACAGAGAGGGCCAAAGCAGCTGTCACAGGCGGGGAGAACAGCAGATGTGGGTCTTCTGATGGGGCGAGGACGGGGCCTGGAACTAGGTAGTGATGATGGAGGACGGCGTTATGGATGTGCCTAGTGAACTTCCAAATGACAAAAAGGCTCAGTTTGGTGTTATGCACTGAATGGATACTGAGAATGTGGTACGCAGACACAACGGAATGCTACTCAACTACATGAAAAATGAAATTTGCTGGAAGATGGATGGACCTGGAAATAATTATATGAAGTAAATAGATCCAAACTAAGAAAGACCAAAGCGGCATGTTCTCTCTCATACACAGATCCTAGTTTGTAACGGGCTAAAAGAACGGGTCTGTATGGGACAAACGTGGGTACAACCTATAAAGGTAAAGGGATAACCAAGCAGGAATATAAAGAGATGAGCAGTCAGGGGAATGAGGGAAGGGGAAAGGACACATGAGACATGTAAACAGAAGGGAAGAGGTACTGGGGGAAGAGAAAGTGGAATGCACGATACTTTAATCTCTGTATCCAACTAAAAATAAAATAAAAAATGAAATGAAATTTGCACACTAATTATAAAACTGTGGATGCTGTGCTGTTAATTTGGGACACAGGGACGGAGAGGCAGGTGTGAGCTCCACTTGCCAGGAAAAACCTGCGGGCAGGAAGCCCAGCCGCACGGGAGGTCCACGCGGAGCTCGTGCATGAGTGGAGAGAGGACAGAGGAGGACTGTTTCTGGCTCCGGGCAGCACAGATTCAAGGGTCATTCCCTATACAAGAAGGACTGGGGCTGGGGAGACCCTCAGTGAGTAAAGCGCCAGTGTGAGGACTGGAGTTTGGGTCCCCATCACCTACATAAAGCTGGACATAGTGGCGGGCACCTGCACTCCCAGCGTGGGGGAGGCAGAGATGGGATGGTTCCTAGGGCTTGGGTGGTGAGCTTTAGGTTCACTACAAGAGCCTGCTTACAAAGGAAGGTGGATGGGCTGGAGAGGTGGCTTAGCCACTAAAGTGCTTGCTTGTGAAGCTTAAGGACCCATGTTCGACTCTCCAGGTCCCACTTAAGCCAGACACACAAGGTGATGCAGGTGTGCAAGGTTGCATGTGCACAAAAGATGGCGCACGTGTCTGGAGTTTGACTGCAGTGGCTGGAGGCCCTGGTGTACCAATTCTCTCTGTCTCTCAAAACAAACAAATGTGGACAGTGAGAACCTAATGTTGACCTCCAGCCCTCTCTACATGCATGCATGCATGTGTGTCCAAACACAGACAGATAGGTATATATGCATGTGTGAGCACACAAGCACACACACACAATGATGGTCCAAAGCTGGGTGTGGTGGCTCACACAATCCTAGCGTTCAGGAGGCTGAGGCCAGGGGATTGTCATAAGTTTGAGGCAAGTCTAAGCTACATATCAAGTTCAAGGTCACCTTGGGCTATATAGAGAATACTGTGTCATCCAGGGCTACATAGCAAGTCCTTGACTTAAGAAAAAAAAAAAACTGTTGTCAGGATAAATGCATATATTACTCTCACCAAACTGCCCTGAAAGCACTACACTTATGTTCATACTCATATATTAATGCTACTCTCACTTCTAGTTAGAGAAGCTTCTCTTTTCAGATGCCAATGACCACTGGGATGACCCAAAAGGCAACACAGTGCTGAGAAGAAGGGATGGAGGAGTGTCCAGCACTGAAACATCTCACACCCTCCAAGGCTCAGGGTCCATTGCGGAAGAGGTGGCGGAAAGAATGTAAGAGCCAAAGGAAGGGTACCACTCCTTACATACAGAAGTTGACCTCGATATCCAAGACCTCGCAGTGCCTAGCAATATCTACACAAGACCCTCATAATAGGAGAAAAAGATGACATCATCAAATTAAAAGAGAGACTAATGGAGAGCGGGAAGGGATATGATGGAGAGCAGAGTTGTGAAGGGGAAAGTTGGGGAGGGAAGGGAAATACCATGGTTTGTTGTCTGTAAGTATAGAACTTGTCAATATATATACAAAACAAAACAAAAACAAACAAATCAAAAGAAAAGGACCATAAAGTAGCTTTTGATGGACAATTTGCCCTTGGAAAGTGGGATCTTTCTGGGGAATGAACGTGTGATTGGAGGCCACGTCCTTGGAGTGTCAGAGGAAGTGATAAGAGACACAAGGAGGAGGAAGTAGAGCATGGTTCCTTCCACTCACTCTTCCCCCAGCTTTGTGCTGAAGACTCCTGCCTAGCACAGTGGTTCGGGGCACAGTGGACGCTGGGGGCTCTGGATCCAGCCTGCTTAGCCTATCTACGAGCCTCAGGGTCACCTACAAGGCTTTTGTCATTTGTCTCCTGGGTGGAGAAACTAGCAAGTGAAGGGAAAAGGAGGTGGGCTGAGGCCAGGGGTGACATTAATTACGTGCAGGATATGTACCAAGGGTCAGAACACAAGGTTCCACTGAATCCTCACGTTACCCAACAAAATAGCTTCTACTATTGCCCAACACTGATTCCCACTGTCATGTATTTGCCTTTTTCCTAATGTTCCTAACATTGTACTTATGTTTTAGGGAAGTGAGGCTCTCAGAGGCCAACATGGCTGACCGAGGCGGTCACATGGGGAAAGACAAGTTCAGCTTAGGTCAGTCCAATCTGACCCACCTCCATACACTCAGCCTGTATAGATAAAACCTCAATTTCCCATTTATTGGCTCTTGAACTCTCTGAAGGCTCAGAAGAACTGAGTTTCTGCCACTGGCAACTCTGATGTGAGGAAGTTTCTTCTTTCTGGGTTTGCGCTTGTTGCAAAGCACAGGAAACTGGCTTTTCCTCTTCGCACATGAACCTATTCATATAAATATATATATACATTTTCTTCATGCCTTTGCATCTCCAACCATGTAATTGATATATACTTATGCATTTTTATTAAAAAAATCAGGAGCTGGCTATGGTGGCGCATGCCTTCAATCCCAGTACTCAGGAGGCAGAGGTAGGAGGATCGCCATGAGATCAAGGCCACCCTGAGAATACAGAGTGAATTCCAGGTCAGCCTGAGCTAGAGCGAGACCTTACTTCAAAAACAAACAAAAAAAAAAAAAGAAAGAAAGAAAGAAAGAAAGAAATTGGGGCTAGAGAGATGGCTTAGTGGTTGAGGCAGTCACTTGCAAAGCCTAAGGACCCAGGTTTGATTTCCCAGATCCCAGTAAGGCAGATGCACACACACACAGATGCATCTGGGAGTTTGTTTGCAGTGAGACCATAGCATGCCCATTCTCCCCTCTCCTAATAAATATAGATAATAAAATAAAACCAAAAAATTGTAATACTTTATTTATTTGCAAGCAGAAAGAGAAAAAGGAAGGGAGGGAGGGCATGGTAGGACCTCTAGTCACTGCAAACAAACTCTAGATGCATGCACCACTTTGTGCATTTGGCTTTACATGGGTACTGTGGAATCAAACTTGGGTTATTCGGCTTTGCAGGCAAGAGCCTTAACCACTAAGCAATCTCTCCCCAGCCCTTACTTACATATTTTTAATGAGTCCATATTCTGTACGTTAATGCTGTGGCATTACTGTTTTCATGAAAATACACACCTGAGATGGTTCCAGGTCAGGGACCTCAATCTACTGTTCCTTTTCACTTGAATGTTACCCCTTCCCACACTGGAGTGGCAAAGCCCTGTAGTACATGTCCCCAAGTTATCTGCACATGTGAGAAGCATTTGCATAGCAGATTCCCTGACCTTAGGTAGCTGCGTCAAAGTGTCTTTGAGTGGTTTAAGTTTTGAGAGACTGCCTCTTGTTCTGAGGAAGGATCCAGAGGAAGCTGGTTTCTCAGACTGCTTCCTGATTCAGCATGTGTGCTGAGGACAGGACTGAGACATCTTTTCACCTCCATGCGCCCTGTCTTATCTGTAGAGTGGAAAGCCTAGTGTGGCCGATTAATGTGCTCTGCAGATGACAAAACTATGCTTAAACGTGAGGGACTAACATTGTCACTGACAGCTTGGGGAGATGGCATAGTGGCTAAAGGAACTTGCTTGTAAAGTCTGACAGTGTGGGTTCGTTCTCTAGTAACCTACACAAAGGCAGATGCACAAAGTGGCGCATGTATCTAGAATTCACGCAGTGGCAAGAGGACCCAGTGTATCCATACTTATAAACTCTCTCTCTCACTCAACTAAATAAGTAAGAACATTTTAAAAATAAAATAAAATAAAATTGCCATTGACATTGGAAGGCTCAGCAGCTGGACACCTCCTGATCTGCCATCAGACAGAAACCAGAGCAAGAAGCCTGTGTAAGAAAAGGGAGCTGTCTCAGCTCCGGTATCAGCCACGTTCCATGGCTGCACCATGGGTTCTCAATGGAGAGGGAGGGAGGGTGGAGGACTTTGTCCCCACCTGGAGATCTTTTATCCACTGAAGGGCTATTCCTGGCGTCTAGTGTGTACAGGGAAAGGAAGATGACAAATAGCTCACATGGACAGACCCAAACTCACACCTCACATGGACAGACCCAAACTCACACCCAAGAATCATCCAACCCAAGACTGTCAGCAGGGATGATGGTTAGTAATCGTGAACTAGACTCACCTTCATCTCATGACCACTGCACAGGTCACAAAGACAAGAGGGGAGACGGGGAGGCATGCACACCCTGTCCTGGGTCCCCAGGCAGCAACAGCTGATGGTTGGCTCTCGGCTCCACCTGACTGGGGATTGGGGGTCCTCTCTGCGCACTGTACTGTCTCCCTGGAAGGCTCGTTCTGTCTCCCACAGCCGGAGTTTGTGGTTGCCTCTGTCCTGCGGACTGTCTACAACAGGGGTCCCAGGGTGCATGTGAAAGCATTACTGCTCACCAGTGATGCGCTGCAGTTGAAATTGCGGCCACTGGTTCTGCTTATTCACTGTGCTATAAGTGCCTTAAAGGGTTAACTCATTCAGTGGGACTGGGAAACAGCCCAGTGGGTAAGAACACTTACTTGCTGCTAAAGCAGGAAGACCTGAGTTTGATCCCCATTGTCCATGGATTTACCCCCATTGTCCAAACATGTGTGCACAGGGCATGGGAATCAGCACACACATGTACATACAACATACCCTCTACGACACACAAAAATTTCAAAACTCATCTTACTTGGAGTATGAATAGTAAAAATAACTTCCCCAAGATCACACTTCAAGTTGGCAAACAGAGACTGATACCCTCACCTTGTACCTTGGACTTAGCTCTCAGGTGTACCTTGAAGTGTGACAGCCACTCCTAGCTGGACATGGACAGGGAAGGAGCATGGAGAGCTGCTTCCCAGATCTTCCCATTTCTAGGAATCTGGTCCCTGCTGCCCAGCTGAGTGGAAGAACAGCAGCATTTCAGCCTTTTTTCCTCACCCCATGCCCTAAGAAAGGGTGCAGGGCTCTGAGCTGGGGGAGGCTGTCCTGCAGGGGACTGGAGCCAGACAGAATGAGCAGGGGAGGAGAGGGAAGGGAGGTGACTTCTTCAGAGTTTGTCAAAAGTTCCAAGAACAAAGCGAGCCACACACCTGAGCTCTCTGTGGAGGTCTGCACCCCAGCACATTCCCAGTGATGCTATCTGCTATGTGGAATCAGTCTTGATTCCGGCAGGCCGACACTGGAAGTGAGCTCCAAAAAGCTCAGGCGGGAAGAAAGTGGAGTGCAGACACCCAGGACTGGCTGCAGCAGGAGACTGCACGCTGATGGTCTGAGCCCCACCTCTGCTCCCTCGGTGCGTGGGTTTTAGGAGCTTTGGTGTTTTCTAGAACAAACGAGACACCTTGCCCAGCGGCGCCCGTTGCAAGCGTGAAGACAAGCTGGTGCTGAGAAGCAGGCACAATCCCATGGGCTCTGCAGTAGCTGTGCCAGCTTTGTTACCCACTGGCTGGGTGACCTTGAACAAGTTTCTTCCCTTCTTTTGCCTCCATTCGTTTTGACTGTCAAACTGAGGGGTGGGCTCTTTGATCTGGACGCCCTGTTACATTTTAGGACTGCAGATGGATTCAGATTGATCTGGCCTCCCTAGCGCTGACCTCTTTGGCCTCCAGAGCCACATTTCCCCTAAGACACCAGCAGCAGGAAACCCAGCTCCGCAACAAGGTAGACGTGCTGCTTTCCCTTACTCCTCAGTCTCGCCCACGGAGCCTCCTCAGGCCACAGAGTCCTGTCCCTAGTGCAGCTTCGTCACGGCAACAAAGCCAGCACTGTCCCCAAGCCAGTGGACAGGCCCAGAAGCATCTCTCTCTTTCTTGGCTGAATGCCCAGGGAATTCCACCAGGCGATAGCCACAGGCGTTGCCAGGGGGGCAGACCCAGAGAACACATGCAAGGCTCTTGGCAGAGGCCCCGCAGCCCCCCTCTGCACTGACACCCCTTGCCCAACGGGGATGGAGGGCGGGCTGAGGAGGGAAACATGGAGCACAGCCTTTTAAATGTGTGTTGGTGAAGGTGGGGCTGGAAAGCGTCCCTGCTGGTCCTGCTGCGTCCTCCGAGTATGGAGGTTCCTGGGAGGGACTCTGGGCCCAGGATCACAGTTTAAAGGGCTTCAGTATGTCTTTGCTGAGGCCACTCGGTGAGGAGGAGGGGGGTGGAATTGTCAGGTGGGGTACTGAGTGGGAGTGCAGTTAAAATGGGGTGGGAAAAGTGTGGGGGGGGTAGGGGAAGATTTGAGTGAAAGGATAGGGGAGGGCTAGACATCTTGGCCAAGCACAAGTGTCCTATCTGAGTAAACACCCCTTCTACGCCTTTATGAGGTGAAGGGGGGTCCCTAAGAACCTTTAGTGTGGTGGGTGGGAGCCCTGTGGCCTCTCCTGGGGTGAGGAAGGGTCTAAGGTTAGGTGATTCATCTCTCTCCAGAGCCCCTCAGGTGCCCGTGCAAGGAGGGCCTTGTGGGGTTGGAGGGTGATGGGCAGAGCCTTTGCTTTGGTATGTCCTTGTGTTAGGACAGGGGCTTCTCCGCCAGGACTTCCACTGTGCTGGGGGACAAGACTTGTGTAGCTGAGAGGCCTCTCCCATCTGGACGTGTAGATGAGAGATGAGACCCAAACACTTTAGTAATAATGGAAGGCTCTAGATACCAGGGAGGAAGGGAGAGGGCGTGTGTGTGTGTGTGTGTGTGTGTGTGTGTGTACTCACCAGCGCACGTAAGGGTAAGTGAAAGAGGGGACCACCCTGCAAGGCTGCGCTCGGGAGGAAGGGCCGTTTCTGAAGGGCAGAAGAAGCCCTTTTGCTGCTGTCTGAGGGATGGAGACTGGGAGATCCTTTCCTTTCCTGCGGAACGCGCCTTTAGATGGAGGGCCCGGATTCTCCGGAAAGATGCTCTGGCTTTGCTCCCTGGGGGCAGGGCTCCCCTCCGAAGGGCCCACCCCATGCTCCCCAGGGCATTCGCACTTACCTCCGGGCACCTGCTCTGTTCGGTGGACTCCAGCCCACCTGTCTTCAGACTTGCAGATATGCTTCCAGCGATCCGAACTGCTCCTGGCATCTGCTAGGCTTCCCCCAGCGACTCGCCCGGCTCCCAGGCTCCGCCCAGGCGCCCTGGCCAATCAGCGCCGCCGCCTCTGGCCCTGGCTCGAGCCGGAGCCAATGGGAGCGACCGCCACGGGCCACCGCCCCCTGGGGGGGGGAGCTGGGTGTGGGGGGGGGGGACAGAGTCCGGCCTTTGCCCGCGGGATGCACCGGGGGTCTAGGAGGAGGGGCAGCGAGGGCCGGGGACACAGCAGCTGCGAAAACAGCAGTAGTGATGAAGCCGGGCGTCTCATGCCCAAAGGCGGGGACCACTCTCCAGGCTGATTTAACCTGCACCTTTACTACACTCCCATCTCCAGAGACCCTAGGACCCTTGGGGCTGCAGGCCAGGGTGTAGCTGCCCCCTCTCCCGCACGGGCCACGATCCTGTCTCTCTAGCCCTGGGATCCCAGGCTACGCACCTCTGCCCGCCCCACGTCCACTACTCAGAGACCTCTCAGCCCTATGACCATGGCCAGCTCCACAGACCGGGAAGGACAGATGACTCGCGCACAGCAGGGCGGCCGAGAGTGCTGGACTCCGAGTCAGAACAGCCGCACTGTCTCCATCCTCTATTTCCTCGCTGGTCACTGGAGACAGTGACCAGGAAATCTCCTTTGTGGTGGAAATCAAATATCAGATGTGGAGGGGAAATTTGTTAATTTCAAAGCAATGTGAGTAGTTGTTCAAAACGGCGTGGGTCACTCAGCCCCACAGCCCTTCCTTCCTTTCTCTCTTCCTTCCCCCTTCCTTGCTACCCTCCATCCTTTCTTCCTTATTTTTTGAAATGGTTTTTTTTTTTCCAGAGAGCGAGCGAGCGAGCGGGGGGGGGGGGGAGAGAGAGAGAGAGAGAGAGAGAGCGCACACGCACACCAGGACCTCCAGCCAGACCCATGTGCCTCCTTGTATATATGGCTTTACATGGGTGCTGTGGAATCGAACCCAGGTCCATAGGCTTTGCAGGCAAGCACCTTAACTGCTAAGCCATCTCTGCAACCCTCTTTTCCTTCTTTCTTTCCCTCCCTTCCTCCCTCTCCTTCCTGACTTCCTCTCTTTCTTCTCTTCCCTTTCCCTCCCTCCTTCTTCCTCAGCTATACAGTGAATTCAAGGCCACTCTGGGCTACATGAGATCCTGTCTCAACACAACAAAAAATTACAATAAAATTGAATGAATGAGGAACGATCTCATTCTTGCAATACCAGCACTGAAGAGACTGAGGCAGAAAGATCATGAGTCATGAATATGAGGCCTGAGTTACACACTGAAACCATGACTGTAATACACAAATAAATAACATAATAAGAAAACAAGAGTTGGGCTGGAGAGATGGCTTAGCAGTTAAGTGCTTGCCTGTGAAGCCTAAGGACCCCGGTTCGAGGCTCGGTTCCCCAGGACCCACATTAGCCAGATGCACAAGGGGGTGCACGCGTCTGGAGTTCGTTTGCAGAGTCTGGAAGCCCTGGCGCGCCCATTCTCTCTCTCTCCCTCTATCTGTCTTTCTCTCTGTGTCTGTCGCTCTCAAATAAATTAAAAAACTTAAAAAAAAAAGAAAACAAGAGTTACATATGTGTGTTGTGTTTGTGTGTGTGATGTGTGGAGAGTGTGTGGTGTGAAGTTTCCTTTTTGAGCTAGCAATCCAACCTGTGGGAGCTTACCCCAACACAATGAAGGGGCAAAGGGTAGATGGTAACGTGGTCTGCTGTCATTTTGTTTGTGAGAGAGCCACACTGGAAAACATATCCGGCACAGACTCAACGCACTGCCTGAAACAACAGAACAGTCCAGAAATGTTGTGCCAGTGTTTTCAGGGAATGCAGGCATTCACAGAAACAGTTTTCCCCAAGTCTGTAAAATTGGATCTAAACACACTGATGCTGATAGAGCATTCTGTGATAGTAGACATATATGTCTGGGCTTCTGTGGCAGCCACATGGTGGACACTGGCCACAAGGAGGCACTGACTCCTTGAAATGAGTGCTCCATTGAAACACTGAAATTTTAATTTCATCTAATTTTTGCTCCCCCCCCCCCAAGGTAGGATCTTGCTGTAGCCCATGCTGACATGGAATTCACTATGTAGTCTCAGGGTGGCCTTGAACTCACTGTGATCTTCCTACCTCTGCCTCCCAAGTGCTGGGATTAAAGCTGTGTGTCATCACATCTGGCTTTGTTTGCTTTTTGAGACAGGGTCTTGCTATGCAGCTCAGGCTGGCCTTGAACTTGTGATATACGTGTCTTAGTTCCCTAGTGCAAGGATTACCACTGTGTCACCATGACCGTCTAGTTCATCCTCGTTTTGGTCATGTGAATAGCACGTGCTGCGTGTCTGCAGACGCTCATGTGCTCGTGCAGAGACCGGAAGTCCTCCTCTATCAAGCTTCCTGTTCCTAAGACACAGTCTCTGACGGAACCTGGAGCTGCTCTTTTCTGTCAGACTGGCTGACCGGCGAGTCTCAGCAAACCTTCTGCCTCTGCTCCCATAGGACTCAGGTTACAGGTGCCTGTGGTCATGTCCACCTTTTGAACATGGGTGCCTGGAACCAAGCTCACTTGGTCTCGGGCTCTCTCAAGCCCTTTTGCTTGCCCAGTCAGCATTCTTATCTATTGAATCATTTCCCCAGGCACAGATGCATCTAACTTTAAGTTGAATAATTACATATAAGTGGGGCATGGTGGCTTATACTTGCCATCCCAGGACTTGGGAAGCTGAGGCAGGAGGCTCTCAGTCCAAGGCCAACGTGGTCTAATGAGTGAGTTCCAGGCCAGCATGAGCTACAGGGTGAGCTCCTGTCTCCATCCTCTCCCCCACACAGATCACATACGGAGTGGCTATCACACTGAACATCAAGGAAAGAGAGAGAAAGTGTCACTGGCATAAGTAGTAATCTCCGTGTGCTGAAATTGTGGATGATTTTCACATTGGCAGAAGCAGTGATCATGGGCTTAGCAGTTGAAGGCACTTGCTTGTAAAGCCTGACCGTCTGGGGTGCCAATCTGCAGTCAGGACCCTTATAAAGCCAGATGCACAAAATGGTGCATGCATCTGGAGTTCACTTGCGGTGGCTAGAGGCCCTGACACACTTATACTCTCACAAATACCCTTTCTCACAAATAAACATATTCTTAAAAAGCAGTAGTGGGCCGGGTGTTGCGATGCACATCTTTAATCCCAGCACTCAAGGGGCAGGGGTAGGCGGCTTGTTGTGAGTTCAAAGTCAGCCTAGGACTATACAGTGAATTCCAGGTCAGCCTGGGACAGAGTGAGACTCTACCTCGAAAAACAAACAAAAAAACAAAGTAGTAGTGATCTATGTGTATGAAAATGGACAATGACTCTTATTTTATTTGCAACTTGCTGAGGAGCTGTCTCAGTGGTTAAAAGCACTTGATACTCAAGCCTGCTGACCAGCGTTCAATGCTCAGCAACCAGGTAAAGTGGAGGAAAAGCAGGGCGCCAAGTCTGCACACGTGCAGCACGCACCACACATATTCTACATGCAAGCAAAGAAAGAGGAGCAGGGAAAGCACTTGAGAAGACACATCTCCCAAGCTGTCCAATGGCCGACAGGCCCGCGGCAAGATGCTCTACACTATTAGCGCTGGAGTCGGGCACATCGGGACCAGAGTGGACACCACTTCCCACTCACACGATGACCAGCAGGCAGCAATGGACACTAACAAGTGTTGGCGAAGACGTGGCGATTCTGGGAGCGCATGAGTTGTTGGGGGGGATGGGTGATGTAAACCAGTGCCACCACTCTGGGTAACAGTGTGCCGTTTCCTTAATAAGTTAAACACAGAATTGGGCTAGTATCCAGTAATCTCCCAGACACCTATCTAGAATTCAAAACAAGTGTTCAAACAGGAACAGCCTGAATGTGGAGACACTAGAAATAACTACCCAGTGAAAAGACAGACTGTGGTATAATCCCACAGAGGAATATTATTCTGGGGCTGGAGAGGTGTCTTAGCAGTTTCCCAAGGTGTTTGCCTGCAAAGCCAAAGGACCTCAGCTCGATCCCCCAGGACCCACGTAAGCCAGATACACAAGGTGGTGCATGCATCTGGAGTTCGTTTGCAGTGCCCGGAGGCACAAACACACCCATTCATTCTCTCTCTTTCTCTGTGTGTCTTTTCCCTCTCTCGCTCTCTCAAATAAATAAATTAAATTTTAAAAAAGAATTGTTCTGCTACAAAAAAGAACACAGGGATGATACATGCTGTAACATGGATGGGTCTTGAAAACAAATCTTCCACAAGCAGGAAGCGCCCACAGTGGGAATCCACAGTAACAGGCTTTGGCAGATGAGCCTGGCGGTGAGGGAAGTGGGGACTAAATGGGTACGGGTGAACTTCTGCGGTGACAAAAAGCTCTGAACCAGATGGTGTAAACATTTCTCGCGCTAAGTGGAGTGTGTCCAAGGACATTAAATTGTGCATTTTATGATGGTTAGATTTGTGTTATGTATATTTTACCATAATAAGAAATGGCTGCTTCAGTGGGGGCACAAGGTGGCTAAACAGGTAGCCACACATTGTAACATCTTTGTATGAATTTTGCGGCAGGATCTCATACATAGTTGAGGCTTGCCTTGAACTTGTGGCGATCCCCTTGCCACTGCTTTCCCAGTGCGGGCCTGCGTCACCACATCTGGCTTCACAACTTGCAACGTCCATTGTCACCAGCTTTGCTTGGTTACTTTCTCAGTTGCTTGGGTGGAGGATCTGACTAGAGCTCTCCTTCAACAGATAATGTATTTAGTAACCACTGAGCTGGGGTGCAAGGTCCTGCCACCAGCAGCCTCCATCCTAACGCTCGGAGACAGGCTGTAACAGGACAAACAGAAGAAAACTAGTTTCTAATGACATGCTCAAGAGAGCCGGGTATGGGGACTCACTCCTGAACAGGAAGCTTCCTCCAGGCTCTAATCTCCCCAAGCCTCAATGTGAACCTCTGTGGCCACCTAAGCCCCACAATGTCAAGGTCCCTTCTGTGACTGATGGTCATGACCAGCTGTGATAGGTCCAGTCCGTGTTCTCTATAAGCTCAGATGGGTGGGGCCATAGTGAGGCAGTCCCTGTGAGCAGATACAAGGGGGCCTGGTGGGCTCTGGATTTGTCCGGGCCAATAGAGAGGAAAAAGGGAGAGGGAGAGAGGGAGAGGAGGAGAGAGGGAGAGAGAGAGAGAAAAGATGAGGAGGAAGAGGAGGAGGAGAGAGTGGACCCGGACTGAGAAGAGTTGGTGGGGAGATTTTTGCACATTATTGAGAAGAGACAAGAGGAGACGAGAGGGGAGGGGAGGGGAGGGGAGGGGAGGGGAGGGGAGGAGGGGAGAGGAGAGGAGAGGAGAGGAGGGAGAGGAGAGGAGAGGAGAGGAGAGGAGAGGGGAGGGGAGGGGAGAAGGCGAGAGGAGAGGAGAGGAGAGGAGAGGAGAGGGAGGAGAGGAGAGGAGAGAGAGGAGAGGAGAGGAGGGGAGAGGAGAGGTGTTTTTTTGGCTTTTGGCTTTTGGCTTTTGCCTCTTAACTTTTATTTTTTGGCTCTTTGGAATTTACTCTTGGGTTTGTTTTCTTTGGGGAGACTTTGGTGTGGGATTTTTATTTTATTCCAGCTTGGTTTTCAGTCTTGATTTTTATTTTACTTTCTTTTGTTAACTACATCTTTCATTTCCTCTTTACTTTTATCTTTATTTTTTGTTCTTTTGCTTTTGGCTTTTTGTCTTTTACTTTATTTTTTGACTCTTTGGAGTTTACTTTCTGGTTCGTTTTCTTTGGGTAGACTTGGGTATAGGACTTCTGTTTTATTCCAGCTTGGTTTTCAGTTTTTATTTTTATTTTACTTTCTTTTGTTAACTACATCTTTCATTTCCTTTACACTTTTATCTTTATTTTTTGTTCTTTTGCTTTTGGTTTTTGCCTTTTAACTTTATTTATTTATTTATTTTTTGGCTCTTTGGAATTTATTTTCTGATTTGTTTTCTTGGGGGAGTCTTTGGTGTGGGATTTCTGTTTTATTCCAGCTTGGTTTTCAGTTTTTATTTTTATTTTGACTCTTTATTTTTACTTTCTTTTGTTAACTACATCTTTCATTTCCTTTTTTACTTTTATCTTTATTTTTGTTCTTTTGCTTTTGGCTTTTTGCCTTTTAACTTTATCTTTTTGGCCCTTTTAAATTTCTGGTTCATTTTCTTTGGGTAGACTTTAGTGTGGGATTTCTGTTTTATTATTGATTGGTTTCTGGTTTGGATTTTTATTTTGATTGTTTATTTTACTTTCTTTTGTTAGCTACATATTTTCCTTTATCTTTATTTTTTATTTATTTAAAAAAAATTTTTTTTTATTTATTTATTTGAGAGCGACAGACACAGAGAGAAAGACAGATAGAGGGAGAGAGAGAGAATGGGTGCGCCAGGGCTTCCAGCCTCTGCAAACGAACTCCAGACGCGTGCGCCCCCTTGTGCATCTGGCTAACGTGGGACCTGGGGAACCGAGCCTCGAACCGGGGTCCTTAGGCTTCACAGGCAAGCGCTTAACCGCTAAGCCATCTCTCCAGCCCTTCCTTTATCTTTTACTTTAGCATTTTATTTTGTACTTGTAGCTCTGCTACGATGTCTCAGGCCGAGGAGACCCTGTGGTCTCAGTATGAGGACCTCAGCCTCATCGGCATGGGCGCCTATTCGAGCGTCCGAAAGGCTCACCACCGCTCAACAGGAGTCACGGTGGCCATCAAGGTCCTGGAGAAGCGGCGTAGAGTTCACACAGTTGCACAGGAGGTGGAAATAATGAAGATACTCGCACACCCGAACACGGTGTCGCTATTTCAGATAGTTGATACAAAAGACAACATCTACTTGGGTCTGGAATTTTGCCAGAAAGAGCTGCTGGAACACATCTCCATGAAGGGCTGCTTGCAGGAGGATTTTCAGACAAATCTTAGATGCCATCTCTTACTGCCACAGCCATGGAATAGTATACCAACCCATAAAGCCAGACAACATCATGGTGGATGACAGGGGTAAGGTCACAGTCATAGACTTCGGCCTGGCCAGCAGATTTTTGCCAGGACAAATGCTGACCAAGTACTGTGGGACTTACAAGTACACGCTTCCAGAAGCTATCTCTTTCAAAGCATAATATGGCCCTAAAAAGGACATGTGGTCCTTGGGAGCCCCTCTCTATTATATGGTAACCGGGACTATCCCTTTTAACTCTGATGAACGCAGGGAGCTCTGCCTGAAGATCACCACAGGGGATTGTAAGGTACCTGAAGGCCTCTCTGATGAATTGAAGGATCTCATTAGGCTTTTTACTAACTGCAGATACAGAACGGAGGCCAACAATAGAAATTATGAATCACCATTGGCTCGAGCAGGGACAAGGGGTTCAGAAAATCGTGAGCCACTCGCCAGACAGCTGAGCAGGAACATCATATCACTTACGGAATTCATGCAATTTGATGTAGATGACACCCTTGAAGACATCCAGGAACATAAGTATGACGAAATCATGGCAATGTATCTCACAGCATTGTCCGAGGCACAGAGCAGGATGGGGGTCAAGGCTGAAGACAAGCCTGTCTGTCCAGGATCGATGCCTCTCCCCACCCCCACTGATCGTGCTGCCTTCCCTGTGACCCCCAAGATGGAACATCCCGCGCCTGTGTTTCGGACACTGTCTTCAGGCTTCACAGCACAGGAACAGACTGAGGATGGGCAGCAGGCAGAGCCTAAGGATTTCAGGGTTGCCAGTTTACCCAACCTGCACATATCCTGGCCACGAAGAGGCCCCCTGTCAAGCTGAGTTCCGAATGTCCTCGCCCCAATACTGCTCCAGCCTCCCGCTGTCCCAGCCCTGGGCCACAGCTCCTGCAGAAGGCACGTCATACAACTAAAGAAGACTGAGGTCCCAAGGCCCTGGAGCAGATCAGCCCCGCGGTAACAAAAGACAAGCCGGCAGCATCAACCCAGGGCAGCCAGGAGCGAGGGAGGATGCTGGAGCTCCCCGAGCACATGGCGAACATTTCTGAATGGGACACTGAGCCCTCGAACCGCCTGCGCAGCCACTTGAAGGCCTTGCGCGGCAGAATCCAAAGCGGCCGAGAAGAGCGTCCACTGCGGGCCTGCCCGGGACCTCCGCCTCTTCCGGAAGCGCGTGTTTCACAGCAAGCAGTGGATATCCAGGAAGACGATGACACCCCCGTCACCCCAGTAGACACGAGCATGTGTATTCCGTGTGTGTGGCCCAAGAGGCAAGGTCCAACCCTCCTGAGCAGTCGTCTGTGCCCTCTTCTGCCAGCTCCCCTCTCCTCGCCACTCCTGCACCCTCCCGCTGCTTCTCCCAGAGCCTGGACAGAATACACTTGTATTGACATCACCACTCAGTGTGTGGTGATTTTTTAAACATATTTTAATCCAAAGTTGCCTGAGAAGGCTGTTTCACTGCACGCCTTCCCAGAACCTCCACCTTTTCAGGAAGCATGTGTCCCCAGTGCAAGCAGTGGACGGTTGTGAAGACCACGAAGACCCCAGCAATCTGTAGACAGTCAGGTGTGTGTACATCTCTGTGGTGACAACAGGAAAGGGAAGAAAAGACCCTCCTGAGCAGACGTCATATGACATCTTAGGTGCAAGCTCCCCTTCCCCTGCAGCCTCCTCTCCCCCTCCTCCCTGAGACTTGAAAGAATATATCCGTGTTGATTTTAACCATAGAGCATGTGATTTTATTTTTACATTTGCTTCAGAAAACTAATATGTATGGGTAAACAATATTTAGTAATTAAATGTGGAAAGCACTAGCTAAAGGAAAAAGAAGCACAAACTTATAAGCAGCAAATGAAGGATAGTGTGTACGACCCCAGGGTCCACAGGTCCTTGGGTGAGGATAAGGTTTCCCCTCTTCTGAGCGTAGTTCATGTCAAGTTTGTATGTGAAGACACATTCAAAAGCTCATCTTTGGGGCTGGAGAGGTGGCTTAGCGGTTAAGCGCTTGCCTGTGAAGCCTAAGGACCCCGGTTCGAGGCTCGATTCTCCAGGACCCACGTTAGCCAGATGCACAAGGGGGTGCACGCATCTGGAGTTCGTTTGCAGTGGCTGGAGGCCCTGGCGCGCCCATTCTCTCTCTATGTGCCTCTTTCTCTCTCTCTCTCTGTCGCTCTCAAATAAATAAAAATAAACAAAAAAATTTAAAAAAAAAAAAAAAAAGCTCATCTTTCCATTGAGGGTAGAGAGGGCTTCCAATGACCACAGTCCCAAGATAATTTCTTTTTGGAGAAAGAAATACACACACACACACACACACACACACACACACACACACACAGACGGGGGGGGGGATAAATATAGACAAACCAGGGCCAGAGCAATTGTATGGTCCTTATGCTTCACAGGCAAGTGCCTTAATTGCTAAGCCATCCCTCCAACCCAGTCCAAAACAATTTATATAGCTCCAAGTTTACTTATAACTTGCAATGTCATTAAAAAAAGCTCGTATTGTTTTCCGTTTTTGCATCAATGTCTGTCCTTCACATCCCTGGTCACTCAGGCAGAGAAGCTTAGGTTTATTTGCAATTCTTTTCTATTTTCACATTCTAGGAATGGAACCCAGGTCCTTGAACATGGCAGGCAAGGACTCTGCTATTAAGCCATTCCACAGACCTTAACCCATATCATGTTCGTTTCCCCTCCTCTGTCTCTTGCCTGATTATTTCAGAATCTATTCCTGGGTTACTATTTCACTTTCCTTGACCACACCCTTTTCTTTATGCCCCCAAACAGACTCCAGTTTATAGCATTGTAGGAATCACCTTATTGCCGGGAGAAACATGTAGCCAAAAGCACTGTGTTGGAAGTAAGACTTTATTTCAGAACATAGTTTGAGCAGAAGTTTCACCACGGGAATGACATGGAAAAGAAGCCAACCAAGCATCACATCTTGCCACAGCAACAAAGGAAGTAATCTGAATGAGCTCACTGTGAATACCCTGAGGGATGGGCTCATAAGCCTCAAAGACTGCCCTAGACATCACACTTCCTCTAGGAAGGTTCCACAACCTTCCCAAATTGCCAACAATTGGGGATCAAGTATTCAAAACACATGAGTCTATGGGAGGCATTTCACATTCAGGTCATAAGCTTCTTCCCCTGGCCTCCGTAGTCTTATTGCCATCTTTTTTTTAAAAAAATATTTTATTTATTAATTTAGTTAGTTAGTTGACAGAGAAAGAGGGAGAGTGAGAGAATGGGCTCGCCAGGGCCTCCAGCCACTGCAAATGAACTCCAGACACGACCCCCTTATGTATCTGGCTGATGTGGCTTATTGCCATCTTATGAGGCAAAATGCATTTAGTCCAACTTTGAAAGTACCCTTAGTCTTCACCAGTCCCAACACTGTTTGAAAGTCTGAAGTCTCATGTGAGACTGTCATTTGAGACAACTTATTAACTGTGAGCCTGTAAAACCAAAACACAAATTTCATACTTCCAACACATGGTAGCACAGAGTAAATACTCCCATTGCAAAAAGAAGGCATAGCAAGGGAAAACTAAATCAATGTAAGATGGAAAATCTTCAGGGCAAACATCAAATCCTGCAGTCCTGTGTCTGGCGCCTGGAACGGCGAAAAAATCCTATGGGTTTCAAAACGCTTTGAGAACTGTCCACCCCTCCCCCAGACGTGCTGGCTGCAGTCAGGGCAGACCCACCCTGAGGCTGCAGCTGTCCTTGGTGGGCATTCCGCAGTCCTGGCCTCCTCCTAATCCAAGGGTCTCCACAGCCACCCAAGGCTCATCTTCAGAGCTCCATTCAAAGGCCTCCAAGGACCTCCCTGCAGGGACCTCTACTCTGCCTCGCACTGACCTGAAATCATGGGTGACCTCCACGACCCTGTATTTCCTGCACTTGTCAAACGTGTAAGACCAGCACCAGGAGGACTGCCAAGCCTGCTCACATTTGCCTGTGTTTTTTCCTCTGCCAGACACACCAGCACATTTACCTTTAAACTCAACTTTCCTCCATTTCTCAGAACATAGGCTGAGGGTAGCAGCCTCTCCACCAGATCACCACACAAACTGCTTCTAGGCCAGCTGGTAAAGTCTCCTTTCCTCTCTGAAACCTCGTATGCTGAGCCAGCACGGTCCCCATTTCTATGCTATGGTCTTTCAAACTCTCACCAGAATGACCTTTCCAAGCTCTGCTTAACATCCTTTGAGGCCTCTCTAGTCCAGAGTTCCAAATCTGTCCACATTCCTCCCACACTCAAGTCTCCTCCCACGGTCCTCCTCACTGCAGCAGGGGCCTCATTACCATGTTATGTAGCAGTTACTATCTTGTTTCTGGGCACACCAAGCAGCCTAAACAGTTTATGGGACAAAAGGGTTTATTTCAGGTAACAGTTTTGCGTGGAAGCTTCATGTTGGTGGTGACGCATGGTGAGAAGACAACTGAAATCGACATCGTGTCACTGCAGGGGGGAAGGACATAATCTGAATCAGCCATGACTAAACGTCCAGTGGGATGGACAAATAAAACTCAAGGTTCACTGTCAATCCTCGGTGGTACACCTCCTCCAGCAAAGTTCCCCTTCCAAGGAGTCCAAAGCCTTTCCAATTGCCACCAGCTGGGGATCATGTGTTACTGTATTCAGATCTTCCAACTCTGAGCAAAACAGTCCATTGAGCTGTACTTATAGCACGGCAAGGTGTCTCTCAAGCCAAGGATTCAAGTCGTTCCACATTCCTCTTGAAAACCAGCTCCAAAAGGCCAAACCACACAGTCAGGTTTCAAGCAGCAATGACCCCACTTACAGAATCATCTTTACTGCCACAGTCAGGTTTGCACCACTGGCAGAAATCACCTGACCAAGGGCAGCTTGTGGGGGGAAGAAGGCTTATTTTGGCTTACAGACTTAAGAGGGAAGCTCCATGACAGCAAGGAAAACAATGGCATGAACACAGGATGGACATCATCTTCTAGCCAATATCAGGTGGCCAACAACAACAGGAGTATGTGCCAAACACTGGTAAGAGGAAGCTGGTTATAACACCCATAAGCCCCCCCCCCCCCAATACACTGCCTGCAATAGGCGTTAATTCCCAAATCTCCATCATCTGGAAACCTAGTATTCAGAACACCTAAATTTATGGGGGACACCTGAATCAAACCACCACATTCCACCTTTGGTCCCCATACACTCATAACGATGTGTGATGTAAAATGCAATGCATTCATTCAAATTTAAAAGTCCCCATTGTTTTTGTCACTCCCAATGATCTTCAAACATCTCCATAGCCCCAAGTCTTTTAATTGAGCCATAATACCAAAAATAAACCCAAAAAAGCCATAATGGCACAGAATCAACATTCACACTGCAAAGATGACATTGGATATAGCAAAGAAATATTCAACCACTATGAGATTTAAAACAACCAGAACAAAAATCAAACTCTGTAGCTCCAAGTCCAGCAACTCTAGTCAGTGACAAATCTCCAAGTCCAATAATTCTAACCAATGGCAAGTCCCTAGAGTGCCAACTCTACTCACCAGCTAGGCTACTCACAGACCTGGAAAACTTGATGTGGGGTTGGCATCTCTTTATAGCAGCCTCTCATAGTCCCGGCATCTCCACTGGGTCTCCACTGCAACCCACAGTTCATCCTCATGGCTCCATCAGGTCTTCATGCAGGCAATCCAGCAAACCTGCTTCACATCACCCATGGTTGTTTCCAAACATAAGACAATGCTGCAAATTCAATATCCCACTCTTTCCTGCATTTCTCATATCCCACAATACAAAGTGGGGTGCCTATTTGTTAATCCAGGCTGGAATAATTCAGACTTGAAGAACAGACACTCCTTTTGCATTCAGTCCTCTTCAAAAGACTGCATTCTTTCCATTACTCCAATGCAGGTCAGCTGGCCCAATCTCAATGGTTATAATCTCCCATACAATTGCAGCTGAACAACATGTATTGGACCAAAGATTTCATTTTTGGGCCATTTCCCTCTGCTCACACCAGTCCATTTCTATGGAATGGAACCCTGCTCAAATTCTCAGGACACAGGCATAATAGCAAGCCTCTCACACAAACTGCTTCTAGCCCAGTGCAGGCAAAGCTGTTTCCTACCCTTATAAGCCAAACATCACAGTCCATAGTTCTTAATGCATTGAGCTCTTTCAACTTTGACCAGAACAGTTCTTCAGCATATACTTACAGCACTGCAAGGCATCTCTTAGGCCAAGGCTTCACATCCTTCCACATTCCTTGTGAAAATCAGCTCCAAAAGCCCAAAGCAACAGTCAGGTTTCAAGCAACACCACCACTCTCAGTACCAACTTTACCATTGCAGTCAGGTTCACATTGCTTGTAGAAAACACAAAAAACAAAGGAAACAAAGGTTTATTTTAGCTTACAGACTCGAGGGAAAGCTCCATGAAGGCAGGGAAAAACGATGGTGTGTGTGGAAGGTGGACATTACCTCCTGGCAGACATCAGGTGGGCATCAACAACAGGAGATTTTGCCAAACACTGACAACAGAAAGCTGGATATAACACCCACAAGCCAGCCCCCAACAATGCACTGCCTCCAGGAGACATTAATTGCCAAATCTCCATCATCTGGGAGCCTAGCATTCAGAACACCTAAGTTTATTGGGGACACCTGAACTAAACCACCATATTCCACCCCTGGCCATACACTGATAACCACACATGATGTAAAATGCAATGCATTCGTTCGACTTTGAATGTCCCCAGTGTTTTATCACTTGCAATGATGTTCAAAACTCCCTATGGTCCAAAGTCATCTAACTGAGCCATAATACCAAAAGTAAACTTAAAAACCCACAATGCCACTGGGCCTGGTGGTGCACGCCTTTAATCCCAGCACTTGGGAGGCACACATAGGAGGATCAACATGAGTTTGAGGCCACCTTGAGACTACACAGTGAATTCCAGGTCAGCCCGAGCAACAGTGAGACTCTATTTCAGAAAAAAAAAACAAAACAAAACCATAATGCCACCAAATCGACATTCACACTGCAAAATGGCATAGCCAAGAAATATTCAACCAATACAAGATTAAAAAAACCAAAAACAGGGAAAACATCAACCTCTGTAGCTCCAAGTCCAACAACTCCAATCAGTGAAAAATCTCCAAGACCAATAATTCTAACCAATGGAAGCCTCTGGAGTTCTAATTCCCTCTCTCCAGCTAGGCTATTCACAGTCCTGGAAAACTTCATACATGGGCAGCAGCTTTCCTTAGCAGCCGTCCTGTGGTCCCTGCATCTCCACTGGGTTTCCACTGTAGCCCATGGTTCATTCTCACGGCTCCATCAGGTCTCCATGCAGGCATCCAGCAAACCTGCTGCACACTGCCCATGGCTGTTTCCAAACACAAGACCGTGCTCCAAATTCAATGACCCTCTCTTTCCTGTATTTCTCACACTCCACAGCACAAGGTGGGGTGCCACTTTGTTAATCCAGAGGAATGAGGCAGACTTTGAAGAACAGGACACTTCTTCAGCCGACTCTGCACTCTTTCTGTTGAACAATGCAGGTCAGCTGGCCCAATGTCAATGGTTGTAATCTCTCATTCAATTGCAGCTGAATGGGTAGAAGTTTCAGAAAAAAGATCTCATTTCTGTGCCATATCTCTATGCTTACACTAAGCCATTTCTACGTAATGCAAACGTGCTCAAGTTCTCAGAACATGAGCATCACCACAAGCCGCTCACACAAAATGCTTCTAGCCCAGTCCTGGCAAAGCTCTTCATCACCCTCATAAGCCAAACCTCCTAGACAATAGTTCTTACTGCATTGAGCTCTTTCAACTCTGACCAGAATAGTTCATCAAGGTATACTTAGGCCAAGGCATCTCTTAGGCCAAGGTTTCAAATCCTTCCACATTCCTAATGAAAATCTGTTCCAAAAGGCCAAAGCCACAGGTCAAGTTTCAAGCAGCTATGACCACACCCTTGGGACCAACTTTACTGTTGCAGTTAGGTTCACACTGCTTGAAGAAAAACACTGGACCAAGAGCAGCTTGTGGAACATAAAGGTTTATTTTGGGTTATATTCGAGAGGGAAGCTCCATGATGGGAGCAGAAAACGATAGCCTGAGCAGAAATTGTACAATTCCTGCTGGCCAACACCAGGACAACAACAGGGGAGTGTTCCAAACAGTGGGAAGAAGAAGCTGGCGGTTACACCCATAAGCCCACTGCCAACAACACACTGCCTCCCGGAAGCATTAATTCCCTAGTGTTCATCATTTGGGAACCTAGCTTTTCAGAACACCTAAGTTTATGGCAGATACCTGAAGCAAACCACCACATTCCTCTCCTGGCCCCTATAAGCTGATAACCACACATGATGTAAAATCCAATGCATTCATTTAAGTTTAGAAGTCCCCATAGTTTTTGTCACTCACAATGATGTTGAAACCCTGCCACAGTCCAGATCTTTTAACTGAACCATAATACCAAAAATAAACCAAAAACCCATAATGGCTAAGAATCAACTTTCACATTGCAAAGATGGCACTGGGCATAGCAAAGAAATATTCAACAAATACCAGATTTAAAACAACCAGGGCAAACACCAAACTCTGTAGCTCCAGGTCCAACAACTCTAATCAGTGATAAATCTCTAAGTCCAATAATTCTAATCCATGACAAGTGTCTGGAGTTCCAATTTCACCCCTCCAGCTAGCCAACTAATAGTAGTGGAAAACTTCAGTCACGGCTGGGAGCTCTCCTTGGCAGCCATATTGAGGTCCCAGCATCTCTACTGGGTCTCCACTGAAACTCTCGGTCCATCCTCACAGAACCATTGGGTCTCAATGCTGGCAATCAGGCAAGCCTGCTTTCACACTGCCCATGCCATTTCCAAAACAAACAAACAAAAAACCCATAATACTGTGCTGCCAATTCAACGACGCTCTCTTTCCTGCATTTCTCATACTCTACAATGTCAGGTGGGGTGCCAGTTTGTTAATCCAGGGGGGAATGAAGCAGACTTTGAAGAACAGGACATACTTTCAAAAGACTGCATTCTTTCTGTTGTATCAATGCAAGTCAGCTGGCAAAAACTCAATGGTTATAATCTCTTATACAATTGTAGCTTAAAGGGCAGAAGTTTTAGACCAAAGATTTCATTTCTGTGCCATTTCCCTCTGCTCACACCAGTCCATTTCTACACAATGCAACCCTGCACAAATTCTCAGAACACGGGCATAACACCCGGCCAATCACAAAACTGCTTCTAGCCCAGTCCAGGCAAAGTTCTTTCTCATGCACATAAGCCAAGCTTCACCGTCACTGTCCATAGTTTTTAATGTGCTGAGGCTTTTCAACTCTGAAGAGAACAGTCCATCAAGTTGTACTTACAGCAGTGCAAGGCCTCCTTAGTCTAAAGGTTCAAATCCTCCCACATTCCTCTTGAAAACCAGCTCCAAAAGGCCAAAGCCACACAGTCATGATTCAAGCAGCAATGACCTCACTCTCGGGACCAAGTTTAAGGCAGCAGTCACGCTCACAATGCCTGTAGGAAACACCTGACCAGGAGCAGCTAGTGGGGAAGAAAGATTTATTTTGGCTTACAGACTTCAAGGGGAAGCTCCATGTTGACAGCGAAAAACGATGGCCTGAGCAGAACTTGGACATCAACCTCCTCGCCAACACTAGGTGGCCAACAAACAACAGGAGAGTGTGCCAAACATTGGCAAGAGGAAGCTGGTTATAATCCCCTAAGTCCTCACCCAACAATACACTGCCTCCAAGAGGCATCACTTCCCATGTTTCCATCAGCTGGGAACCTAGAATTCTGAAGACCTTAAGTTTATAAGGGACAACCGAATCAAAACTCCACACTTGGTACCCACAATCTGATAACCATATGTGATGTAATACGCAATGCATTTATCCAAGTTTAAAAGTCTCCATCATTTTTTCGTTCCCAATGATGTTCACACATCGCCAAAGTCCAAAGTCTTTTAACTGAGCTATAATACCAAAAATATACCAGAAAACACAGAACATTCTCACTGCAAACATGGCCTTGGGCATAACAAAGAAATAGTCAACCAACACAGGATTTAAAGTAACCAGGGAAAACATCAAACTTTGTAGCTCAAGTACAACGCCTAGTCAGTGACAAATCTCCAACTTCAATAATTCTCACCCATGAACAGTTTTCTAACCAATGAACAGTCTTCAGAATCTCAATTCTGCACCTACAGCTGTGCTACCCACAGGCCTGGAAAATACCACAAGGGGCCAGCAGTTCTCCTTAGCAGCCTTTTCATGTTCCTGGCAGCTCCACTGGGTCTCCACTGCAACACACGGTCCATCCTTACGGCTCCATTGTGTCTCCATGCAGGCAATGCAGCAAACCTGCTTCCCATTGCCCATGGCAGTTTCTAAAACACAAAACCATGATGCAAATTAAATGATCCTCTCTTTCTGCATTTCTCATACTCCACAATAGCATGTGTTGTGCCAATTTATTAACCTAGGCTGGAATGAAGCAGACTTTGAAGAACAGGACACTTCAGCATTCAGGCCACTTCAAGAGACTACATCCTGTCTGTTGTTCTAATGCAGGTCTGCTCATCTAACCTCAATGGTTGTAATCTCACACAACTGCAGCTGAACAGGCAGAAGTTTTGAACCAAAAATTTAATTTTTGTGCCATATCCCTGTGCTCATACCAGCCCATTTTTGTGCAATGCAACCCGGCACAAATTGTCAGGACATGGGCATAACAGCAAGCTTCTCACACAAACCACTTCTATCCCAGTCCAGGCAAAGCTCTTTCTCACCCTCATGAGCCGAACCTCACCATCCATACTTCTTACTGCATTCAGGTCCTTCAACTCTGACCAGAATAGTCCATTAACCTGTACTTACAGCAGTGCAAGGCATCTTTTGGCCAAGGTTTCAAATCCTTCCACATTCCTCTTGCAAACAAGCTCCAAAAGGCCAAAGCCACACAGTCACATTTCAAGGAGCAATGAACCCACTCTCAGGACCAACTTTACTGTTGTAGTCAAGATCACATTGCTTGCAGAAAACACTCAACCAAAAGCAGCTTGTGAGAAGAAAGGTTTATTTTGACTTACAGGCTCAATAGGAAGCTCCATGATGGCAGGTGAAAATGATGGCATGAGCAGAAGGTGGACATCACCTCCTGGTCAACCTCAGGTGGACACCAACCAACAGGACAGTCTACAAAAACACTGTCATCAAAAAGCTGGTTATAACACCCATAATCATGCTGCAAAAATACACTGACTCCAGGTGGCATTAATTCCCATTCCATCACCTGGGAGCCTAACATTCAGAACACCTAATATTACAAAGGACACCTGAATCAAATCCCACATTCTGCCTCTAGGCCCAAAAACTGATAACCACATGTGATGTAAAATGCAATGCATTTATTCAAGTTTAAAAGTTTCTATCATTTTTGTCACTCCCAATGATGTTCAAACATCCCTATAGCCTGAAGTCTTTTAACTAAGCCAACATAAAAACACCTAATGCCACTGAATTAACATTCACACTTCAAAGATGGTATTGGATTTAGCAAAGAAATTTTCAACCAATACAAGATTTAAAAGAACCAGGGCCATTGGGCTAGGCAGAGCTTCCCTCCAATCCCTGTACTCAGGAGGCAGAGGTAGGATGATCACTGTGAGTTTGAGGCTAGTCTAAGACTACATAGTGTATTGCAGATCAGCTTGGGCTAGAGTGAAACTCTACATTGAAAAACCAAAGTAAATAAATAAATGAATAAAAACAACCCAGACCAACATCAAACTGTAGCTCCAAGTTTAACAACTCTAGCCAGTGACAAATCTTCAAGTCCAATAATTCTAACCAAAGTCAAGTCTTGGGAGTTCCAATTTTGCTTCTCCTCCTAGGCTACTCACAGACCTGGCTAACAGCAGGTGGACCTCAACAACAGGAGAGTATGCCAAACACTGGTAACAGGAAGCTGGCTATAACACCCATAAGCCCACCTCTAACAATATACTGCCTCCAGGAGGCATTAATTCCCAATCTTCATCAGCTGGGAGCCTTGCATTCAGAATACCTAAGTTTATAAGGGACACCCGAAGCAAACTACCACATTTGGTCCCTGGCCTCATACACAGATAACCATACATGATGAACAATGTAGTGAATTCATCCAACTTTAAATGTTCCCATTGTTTTTGTCACTCACAATAATGTTCAAATATCCCCATAGCCCAAAGTCTTTTAACTAATACATAATACCAAAAACAAACCAAAAAAACCCCATCACATTCACACTGTAAAGATGGCATTGGATATAGCAAAGAAATATTCAACCATTACCAGATTTAAAACAACCAGGGCAAACATCAAACTCTGTTGCTTCAAGTCTAACAACTCTAGTAATGATTAAAACTCCAAGTCTAATAATTCCAATCAATGAAATTTGTCTGGTCTTCTAATTCCACTCCTGCAGCTAGACTACTCACCGGTCTGGAAAACTTCATGTGGGGAAAACAGCTCTCTTAGCAGCCCTCTTGTGGTCCAAGCATCTCTACTGGGTCTCCATTGCACACCAAGGTCCAGCCTCAAGGTTCCATTGGATTTCCAAGCACAAAATTTACCAAACCTGCTTCTCACTGTCATGGCCATTTCAACAAAAAAAGACCATGCTTCAAATTCAATGACCCTCTCTGACCTGCATTTCTTATACTCCACAATACCAGGTGGGGTGCCAATTTGTTAATTCAGGGAGGAATGAAGCAGACTTTGAAGAAAAGGATACTCCCTCAGCATTCAGGCCCCTTCAAGAGACTGCATTCTGTCTGTTGTCTCAATGCAGGTGTGCTGGCCCAATCTCAGTGGCTGTAATCTCTCATACAATTGCAGTCAAATGGGCAGAAGTTGTGGCCAAAGATTTCATTGCTATGCCATATCCCTCTGGTCTCACTAGGCCATTTCTATGCAATACATCCCTGCACTAATTCTCAGGACATGGTCATAACAGCAAGTTTCTCACACAAACTGCTTCTAGCCCAGTCCTAGGATAGCTATTTCTCACTCTTATAAGCCAAACCTCATAGTCTATAGTTCTTAATGCATCCAGGTCTCTCAACTCTGACCAGAATAGTCCATCAAGCCAGTCAGTCCAAGTGCCAGGGGTCTCTTAGGTCAAAGTTTCAAATTCTTACACATTCCTCTTGAAAACCAGCTCCAAAAGGTCAAAGCAACACAATCAGGTTTCAAGCAGGAATTACTCCTCTCTCAGGACCAACTTTACTGTTGAAGTCAGGTTCACATTGCTGGCAGAAAACATTTTGGCCTAAAGACTCAAGAGAAAGCTCCATGTTGGCAGGGGGAAATGATGGTATGAGCACAAGCTGGACATTACCTCCTGTCCAACATCAGGTGGCCAACAACAACCGAAGAGTGTGCCAAACACTCCAAGATAAAGCTGGTTATAACACACATAAGCCCGCCCCCTACAATACACTACCTCCAGAAGGCATTAATTCCCAAATATCCATCATCTGGGATCCTAGCATTCAGAACACCTAGGTTTATGGGGGACACCTGAACCAAACCACCATACCTGGGTTTCACTGAAAAAGTGACAGACTTGTGTTTAGACCACACACTTGCTACTTCTGCACCCTGTGACCTTGGGGGGCATACATTAGCCTCTAAGTTCTGGCTTACCAACCTCTAATATGGGTGCAGAGACTGGAAACAAAGCTCAGTGGTAGAGCATTTACCTAGCATTTTAGGGCTCTGGTCCAATACCCAGCACAGCCATAGAATACAACATGGTCCACAGCTGTGCAGGTAAAAGAGAGCACAGGTAAGTGCTCAAGACTGAGGGTGTGATCTGAGTCAGGCCTGGGACTAGCTGGCTACTAAACACTTTCAGATCTAGTGTAGGACCGCTGCATTATGCAGATCAGGTTAGTGAAGATGTCATAAACATTGCTGGAAACTCACGTTTTGGAGGGGCTACCCAGGGCCAATGGGACTAATGAATACTCAGGATTCCTGAAGGATGCTCCTACTGTTGATCCATGGGGCTGGAATTCATGGCAAGTATTCTTCCTGGCACCAGCAGTACCACCAGGTGGTGAATGAGAGATGCCATCCTCCCACCATGGATCCTGGGGGGGAGAGATGTCCTCAGGGCTCCTTGGGAGATGGAAGTCAAGAACAAGTTCAGGGCTGGGTTGATCTCCAGCATCACAACAAAATCTGCATGTGGCTAGGCCCTGAGGGCCTCACTCAGTTCTCACATTCCAACATCTGTTTGTTCAGTCAAGACAGCGGGTGCCTGCCTTCTAGACGTTTCTTCACTTTCTCCAAAGTGGCCACTGCCCTCATTCTCACTCTTCTAGTGCCCAGATGACTTACCTGTTCTCATTATTTCTCTACACATCCCAGGTTAGAATTATCAAACACAGCATTAATGCCTTCAAACTGAGAGTGCCGCGTGCAATGGTGCGTGCATGCTACCTCAGAAGTCAGGGGATGGGGCAGGAGGAGGAAAAGCTCAAGGCCATATTGGGTTCTACAGTGAGAACTTGTCTCAAGAGAGAACATTGTAGGGCTGGGAAAGATGATTCATTGGTCAGAGTGCTTGCTGCTCAAGCTTGAGGAACTGAGTTTGATTCCCAGCACCAATGTAAAAACTGTGCATGGCTGTGCATGCCTGTAATCCCAGGGC